>NC_139217.1:470047153-470382153 GCF_055691185.1 Crinia signifera | reverse complement strand
ATAATGGAGCATCACGGTGTGTGGCATATTTATAATGGGCATCACAGTGTTTGGCATATGTATAATGGCCATCACGGTGTGTGGCATATGTATAATGGGCATTGGTGTGTGACATATATATATAATGGGCATCAGGGTGTGTGACATATGTATAATGGGCATCACGGTGTGTGACATATGTATAATGGGCATCAGGGTGTGTGACATATGTATAATGGGCATCACGGTGTGTGGCATATGTATAATGGCCATCACGGTGTGTGGCATATGTATAATGGGCATCAGGGTGTGTGACATATGTATAATGGGATTCACGGTCTGTGGCATATGTATAATGGGAATCTCTGTGTGTGGCATATGTATAATGGGAATCTCTGTGTGTGGCATATGTATAATGGGAATCTCTGTGTGTGGCATATGTATAATGGGCATCACGGTGTGGGGCATATGTATAATGGCCATCACAGTATGCGGCATATGTATAATGAGCATCACGGTGTGCGGCATATTTATAATGGGCATCACGGTGTGTGGCGTATGTATAATGGGCATCACGGTGTGTGGCGTATGTATAATGGGCATCACGGTGTGTGGCATATGTATAATGGCCATCACGGTGTGTGGCATATGTATAATGGGCATCAGGGTGTGTGGCATATGTATAATGGGCATCAGGGTGTGTGACATATGTATAATGGGATTCACGGTCTGTGGCATATGTATAATGAGCATCACGGTGTGTGGCATATTTATAATGGGCATCACGGTGTGCGGCATATGTATAATGAGCATCATGGTGTGCAGCATATTTATAATGGGCATTGGTGTGTGGCATATGTATAATGGCCATCACGGTGTGTGGCATATATGTATAATGGAGCATCACGGTGTGTGGCATATGTATAATGAGCATATGCCACATACCATGATGCCCAATATACAGTACATATGTGGCTGTCTGTGTCCCTGCTGTCACTCTCTCTGTGTTCCCACTGTCTCTCTGATGTCACTCTCCCTGTCCCTTTGTCCTTGAATTTTGTCTCATACTGTGTGGTACAATGTGTAAGGGCACTAGTACTAGATAGTATAAGGAGTCCGACTAGTGTGGTGTATAAGTGGTATGTGGTGTGGTACACTTCACATAAAGACACGCCCCTTTTCCCGTGGCCACACCCCCTTTTGCAGAGCGCGCGCGCCTTCGGCGCGCGCAGAACTAACTCCTCTGGTTTGTTCCATACTCCGACTTTATCCTCAGCCCGTCATCAGGAGGCCCAAAACGGCGTTGACCCAATAAATGTTAACTTGATCACAAGCCCTGGAGTGACGCTTTCTACAGCAATCTACATTGGCGCACCTGAACACATGTACACTGAAGCAGGCACCCAGGCAAGCATATTGACCCCGACAGCAGAAACAGAGTGCCGGTCCACTGATCTCTATATATGTATGTATATAATGATGCGCAACGCTGCTCTCAGTGCATTTTGCGATCATCTAAAATCTCCCTCATTTTGCTTTTCAAAAGTAGGCAAGTATGTATAATGCTAGGCCTCCACCCCTGCCCCTGCCCCACACTGGACTGTAGCAGGTACATGACTGACCTGTCTCACAGCTGGCTGGGCATGTCCTGGGCTCTCAGATGCCAGGCCCCCACCCCTGCCCCACACTGGACTGTAGCAGGTACATGACTCACCTGTCTCACTGCTGGCTGGGCACATCCTGGGCTGTCAGATGCCAGGCCCCCACCCCTGCCCTGCCCCACACTGGACTGTAGCAGGTACATGACTCACCTGTATCACTGCTGGCTGGGCACATCCTGGGCTGTCAGATGCCAGGCCCCCACCTTTGCCCCACACTGGACTGTAGCAGGTACATGACTCACCTGTCTCAATGCTGGCTGGGCATGTCCTGGGCTGTCAGATGCCAGGCCTCCACCCCTGCCCTGCCCCACACTGGACTGTAGCAGGTACATGACTGACCTGTCTCACTGCTGGCTGGGCATGTCCTGGGCTGTCAGATGCCAGGCCTCCACCCCTGCCCTGCCCCACACTGGACTGTAGCAGGTACATGACTCACCTGTCTCACTGCTGGCTGGGCACATCCTGGGCTGTTAGATGCTAGGCCTCCACCCCTGCCCCACACTGGACTGTGGCAGGTACATGACTCACCTGTCTCACTGCTGGCTGGGCATGTCCTAGGCTGTTAGATGCTAGGCCTCCACCCCTGCCCCACACTGGACTGTAGCAGGTACATGACTACCCTGTCTCACTGCTGGCTGGGCACATCCTGGGCTGTCAGATGCCAGGCCCCCACCCCTGCCCTGCCCCACACTGGACTGTAGCAGGTAGATGACTCACCTGTATCACTGCTGGCTGGGCACGACCTGAGCTGTTAGATGCCAGGCCTCCACCCCTGCCCCACACTGGACTTTAGTAGGTACATGACTCACCTGTCTCACTGCTGGCTGGGCACGACCTGGGCTGTTAGATGCTAGGCCTCCACCCCTGCCCCACACTGGACTGTAGCAGGTACATGACTCACTGCTGGCTGGGCATGTCCTGGGCTGTTAGATGCTAGGCCTCCACCCCTGCCCCACACTGGACTGTAGCAGGTACATGACTCACCTGTCTCACTGCTGGCTGGGCATATCCTGGGCCGTTAGATGCTTGGCTCCCACCCCTCCCCTGCCCCACACTGGACTGTAGCAGGTAGATGACTCACCTGTCTCACTGCTGGCTGGGCACGTCCTGGACTGTCAGATGCCAGGCCTCCACCCCTGCCACACACTGGACTGTAGCAGGTACATGACTCACCTGTCTCACTGCTGGCTGGGCACGTCCTGGGCTGTCAGATGCCAGGCCTCCACCCCTGCCCCACACTGGACTGTAGCAGGTACATGACTCACCTGTCTCACTGCTGGCTGGGCACGTCCTGGGCTGTCATATGCCAGGCCTCCACCCCTGCCCCACACTGGACTGTAGCAGGTACATGA
The DNA here is from genome assembly GCF_055691185.1 of Crinia signifera. NCBI lineage: Eukaryota > Metazoa > Chordata > Amphibia > Anura > Myobatrachidae > Crinia > Crinia signifera. Next base: position 470,379,161 of record NC_139217.1, on the reverse strand, counting down.
CTCACCTGTCTCACTGCTGTCTGGGCACATCCTGGGCTGTCAGATGCCAGGCCTCCACCCCTGCCCCTGCCCCACACTGGACTGTAGCAGGTAGATGACTCACCTGTCTCACTGCTGGCTGGGCACGTCCTGGGCTGTCATATGCCAGGCCTCCACCCCTGCCCCACACTGGACTGTAGCAGGTACATGACTCACCTGTCTCACTGCTGGCTGGGCACGTCCTGGGCTGTCAGATGCCAGGCCCCCACCCCTCCCCCTGCCCCACACTGGACTGTAGCAGGTACATGACTCAAGTGTCTCACTGCTGGCTGGGCACATCCTGGGCTGTCAGATGCCAGGTCTCCACCCCTGCCCCACACTGGACTGTAGCAGGTACATGACTCACCTGTCTCACCGCTGGCTGGGAATGTCCTGGGCTGTCAGATGCCAGGCCACCACCCCTGCCCCACACTGGACTGTAGCAGGTACATAACTCACCTGTTCTGTTCACATTTACTAAACAGATGTCAGTCACATAATGCACTTTCTAATGGACAGAGATGACCCTAATACTGTCTGTTATACTGAGCTAGCCGTGTGGGAGAATCATCCTGGAACTCTGTGAGGTGTGAGTGACAATGTGTATTGCACCACGTGGAGACACCGCGTACCTGGCTGAACCTTCCATAGGGTAAGGGTCATAGGGTCAACAGATAGGGATACATGTGATATCCCAGCAGTGAAGATGTCGGAGGTCAAAAGACCGACCCTGGTATCCCGAAATGGAGAATAACGACAGGGGCCCCATAAGGGAGTTACACTGTCTCCCTACTCCCCTAACCCTGGCCCACCCTTGCAGCAGCCTAATGCTAACCCCCCCCCCCCCCCCCCTCTACATCCTGACCCTAACCCTCGCAGCTAGGGCGGGATGTATTAATATACATCGCCGCTCTTTGCCTGACAGCCGCCGCGATGCTGCCACATATGTACTAACATATGTGGCTAGCATCGGGTTGCGGTGACGGAGACCCCCGCGATACCTGTGATGTGGTTTGCGGGGGTCTCCATCACATCCCGGTGGCTGCCAGTGTCCCCCTGCGTCTCCTCCTCCCCCCTGCAGCCGGATTTCCTCCCGGCTGTGACACCTGCTGAGGGAGGAGGACACAATGGAGGACGGGAGGGGGGGGGGGGCGCGGACGGCGGGCCAAGCGAAGACCGGGCGGACGGGTATTGGTAAATAGGAAAATGCGGTAAAACCCCCGTTTTACCGCATTTTCCCTTTAGTACATCCCGCCGCTAGTGATTAATCCCTATGCCCCACCAACTAAACCTTAGCCCCGGGCCCTCAGCCTAACCCCCCATTTTAAGTGCCTGAACTTTATCCCCCTGCTCTGCAGCCTAACCCCCGTTGTAAATACCTAAATCTCCCCCCCCCCTGCAGCCTAACTTTAAGCTCCCATGTAAGTGCCCCAACATTACCCCCCTGCTCCGCAGCCTAACCCCCCTTGGAAATGGCTAAACTTCACTCCCCTGCTGCACAGCCTAACCCTAACCCCAATTGTAAGTGTCTAAGGGGGAGATTCTGTAAAGCAGAAATGCGGTAAAAACCCCGTTTTCGGGGTTTTTACCGCATTTCTATATGCTATATGCCCCCTCCGCAGTGCCAGCGCTGCGGAGGGAATCGCCAGCAAAAGCTGGCGAATCCCTGCAGAAGCCTATGAGCTTCTTACCGCAGCGCTGTTTGAGGGATCCGTCACGGATCCCTCCCAGCGTGCCCTGCGGCCGGCGCCGGGGTCTGCGCATGCACAGATGGACTCCCGGGTCACAGACCCGGAAGTCCAGTGCCGGCACCGCATCGCAAGTGACAGCTCTTATCGCAAGAGCTGTCCCTTGCGTTAATAACGGCATATATTACAGCATATGCCGTTATTAATAATGCGGTAGCCGGCGATAATGGGCGCGGATGTTACAACATCCCGCCCTAAGGGCGAGATGTACTAAAGGGAAAATGCGGTAAAACCCCCGTTTTACCGCATTTTCCTATGTACTATTACCCGACCGCCGCGTCACCGCAGTGTAGGGTATCGCCACCTTTGGGTGGCGATACCCTATAGAAGCCTATGGGCTTCTTTTCGCCACCCGACGCCTCTGCCGAAAAACCCGCCGACCCCCCTCTCCCCCTCCCTCTCTTACCTGGTCCAGGTCCTCCTGGACCCGGAAGGTAACACCTTCCTCCCCCTAGTGACGCAGCCGGACGTCCTTCCGGCTGCAGGGGGGAGGAAGAGGCGCCGGGGACAGCTTGCATAGCTGTCCCCGGCGTGAGGGATGCAGAAGGGGGCAGAGAGGTGACGGAGACCCCCCGCGCACCACATTCCAGGTATCGCGGGGGCCTCCGTCACCGCATCGCGATGCCAGCCGCATATGTTAGTACATATGCGGCGGCATCGCGGCGGGGGGGCCGCGATGGGCGGCGATGTATTTTAATACATCCCGCCCTATACCTAAGGCCCCACCCCAGCAGTCTAACCATAACTCTCCCTCCCCTCAGCTTAACCCTAACCGAACCCCCCACAGCCTAACCCTAAATCCTCCCACTAAACCCAACTCCGCCCACCCTAATCACCAATCAGGATGCTGGCGGTCTCTATTCTGGTATCGGCATTATGATCCTTTCAAGGTTCCAATGATGGCATCCGACAGCAGTCAGGATGCCGACATTGGAACACTGGCAACCTGGCCAACGGGATGCTGACCGGACCCTACAGGAATTAGGGCGACAATGTCTAGGTTGAGCCCAAAAGGTGGACACACACATGGTCAACAAGCAAATAGTTGACATGGAAAAGGTCGACACATGGGAATGTTGGCATGAGGTGACATTAGTGTACCGTAAATCCTCACATGGCCATGCTGCCGGGCCCATGTTAAAAAAATTGTAAGACTTAAAAAAATTTGTAAGACTAATATGATGCACCCTGAATAATGGTTCCGTACGGAGGTATCACCATATGTCCCAATGCCGAATTCCGTCCAATGTTACTGCAAGAGGAAAACAGGATCAGAGCTCTGTCCCATGGTGCCTCATGTAGTAATTCTATATATTCTAGGCTGAAACCTTAGACCTTCCCCTGATAAATGATGGGGATTATGTAAGAGCGTGACAATGCTGTCCACCACGTTACAGAGTCCCCTGCCGCCATGACAGCCTGTGGGCAGCAATACTGCGTATCTGTGCCGTACCCCAGGCGCTGCCAGCTCCTCATTGTGTGCTGGAATCCTAATAAGCGCTGAGGTGCCAGCTGTACCGGATCCTATTGCTTGTTGGCACCTGTAATGCCACCTCAATTATGTGATCACAGATTTATCCTGTTTGCATTGCCCGATGTTTGTACATTGCGCAGCAGTACTTATGTGTCTCTCCACATTCCAACACACAGAACCTTCCCGTGGAGACTGGCACGGCTCACCCGCCCATTTACTGCTTATAGGAATGCACTGAGGGGCAACATACCATAGGTTGGCATTGACAGAAGTTCGACACAAGCTTAATGTCGACATGGACATTGCCTGAAGCGCAGCGAACCATGCGAGGGGATGCGGGACACTTATATGGCGCCTATGTCGACATATGTCTACATATACATCAAAATGTGAAAACACATGTCAACCTTTTGAGTATCAATCGTGTTCACGTCAACCTTCTGGCATTGTCAACCTGTGGATATGTCGACCGTTTTCAGGTGTTGACCTAGACATTGTCGACCTCCTATATGGTTATGTGATGTGAAATCGATAACACACGGTGAGATATGCACTGTTTTTCTAATCGATTTTGCTTAGAGAATCAAAATCGAATAGAAATCGAAAGCGAATGCACATAGAATGATTTTAGCAGCATTCGATGCAGATTCAACGCCGATGCGCGTTCAAGTATGTTCAAATCGAAAAGACAAATAGTCTTGCCCGGCAATAATATTAGAAATCGAATGGCACATCAAATCGAAATCTAATCGAATGCCAGATCTTAAGCCCTGTCCACATGCATCGATTTTCCCTGATTTTCAATTCGATTTCGCTCATAGAAGCAAAATTGAATCGAATCCTAAACAAAATCGAATGGTTTTTGTGTCACTTTCGATCTGCATTCGATTCGATGCGCGCTCCCGATTTCACAAAATCGCACAGAAAAATCTACTGTGCAGCCAAGGAAATATCGAATTCCATCTAGTAAATCGAATGTGTACAATGTCCCATGAATGGATATCGAATTCTATATCTAATGCAAAAGCACAGATCGAATGCCAAATCAAATGGAAAGATCTAATGCCAGATCTAATAGAAAATCGCATCTAACATCGAATCAAAAGCAAATCGATGTGTGTGTACAGGGCTTTACTGTGTGTTACATGAATGATGTTGGGTATAACATAGAATGTGACGGCAGATAAGAACCACTTAACCACTTTTAGCTGCATGAAATGTTCTGACTGTATGTGCATGAAATAACGTTCCGTTGTTTGGCCGGGGAAACGCTGTATCACTGTATCAGAACGTTATTTGTGTGGCGGTTAAACCACAATAACTGTTTTCCTTGTGTTACAGATGTGTTCTCATACGCCTTCATCTGGCATGAAATGCTTGGTATGGTTAAGACGCTTCACCGCGAGGAGAGATTGGACGGTTTCCCAACTATCTTCTGCCGCAAAATAATTCCTACAAAGTAGCAGATTATAGCTGCATACGGCGTCATAAGAAACCCCACACTGGGTGTCGCTGATTCCACTGCGCGGCTAGTTTGTACATAGGGCTGTAATGGGGAAAGATGATGTGGACACATCTGTAGTTCCATTGCCGTTACGTTATACGTCGGACATCAGACACAAGTACTAGAAAAGGAAAGAAAGAAACGTATACTGCACCATGGCTACATATAAATATAGTTACCAAATTGTACAATACTACCCCTTTCACATCGCAATGCAGGGTCCGACCCGGGATCTTGATCCTGGGACCGGCCCGGCACTGACTTAGGTCTGGTGCTTTCACATTAAACAAGAGTCGCCCATTATACAGAGGTTAAAGGTCCCCATACACTACACAATTCACCTGCAAACTGGGATGGAGGGGGGGGGGGGGGGAGGGTTCACAGTGTATGAGGGCCTTAAAACCCTTCTTATAACCCAGGTTGAATTGCCAGGTTAGACAGTCCAGGTTATACGCTTTCACACCATTAACATCCACCTGGACTCCGACTTGGAACTGTAAATTCCGACGCATGATGGGAGGGTGCGTGCTACAATAATTGGGGGTTCATGTCGACAGGAGTTTACATTGACACAATAATCCATAACAAAACTGTTGACCCTTTCATGAATCAACCTTTTGTCAATGTCAACCTTTAGTATGTCGACATTGTGTCAGTGTTGACCTTTTGGTGTCGACCAATTGTCTGTCGACCGAGACCATGTAGACCTTTCCATTAATATCCAAGGAAAACTCGTTCATCAAGAGGAGTAAGCGGCATATGGGGGAACGTACTAAGATGGGACGTACTAAGATGGGAGATCTAGGTCACATGGGATGTTGCTAAGGGAAACCAATCAAATACTCTCGAAGGTGCTAAAGAAATGAAAAGTAGATTCTGATTGGTTGCCCTTAGCAACATCTCTTGCGAAATAGAATACACATCTTTGGGCCTGATTCAGAACTGTTTGCTAAGCTGCATATGTTCCCAGCATAGCGAACAGTTAACCCCGCCCGTCGCCGTGCCGAACGCCGCCCCCCGCCTATCAAATCCCATGAGAGGAGATGGGTACGCTAACAGAAGGATAAAGCATACGATGGTCGCTCGTCCTGGTCTGAGCTTTCTAGCGCCCTCTATCTGCCGACTTCTAGGTGTGCGCTGTCATCATGTGACATCCGCCGCCTGCATCTGCTGGGGCAGGCCATAACACACTGGGCGTTCCCCTGCTACCGCCTCCTTCCCGCACCTCCTGGAGCAAATGCGCAAATGCCGACCATGCGGGACAGGGCCAAATTCAGCCCGCTATGAGCGTGTCTGAATCGGGCCCTTAGTAATTTCCCCCATGTATGAAATGGTTCTCGGTAGCCCCTGCGGAGGGCAGATTCGCTGACTTTTGCGTGATCCCTGTACATGGCCGATCACAGTATAGGTGCCCACACACTAGAACAATTTTTTTGCCGATTAGCAGATTTCCGATAAATCGGTCGATATATCGTCCGATGTTTACAGATAATCGGACGATAACGGTCCAATGCGTGCTGCCGTGGATCTTTTGCTAAATCTTCTAATCTTAGGTGCTGCATGAAAGATCAGAAGATTTAACAAAAGATCCATCGGAACGCACACGGGATCTTAAGAAAAATCTCTGGTGTAGATGTGCGCTTGCCTATAATCTTCTGTCCAGGGCGGGCAAAAGATTTCAAGGCTAATTTATGCGCACATCTTATGATCGCAGATCTTTCTAGTGTGTGGGCACCTTAACACTATAATACGTATACACAAACAATGGCCCTTATTCAGATTCAGTCGTTCGCATGCACATACGCAAGCATCCATACAAGATATAGTCCTTGCTTATTCATTCGCACGCAAACATACCAAAAGGGGAGTTTCCTTACAGTGCTAGCACATAAAACAGTTCACACGCACGACCCTATTTACATACACACATACAACAAAGTCTGCGAACGAGCATGCTCTGGTCCCGCTTGTATACTCACGGCATAACCAAACGCACGCAACGCGCAATTAGGCAAACATCAATGATTGACATCAGGTTCCACAATTAATGCAGTTAATTGGAATCAGTACTAAATTTCCCTAACAAATACAACAGCTACATTTTACTTTAAAGGAATGGCGGTACTTATGTAGTATCTGGGCGCCCGATTTAGAAATCGGGTCGGATCGGGCACATCGCATCGCATGCGAACATCGGATGCGATGCGATGCGATGCCCCGATTTTTCCATAGGAATCAATGTTAAAATGGACTGAGTCCATTTTAACATGGAATTCAATGGGAAAAAGGGGTCCTTTTCATACCCCTACTATCCAAGTTGGCATGGAGTTGGACATAAACCTGTGGCGAGCGTAGCGAGCCACCGAGCCCGAAGCGGCTGTGAGGCAGTAATGTAACCATTACACCATCCGTACTGCCCTGTATATGTAACACATGGTGGGGATAGAACCCATGACCTCAGAGCTGTGAGGCAGTAATACTAACCATTACACCATCCGTACTGCCCTGTATATATATAACACATGGTGGGGATAGAACCCATGACCTCAGCGCTGTGAGGCAGTAATGCTAACCATTACACCGTCCGTACTGCCCCGTATATATAACACATGGTGGGGATAGAACCCATGACCTCAGTGCTGTGAGGCAGTAATGTAACCATTACACCATCCGTACTGCCCTGTATATATAACACATGGTGGGGATAGAACCCATGACCTCAGTGCTGTGAGGCAGTAATGTAACCATTACACCATCCGTACTGCCCCGTATATATAACACATGGTGGGGATAGAACCCATGACCTCAGCGCTGTGAGGCAGTAATGCTAAACATTACACCGTCCGTACTGCCCGTATATATAACACATGGTGGGGATAGAACCCATGACCTCAGCGCTGTGAGACAGTAATGCTAACCATTACACCATCCGTACTGCCCCGTATATATAACACATGGTGGGGATAGAACCCATGACCTCAGTGCTGTGAGGCAGTAATGTAACCATTACACATCCGTACTGCCCCGTATAAATAACACATGGTGGGGATAGAACCCATGACCTCAGTGCTGTGAGGCAGTAATGCGAACCATTACACCATCCATACTGCCCTGTATATATAACACATGGTGGGGATAAAACCCATGACCTCAGTGCTGTGAGGCAGTAATGCTATAACCATTACACCATCCGTACTGCCCCGTATAAATAACACATGGTGGGGATAGAACCCATGACCTCAGTGCTGTGAGGCAGTAATGCGAACCATTACACCATCCATACTGCCCTGTATAAATAACACATGGTGGGGATAGAACCCATGACCTCAGTGCTGTGAGGCAGTAATGTAACCATTACACCATCCGTACTGCCCCGTATAAATAACACATGGTGGGGATAGAACCCATGACCTCAGTGCTGTGAGGCAGTAATGCGAACCATTACACCATCCATACTGCCCTGTATATATAACACATGGTGGGGATAGAACCCATGACCTCAGTGCTGTGAGGCAGTAATGCTATAACCATTACACCATCCGTACTGCCCCGTATAAATAACACATGGTGGGGATAGAACCCATGACCTCAGTGCTGTGAGGCAGTAATGCGAACCATTACACCATCCATACTGCCCTGTATAAATAACACATGGTGGGGATAGAACCCATGACCTCAGTGCTGTGAGGCAGTAATGTAACCATTACACCATCCGTACTGCCCCGTATAAATAACACATGGTGGGGATAGAACCCATGACCTCAGTGCTGTGAGGCAGTAATGCGAACCATTACACCATCCATACTGCCCTGTATATATAACACATGGTGGGGATAGAACCCATGACCTCAGTGCTGTGAGGCAGTAATGCTATAACCATTACACCATCCGTACTGCCCCGTATAAATAACACATGGTGGGGATAGAACCCATGACCTCAGTGCTGTGAGGCAGTAATGCGAACCATTACACCATCCATACTGCCCTGTATAAATAACACATGGTGGGGATAGAACCCATGACCTCAGTGCTGTGAGGCAGTAATGTAACCATTACACCATCCGTACTGCCCCGTATAAATAACACATGGTGGGGATAGAACCCATGACCTCAGTGCTGTGAGGCAGTAATGCGAACCATTACACCATCCATACTGCCCTGTATATATAACACATGGTGGGGATAGAACCCATGACCTCAGTGCTGTGAGGCATTAATGCTATAACCATTACACCATCCGTACTGCCCCGTATAAATAACACATGGTGGGGATAGAACCCATGACCTCAGCGCTGTGAGGTAGTAATGTAACCATTACACCATCCGTACTGCCCCGTATATATAACACATGGTGGGGATAGAACCCATGACCTCAGTGCTGTGAGGCATTAATGCTATAACCATTACACCATCCGTACTGCCCCGTATAAATAACACATGGTGGGGATAGAACCCATGACCTCAGTGCTGTGAGGCAGTAATGTAACCATTACACCATCCGTACTGCCCCGTATATATAACACATGGTGGGGATAAAACCCATGACCTCAGTGCTGTGAGGCAGTAATGCTATAACCATTACACCATCCGTACTGCCCCGTATAAATAACACATGGTGGGGATAGAACCCATGACCTCAGTGCTGTGAGGCAGTAATGCGAACCATTACACCATCCATACTGCCCTGTATAAATAACACATGGTGGGGATAGAACCCATGACCTCAGTGCTGTGAGGCAGTAATGTAACCATTACACCATCCGTACTGCCCCGTATAAATAACACATGGTGGGGATAGAACCCATGACCTCAGTGCTGTGAGGCAGTAATGCGAACCATTACACCATCCATACTGCCCTGTATATATAACACATGGTGGGGATAGAACCCATGACCTCAGTGCTGTGAGGCAGTAATGCTATAACCATTACACCATCCGTACTGCCCCGTATAAATAACACATGGTGGGGATAGAACCCATGACCTCAGCGCTGTGAGGTAGTAATGTAACCATTACACCATCCGTACTGCCGTCACCAAAATAGCGATATATAGGGGGAAATTTACTAAAGGAAATTTGTAAAAAAATAGGTGTATTTGTATCCAGAAATACACTCATTTTTGACATTTACTATCCCGAAAATGCGGCAATTCGTATTCGTATTGATGTGCTATCAATACAAATACGAATGGCCGTATTTTCGGGATAGTAAATGTCAAAAATAAGTGTATTTCTGGATACAAATACACCTATTTTTTACAAATTTCCTTTAGTAAATTTCCCCCAAAGTGTCTTCCTTATTGGCGTTTTCTGGGCGACGTTGTTACACGGGCTCTCGTAGCGGGAAATACTTTTGTTAAAGGAATCAAATTCTTTAAAGGGACTAAATAAGTGCATCACAAACTAATAAAATTGCATTGGTCATGAAGTGGTTAAACACAACTCCTGTAAAATCATATGGAATATAGGGTGCGTTTCTACAATGGAGGCTGCTTCCTTATCCCCCACATCTTATTGTGTTGTTTTTGTGAACGTGACCCTCTGACCGGAGGAATTTGGACACGTCTGTCGCTGTACATACAGCCAGCACCGCATCGCATAGCTGGGCCCACTCATGATGATGTTGCTCCACAACGGGAACCAAAGACAAAGGGAGAGGTTTGTGGTTTTATCATGCAGGTCACTAAGGTTAACATATCAGAATATTAGGAAGAGGCAGTGCCACTTGCCACATCTGTCACGTCACTGCTAACTCACTGTCACTTACGCAGGATTCAGTCATCGGGAATGTACCAACTCGTTGCCTGAGCACGTCACTGTACTCAGCCACCCTAAAGAGCCCTCTGTAATGCGTTATGGCCTTCAGTAGCTGAGTCAGCTTTGTAGGGTTCTCTGCTGGTCTGTCCCCTCTACGTTCTACGGTGTATATAGGGGTCTCAGTGCCCCAGGCAAGGTAAGGGACTTGGCATCCCCCATATTTAGGGGAGAGGTAGTACCCTCTAATACAGTAGTGCCCCTTATTCACATTACACCACACAGTAGTGTCTCTTAACCCCCATACACACTAATACCCCTTTAAGACAGAAAAAAAAACCCGTGAATTTCCCTGGTCCAGGAGGGAAGACCTGGGGTTTTTTTTCTGTCTGAAAGGGTCAACCCGGGTCTAAAATACCAGGGCTTCAACCCAGGAATTTACCAGGGTTTTTTCCCGGGTCTGAATTCCAAAAACCCGGGTCGCTGGCTGTCTGAAAGGAAATGACCCGGGTTTTTGGGATTATTACACATTGTTAGGCACTGATTGGCTCTCCTGGCGGGGTGCTGGCTGATTGGTTGTGAGGATGGGCCTCTCTGATTGGCTGGGAGGGCATGGCAATGGAGCTGGCCTCTGAGGTCATTAGGGAGCTGAAAAAAGGATAGCATGGCCCACTGATAGTAGCAAGAGGTGAGAGCTGCTGGCAGTGAGAGGGGAGGAGGATATCGGCAAACAGATGACTGGGACAGTCAAAGATGCCACAGTGTACTCAAACATTGCTAATATACTGACAGCCATGTGAGGTAACATGTACCTACCAGTATATAAAAACAATAACACTTGTTTACAACATATGCTTGGGTCATGCCATGGTTAATGCAATGCAGTGAGCAGTCACCACCCACTTTTGATGACCTCATCTCTGTGTGCATTTAAAACTGTCCTTTTCTTATGACACACAGAGATTTGCAGGAAAAATCCGGCTTCTGTGTGAAAGGGGTCGACACGGGAAATACCGGGGTTTTTGTTGCTGTGTGAAAGGGGGTCAGCACCTTTCAGCCTAGTTCTACCCGGATTTTTGTATCAGGGAAATGCCTGGGTTTTAGGGGATTTTCTTTCTAAAAGGGGTATAATCAATATTTTAAACGATATCGCTCATTTTGCCCCTTGTGAGCGATATTATTTATATCAATATTGCTTAGTGCGTATGCTCAATATCGTCAGATGCATGCTCTCCTGGGTCGTTACCGATGTCCTGCATGTACAGACGATGGAGCCCATCATTAAAGCTGCGTACACATTACACGGCACGTGTACCCAGGGATATTGGCTGCGGCTGGGTGCCGGCACTGCCAAGTGCATATATACTTGCCGATGCCTGTGGCAATGAACGACAGTGGGTGTGGGGGGTAGGGAATTGAAGCAAAGGCCATTCTGCAGCATGGTCCCCACTTCACCCCTCCCCCTATCCCACAAGGCAGGTATTTCTGGGTACACACCTTGTGTAGCGTGTACCCAGCTTTGCACACATTTCTTCACACAATAGTGCCCCTTATTCACATTACACCACATAGCAGTGCCCCTTACGCACATTACGCCACATAGTAGTGCCCCCAGTGGTGAATCCAGGGGTGGGACACACAGGCCCCTGCAATTTGCTGTCACGGTCAGACTGAGGAAAGCAGGAAGGCACTAGGACCCACGGCGTCTTTGTCAGCGAGATCCACCATGACTTTATTAGCGGGACCCATTCAGTGCGGAGAGAAAAGTCCAAGGCTCACCCCGACAAGGTAACGCAGCCCATAGGAAATTAAGCCAGCTTGAAGTCAGCGCCGCCCACCGTGAGGGGATGTGGACAACAACACCATGCTCTCGCATGCGGCCACAAAATACTTTCTACAGCTCATTGGTGAAAACGGTCATGTGACATCATCGGCCTGCCCTGATCAGGAATCAACCCACCTGCGCTCCCAGGTGAACACCCAGCGTTCTCATGAGGACACGCATGCTCAGCCCCTCTGCCATTAAAAAGGGTCCGATTCAGACCTGTTCAACGAGATTATCGGACGACCGCACATGCTCATGGTACGCTGTGCGCATGCCTGAGCCATCTGTACGAAGGTAGCCAGCAAAGTCATTTGCCTGCTTACAGGGCTCCCAACACTCGGGACCCAGCGCGCAGGTCTGAATCGGGCCCCAAATTCTTTAACAGACTAAAGGGGTGATTCTAATTGACTCGCTAATTGACTGACCTTTGGTGGCGAGAAGGGTGGAGTGCCAAGGCCCCGGTCAGCGTCTACCAATGCAGTTTCCTGGCCTACATTACACGGGTGATAACACTGCATTACACTGAGGATCCGAGGTCATTAGTCCGACACTGGAATCCTGACTGCCGGGACTCCGACGGGTGGGGAACGCCATGAAGCACCTCGCAGGCTGGCTGCGCTTGCCACTCTGCAGGTTCTATGAACCCCCGGCGAGGGAGAGTAGCGGTCGGGATTCCGATGTCGGACTAATGACTGTCAGAATCATGACTGATGGAATGTCATCCGGCGCCCAATTACACAGCTGGAGGAGATTATGTGGGCCAATGCTGCCACAGAGCGTTCCGATACTGTTATCCGGACACACCAGAGGGCCGCACATACAGTACGTGGCAGAAGGCGTCTATTTACACCAGAAGCCTCCTGCGGCATCATGTTAGCATTGCTGCGGTGTGCCAGGACGCACCAGCGATGCTAACAGTGGCCACGTTAGAATCAGGCCCACTAAGGGCTCATCATGCACCCAACGGCCACAACCTCTGATATATAAAGAAGAACGCGATCAGCCATTACTGTGCAAGATCCCTGTTACTGTTTCCAGCAATATGACGTTCGCTAATGGCTTTCCCGCCAGAGCGCAGTAAGACTAATTGTTAATAAGTGATAATATGCTATTAGTCCTGTAGTGTGTTGGAGGCTGATTGCACTTATTATAATACTTTATACGGACACATCTGCTAATTGTCTATTTGGAGTGTTTATTGAGCTACAATCATTCCTGTGAGGAAGGTTAATGCCGGTGTGTTTACAGAAAGTTACCGCATCTTTGTCCTTCAATAATTAAGCAGCGCTGGTTTCAAAGACATCCAAGTCGTACTGAGCCATTACACCTACCGCCCGAGGTACCACAGGTGGTGGTGAATACTAACTGAGGCTGTGGATCGGCCGCCTACCTGTGTGCACAGGGAAACAGTTAAATGACTTTAGACGCAAATTCTGGTTGGACAATCGACTGCTTAGCGACCCTTACTGAATCACCCCAAAGTTCTCAGCACACGTCCACCCAGAGTTCTGACAATATTCCATTTTTTACTAGGTGACATCACAAGGGATTTTTGGCGTGTGAGCAGATCCATGTTATATCATGACATCACATGGTGATTGCGCAATGCTCCTCTGGGAATGTTATGAACGGCCAGGATATCTTTATGGGGGCCCCTTTAGACCAGCTGGGCCCCAGAAAGGCACTTAGGTTGCCTTGTGGAAAATCTGCCTCTGTGACGGAGTACGCAGTTGCTGAGCACAGGGGGTCACTCTGAACATGCGCATTTATGTGAATGGGCACGCACAGGCCCCCCATCATGGAAAACGCGTTCGCGTGGGTATGAATCGGCCCTTAAGTTATGTACAAATATGTAAAACAAATCCAAAGTGATTTCAATAACAAAAAATGAGTACAGTGCAGTTGTTCAGCAGAGCATGGTGTAAGTTCAGTCCTCAGCACCACCTCCGCGCTACCTCCGCACCGCCTCTGCACCGCCTCTGCGCCACCTCCGCGCCACCTAACCGAATACAAAAAGATTAATCTACCGATATAAAATACTGATCTATTTTTAATAACAGCACATCTCCCCCATTTCATTACCGGTTACAGATAACTGTTATATTGCTGTATTCGAGGAGCGCGCCCTCTATCTACTGTGCGGTTCTGAAAATGCTGTTCACGGTTGGAGCAGCTTCTTGGTTTTGCGGAGAGCCAATGGTGTTTTTGGGGGCAGATGTACTAAGATCAGTGCAGTCATCAACAAGCATAAGATGTAACGTCATATACAGTTACTTATATAAACAATTGTGCCAAAGGGGACGGAGACGTTGTTGAGCAACAACTGGTTGTGTAAGATGTATTCCATGATCTGCTAGTTAAATCTTATATAATGTAATGAATAAACAATTGTGCAATGCTTAGTACATACCGGAGTGGCTGGATCCTCCTTTGTGCAGGTGACCCAGGCAGCCCTGATTACACAGATAACCGATATGTAGGTCAGCAGCGTATTTATTACACAGATAAGATGGTCCCTAGATAACACATGTAAGGCCTAACGGACAGCATGAGCGCGAGGGGCGGGTCAGTACACAAAGTGGACGTCAGGCCTGATTAAAGGTTCCAGGTGCCCGAGGCTGATACACATTATTTCTTTTTAAACAGTTTCTTATATAGCGCAGCAGATCCCGTTACAGTGTCTTATATAGCGCAGCAGATCCCGTTACAGTGTCTTATATAGCGCAGCAGATTCCGTTACAGTGTCTTATATAGCGCAGCAGGTTCCGTTACAGTGTCTTATATAGCGCAGCAGATTCCGTTACAGTTTCTTATATAGCGCAGCATATTCCGTAACAGTGTCTTATATAGCGCAGCAGATTCCGTTACAGCGTCTTATATAGCGCAGCAGAATCCCGTTACAGCGTCTTATATAGCGCAGCAGATTCCGTTACAGCGTCTTATATAGCGCAGCAGAATCCCGTTACAGCGTCTTATATAGCGCAGCAGATTCCATTACAGCATCTTATATAGCGCAGCAGATTCCGTTACAGTGTCTTATATAGCGCAGCATATTCCGTAACAGTGTATTATATAGCGCAGCAGATTCCGTTACAGCGTCTTATATAGCGCAGCAGATTCCATTACAGCATCTTATATAGTGCAGCATATTCCGTTACAGTGACTTATATAGCGCAGCAGATTCCGTTACAGGGTCTTATATAGCGCAGCAGATTCCGTTACAGCGTCTTATATAGCGCAGCAGATTCCGTTACAGGGTCTTATATAGCGCAGCAGATTCCGTTACAGCGTCTTATATAGCGCAGCAGATTCCTTTACAGCGTCTTATATAGCGCAGCAGATTCCGTTACAGCGTCTTATATAGCGCAGCAGATTCCGTTACAGTGTCTTATATAGCGCAGCAGATTCCGTTACAGTCTCTTATATAGCGCAACAGATTCAGTTACAGCGTCTTATATAGTGCAGCAGATTCCGTTACATGGCACCCCTAGGCCAAATGCTTATCGAGAAATTCAGAAAAACAATATTAAATTAAGTGCATTGTGTTCATATGTCACAGTTATCTGTGAGGGACAGGATTTGGTTCTGTTTGTCCACATATCTTATGATTGGCAGCCGCCAGCACTGGTTTTGCCTGGTACATTGACCATAAATAATATAAATTGAGCCTGGTCCACCAACCCAAGGCACCCCTGCAAGTGTCCTGAGGCACCCCAGGGTGCCTAGGCACACAGTTTGGGAACCACTGAGATACGGTGACCCAGTAGTTTGGCCAGGGGTCAGGAGGATGGAAAATGTGAAAAGGAAAGAGAGTGGATATGTGTGACCTGTACAGTGGGGATGTGATTGGACAGGAATGGTATAAAACGGTACACATGTAGGTCCCCTGTCCTGCTGTTATACACACGTGTATGGGCGCCCAGGGGGGAGGTCCATGGGTAAAATGCGGCGATCGCATCATTTTATCCCTGCCCCCCCGCAGTGCAATGCCTGAAATACCGGCATTGCACGACGGGGGTTGTGGCTAAAATTACGCAATCACTGTAGGCACACCACCAACAGGACAGAGTGTATGTGGCCCCACCCCCGAACCGCCTCTTTTTCACTATGGAGATGGCCTTGCCCCCCTACCTAACAGAGCTGGCTGCCCTCTCCGAGGGCAGCTCGAAAGTCGGTAATTATGCAATGGGGTGTAAATTTGGGAATACAGGAACTAACCAGAAGTCTGTGTAATGGTCCCTTTTCTCAGCTATCAATGGATGGCAGATTCACCTTCCAACAGCTTCGATGCCGCGGAGCCCTTGTGGTGTACAACAGCTGCTTACTACATCCATGCCATTATATAACTGATACTCAACCAAATAAATGACAGACCACACAGGGCTTCTATGACTACAGCTAGTAGTAGGGACGTGCATCGAACCATCAACGATTCTAAATCATCGATGGTTTATGGCCGGTGTTGATTACTTTTGGGGGAGAACCAGATGGTTTACCTACATCGATGGCACAGCAGAAACAATTTTTTTTTCAATGTGCCAGGACACAGAGCATAGCTCACAGTCATGAAGTCCCACCCCCGTGTTCTGATTGGCCTATGGGCGAGTCAGTCAAAGAGAATGGATCACCATTGATAGCTAAAACTATTGATAGTTGACTGTCACATAGTTTGTAACTATCGATGGCTGATTGCAGAATCGCCATCGATGGCAACCTTCGATGGCGACTGCGCCAATGGTTATCCCTAACTAATAGTGGAATTAAGTTTCAGTGTAAGTTACACATAATAAGTAACACATTCAGAACACATCAGCACAACAACATCAATAATGAGCATTATATCATCATAAACATTCAATGATCTCATGTTAGATTATAAACACCCTGTGTCTCCAGTATTTATTATTTATTTACAGTTTTTATATAGCCAGTGGCGTTGAGAAGGAGGTAGGGGGGGGGGGGTACTTTTTGCCTTGGTCTGCTGGAGGGGTCCAGGGCCCACTTCAATTTCCCCGTTGCAGGGAGCTGCGAATGGATGATTATACAAATCATCCATTCACGTGCCTACGGAGGTTCAAGGGGGGGGGACCGGGCGGCCATGTGAGCAATGTGTGGGGGACTCACAAGGATGTAAAATTTGCAGCCTTGCGAGTCAACCAGAATAAGGACCAATGTGACAAACCCCAAGTGTAGCCCCGAGCGCCATCAGCATCTACGGTACATACCTGAATAATGCTATCTCAAGATAGCGTTATTATCACAGGGCTCCCTCTACTTAAATCCAGGCAGATTGCATTTTCCATTACAAGTATGAGAAATGCCATCTGGAATGTGAATATAATGGCTTGGGGGAAAACTTCTCCCAGTTTCTGGTGATACTAAAGTAATGTAAAAAGGGTGAGAAATCCCCCCCCCACTCTGGCACGTACAAAGATGGGGTCACCCTCATATAAAGGCGTGATCAGATGGTCACACTGGAGGGATAATGCCCAGGAGAGTGTGAATAGAGAAGGTCGACTGTCACATACACTAGGGCAATATTGGCAAAAGGTTGACACAAGCAAATGGTTGACATGGAAAATGTCGATTACATGTTTTTGATAGGTTTTGTGTTAATGTCGACACCCGCTGACACCCATTCTTGTCGACCCCAAACATGTAATAACCTTGGCACGTCTGTGTTGTTTTTTACCACACCCACATGACGGCGACAGGGTTAATTGTCCAACTTGCAGCAGACTGATGACAGCTGACTGCCCGCTACGTCTTACTACACAGATGCCAGCGCTGCCCGTCTGTTCCTGCCCCGCCCTATGACAGTGTGGCCCCCTGTGCTCGCTCCTGAAAGCCCCACGTGCTACTCTTTGCTTGCAAGCTCGCTGGTGTTTCCTATAACCCGGTGTCCCAGATGCCCGTCACTACTAACCCTGGCATTGCCCGCCCACTCTGCTGACACCATGTGAATCACTGCACAGAGAGAATGAAACCCTCGCTGCAGCAGATTTAAACCAGAGAGACGCCGCAGGAAGCGATGTCCCTGGATTCTGGCAGGTTAAAGGTGACTAAATGAACAAGCAGAGCTACACAGAGGGGTGATAGATGCCCCAGAGCCAGGATAAACACATGGGGAACAAATCCCCGGCAGGAATGTGCTGACGGTGAGATACACAGCTCCCAACACTGAGCGACATACACACACTTCCCCGAACCACGAGTGTGCGGGGAACCCAGCGAGCGCAGCTGGAGGCATCGATGATGGCAATCACTGGATAGACAGCAACTAGGTCGATATGCATGAAGGTCGACATGGCTGAAGGTCGACATGCAGAAATGTGGACATGGGTTAGGTCGACAGTGTCATTAGGTTGACATGCATTAGGTCGACGTGGGGAAGTTGGACAGTCAAAAGGTCGACATGGGGTTTTTCACTTTTATTGTCCCGAATGTCGACACAGTCAACATGGACGCTGAAACGTAGCACTGCGTCCCCTCGCATGGCTCGCATGCTTCGGGTACACTATTTTATTCTCCCACCACACCTAGTGGATTGTAGGGCATAAAATACCGCCTGTCGGCACATGTCGGCTCCAAAAAAAAAAGTGAAAAAACCCCATGTCGGCCATTTGACTTTCGGCCTTCCCCATGTCGACCTAATGACTCTGTTGACCTAACTCACGTCGACCTTCAGTCATGTCGACCTTCACGCATGTCGACTTTCCTGCATGTCGACCCATCTTACCGTCAATGCAGAATAAGCTGCCGATTAAATGTTATTTATCAAACTGTCACAAAATGAGAAATGCTGTCACGAAATGTCAACACAAGTCGCCCAGAGGTGGCGATAGAGGATCAGTTGATGCTATTTGTCAGCGATAGAGGTGTGACCAGAGTTTGCCGGGCTCAGGTAGTGGCTCTTCGGCTCTCAGAAAATTTAAATGAAGGTTTGTCAATCGGGTACTTGGACCCCCCCTGTGTGCGCAACTGCCACTTCTACAAGTTGCCTGTGGTAACCTATGTACTGCACCCCACATGGCTGCCTCAACTGTATTCAGTGGTTGTCTTTTTAGTTAAGGTGCCCATACCCGGTGCGAGGGTGCTGTGCGCTGCGCGCTCCCGCAGGCATCCCATCGCACAGCACATAAAGTCTCTGCATCCCGTGCCTTATGAACTAGGTCCCGATAACAATGCATGAAAATCGCATGCGATGCGATGTGATCTAGTTCCAAACGCACGGGAATATCGTCCGATGTATGGGCACCTTAAATCTTGTATGTCTTCTTCGATCTTCTAGTATTGTAACTTTTGTTGTGCACCCAAGATGGCAGCCTCCCCAGGATCCTTCATTGGCAGGATAAATAATTTAAATTTATGCCATCACCATCCCTTCCCCTCCCCAAATGGCTGCTACACGACAGTCGTACTGCAGTTTAGGGGGGCACAGTGACTGTCATCTTGGGTGGAGACCTGCACACGGGCAGTAAAGATCCTGCCCATTGGAGATGAACATGCGGCGGACATTTTTTCCGGCAATTTATGTTTGGAAGCATTGAGGAGTCTGAGCAGCACAGCGTTGCCATGTTTCTGGTGATTTCCGCAGCTTTCCTGCCGCTGCTGGGTGCTGTAGGGTAAGGGGCCCGCGTTCACCGCGCACACTGCACCCATTAGAGATAAGCAACTGGCACCAGCACTATCTCATTTATTTTTATTGCATTTTTGATGAATGTGCGATATGTGAAACTCACAGTTGTAAATGGCGAGAGCAGTCAGCGACCCATATATACTAGATATACATACAGTATATATCTCCTCTGTATCCTGATGCAACCTCCTGACTCGGGTTGATCCTACAGCAGTTACGTAAAGTAATAACGTCTAGATTCAGCTGAGTAATTATTTCAGGCTGGATACAGATTATTATCTTTATTGGTCATTTACCAAATGCCTCTAAGGAACAGTGTAATGATAAAACAGAAATATTATCTTCAGTCATTTTATTTATTGTATTATTGTGCGATTAGCTTTATGTTATGCGATTTCATAACCCAACAGCAAAGTTATAAAGGTGCATTCCCGGGGTGGGGGCACAGGTGTTATATCGGTACTTGTGTATTAGCCGGGCGCCCAATTAGCATACGTACGCAGGCTAGCTACGCTGTCAGCGTAGTCCAATGGCTGCCTAGCGTATACAGCGTAGGGACTCCGCGGCAGCCCGGCTCTGTCCCCGGCACCCAAGGGCGTAACTTCCATAGCTGCAGAGAGTGCAACTGCTATGGGGCCCACAGCTGAAAGGGGCCCACTTTAGCTGCCAAAATCACATGTGCAATATATTTTTTTTTTCCACCATTAGGAGGTACAAAGGGGCCCGTATAAACTTTTGCTATGGGGCCTCCAAACATCTAGTTACGCCCCTGCCAGCGTCCATGGCTCTGTTCCCGGCATCCATCGCTCTATCCCCGGCGTGGAGTCCATGGCTCTGTCCCCGGCGTGGAGTCCATGGCTCTGTCCCCGGCGTCCATGGCTCTGTCCCCGGCGTCCATGGCTCTGTCCCCGGCATCCATGCCAAGTCTAGTGAGCGCCTCTCACACAGCGCCGGTAACTGCCAGATCCCCTGCGCTGGCGGATGTCTCAGTAATTATTAGCACGTGTGCCTGATGCATAAAGGGGGTATGCGGGCGCAAGTGCGTCCTATGCACAATAAAGGAGGCATTTTCAAACCCCACTATCCACACCAGCCCGAAGAGTGGCGAGTGCACGCGTTACGCGTCCTCCCGGCCTGTTCATACCCCCACTATCCACGTCGGCGTGGAGTCGATTTGATATAGTGTGGCGAGCGCAGCGAGCCGCCAAACACATGTGAAGTAATCCGTGCCCCCACGCGGGGCTCGCTGTGCTTGCCACACTTTTTAAAATCAACTCCGCGCCGACGTGGATTGTGCGGGTATGAACAGGTCGGGAGGACACGTAATGCGTCCTCACGCGGGGTTCTCTGCGCTCGCCACGCTTCGGGATAGTGGATAGTGTTTGAGGAACACATTCACACCAGTCATATCATACATCTGAGACAGTAATGACAACATGTGCTAACTGTTAACTGGATTTTAGTTAATAATAAAGGAGAAAAGATCACAGCAGGAACACTACACTGATTCTGACAGAGCCGCTGGCGACGCGGCCCGCGGGAACACTACGCTGATTCTGACAGAGACACTCGCAGGAACACTACGCTGATTCTGACAGAGACACTCGCGGGAACACTACGCTACTTCTGACTAACTACGCTAACTACGTACCGGGCTCCCGGCTAATACACAAGTACCGTTATATCCTATGTAATACAGTGGCATATTTATAATGGGCACGCTGTGTGCAGTGCACACAGGCCCCTGAATCCTAGGGGGGCCCACACCACACACGCTGCACCCATTTTGTTTGTCCCCCATAGTGACAGAAAATGTTGCATTCCCGTGTGGCCACAACCCCTATTACATGAGCTATGCCGCATGAGCTTCCCCGATTTCTAAACTGAAAATGTTGGTAGGTATGCTCGCGGACCACTGGTACCTGGCTTCAGGTGAGTATGTGCAGTGTTAGGGAGGAGGGGTAGTTGAGAGGGGGGGTTTGCGGTAGCAGTAGTGATGGAGAAGGCAGCATATACTGGGGGTAGTTTTTAAGAAAAAGCATGCACATGTCTGCAGGGCAGTACAGAGTCTGGTTGGGCCCAGGTACTTTTCAGGGGGCGTGGTCTAATCCCAAGAGGCTATGCGCCTTTGAATAAAATACAGCAAGTGTAGCACTTTATTCACCTCCCTGCCCACACTGCAGCCCAACACACAGCAGTATCTGCTGGTTTGAGAAGAGAGGCGAAATGAGTCCCTTCATCACCTGGGCCCTCCTCTCTCGGCACCACTGAGTCTCTGAAGATGGCGTTACCAGCATTATTTGTGGAATTAAATATATATTTTTTTCAACATCAATCCCAATCCCAACGTTATTGTAACAATATGGGCCAGATGTATCAAGCTTCAAAATGTGATAAAGTGGAGAGTGATAAACAGGCAGCCAACCAGCTCCTAACTGTCATTTTTTCAAACCCACCTGGTAACATGACAGTTCAGAGCTGATTGGCTGGTTGTTTATCACTCTCCATTTATCACTTTTTGAAGCTTAGTGCATCTGGCCCAATATTTTTTTATGGGAACTAAAATAACCCTTCCGAGGCCGTGTCCCCAGAACAGCTGATTATCAGCGATATGGCTTTGTTAGATGGTGCATGTGCACGGATTGGCGCAATGGGGCGCTATCGCTTCCTCGAGCACCCTAGAAGCGTAGTTTGGACAGTCCGGTGATACACATGTGTTTGCAGATTTCTATCACACAGTCGGACAGTCCGTTGATACAAGTGTGTGTGTGCAGATCTCTATCACATGGTTGGATAGTCCGGTGATACACGTGTGTGTGCAGATCTCTATCACATGGTCGGACAGTCCGGTGATACAAGTAAGTGTGTGCAGATCTCTATCACATGGTCGGATAGTCCGGTGATACACATGTGTTTGCAGATTTCTATCACACAGTCGATACAGTCCGGTGATACACATGTGTTTGCAGATTTCTATCACACTTACGGATAGTCCGTTGATACAAGTAAGTGTGTGCAGATCTCTATCACATGGTCGGATAGTCCGGTGAAACACGTGTGTGTGCAGATCTCTATCACGCAGTCAGACAGTCCGGTGATACACGTGTGTGTGCAGATCTCTATCACATGGTCGGACAGTCCAGTGAAACACGTGTGTGTGCTGATCTCTGTCGGACAGTCCGGTGAGACACATGTGTGTGCAGATCTCTATCACACAGTTGGACAGTCCGGTGATACACATGTGTGTGCAGATCTCTATCACACAGTCGGACAGTCCGGTGATACACATGTGTGTGCAGATCTCTATCACACAGTCGGACAGTCCGGTGATACACATGTGTGTGCAAATCTCTATCACACAGTCAGACACTCCGGTGATACATGTGTGTGTGCAGATCTCTATCACACAGTCGGACAGTCCGGTGATACACGTGTGTGTGCAGATCTCTATCACACAGTTGGACAGTCCGGTGATACACATGTGTGTGCAGATCTCTATCACACAGTCGGACAGTCCGGTGATACACATGTGTGTGCAGATCTCTATCACACAGTCGGACAGTCCGGTGATACACATGTGTGTGCAGATCTCTATCACACAGTCGGACAGTTCGGTGATACACCTGTGTGTGTGTGCAGATCTATATCACACAGTCGGACAGTCCGGTGAAACACGTGTGTGTGCAGATCTCTCACATAGTCGGACAGTCCGGTGACAGACGTGTGTGTGCAGATCTCACACATAGTCGGACAGTCCGGTGATACACGTGTGTGTGCAGATCTTTATCACACAGTCAGACAGTCCGGTGATACACATGTGTGTGCAGATCTCTATCACACAGTCGGACAGTCCGGTGATACACGTGTGTGTGCAGATCTCTATCACACAGTCGGATAGTCCGGTGATACACGTGTGTGTGCAGATCTCTATCACACAGTTGGACAGTTCGGTGATACACGTGTGTGTGCAGATCTCTATCACACAGTTGGACAGTCCGGTGATACACATGTGTGTGCAGATCTCTATCACACAGTCGGACAGTCTGGTGATACCTGTGTGTGTGCAGATCTATATCACACAGTCAGACAGTCCGGTGATACACGTGCGTGTGCAGATCTCTATCACACAGTCGGACAGTCCGGTGATACACATGTGTGTGCAGATCTCTATCACACAGTTGGACAGTCCGGTGATACACCTGTGTGTGTGCAGATCTATATCACACAGTCAGACAGTCCGGTGATTCACGTGCGTTTGCAGATCTCTATCACACAGTCGGACAGTCCGGTGATACACATGTGTGTGCAGATCTCTATCACACAGTTGGACAGTCCGGTGATACACGTGTGTGTGCAGATCTCTATCACACAGTCGGACAGAACGGTGATACACGTGTGTATGCAGATCTCTATCACACAGTAGGACAGTCCGGTGATACACATGTGTGTGCAGATCTATATCACACAGTCGGACAGTCCGGTGATGCACGTGTGTGTGTGCAGATCTCTATCACACAGTCGGACAGTCTGGTGTTACACGTGTGTGTGCTGATCTCTATCACACAGTCGGACAGTCCGGTGATACACATGTGTGTACAGATCTCTATCACACAGTCGGACAGTCCGGTAATACACATGTGTGTGCAGATTTCTATCACACAGTTGGACAGTCCGGTGATACACTTGTGTGTGTCTACAGATCTCTATCACACAGTCGGATAGTCCGGTGATACACATGTGTGTGCAGATCTCTATCACACAGTCGGACAGTCCGGTGATACACACATGTGTGTGCAGATCTCTATCACACAGTCGGACAGTCCGTCGATACACATGTGTGTGCAGATTTCTATCACACAGTTGGACAGTCCGGTGATACACATATGTGTGCAGATTTCTATCACACAGTTGGACAGTCCGGTGATACACGTGTGTGTGCAGATCTCTATCACACAGTTGGACAGTCCGGTGATACACACGTGTGTCTGCAGATCTCTATCACACAGTCGGACAGAACGGTGATACATGTGTGTGTACAGATCTCTATCACACAGTCGGACAGTCCGGTGATACACATGTGTGTGCAGATCTCTATCACACAGTCGGACAGTCCGGTGATACACATGTGTGTACAGATCTCTATCACACAGTCGGACAGAACGGTGATACACATGTGTGTGCAGATCTCTATCACACAGTTGGACAGCCCGGTGATACACATGTGTGTGCAGATATCTATCACACAGTTGGACAGTCCGGTGATACACGTGTGTGTGTCTGCAGATCTCTATCACACAGTCGGACAGAACGGTGATACATGTGTGTGTACAGATCTCTATTACACAGTAGGACAGTCCAGTGATACACATGTGTGTGCAGATCTCTATCACACAGTCGGACAGTCCGGTGATACATGTGTGTGTGTCTGCAGATGTCTATCACACAGTCGGACAGAACGGTGATACATGTGTGTGTACAGATCTCTATTACACAGTTGGACAGTCCGGTGATACACATGTGTGTGCAGATCTCTATCACACAGTCGGACAGTCCGGTGATACACATGTGTGTACGGATCTCTATCACACAGTTGGACAGTCCGGTGATACACGTGTGTGTGTCTGCAGATCTCTATCACACAGTCGGACAGAACGGTGATACACATGTGTGTGCAGATCTCTATCACACAGTCGGACAGTCCGGTGATACACACGTGTGTACAGATCTCTATCACACAGTCGGACAGAACGGTGATACACATGTGTGCACAGATCTCTATCACACAGTCGGACAGTCCGGTGATACACATGTGTCTGCAGATCTCTATCACACAGTAGGACAGTCCGGTGATACACATGTGTGTACAGATCTCTATTACACAGTCGGACAGTCCAGTGATACACGTGTGTGTGCAGATCTCTATCACACAGTCGGACAGTCCGGTGATACACATGTGTGTGCAGATCTCTATCACACAGTTGGACAGCCCGGTGATACACATGTGTGTGCAGATTTCTATCACACAGTTGGAGAGTCCGGTGATACACGTGTGTGTGTCTGCAGATCTCTATCACACAGTCGGACAGAACGGTGATACATGTGTGTGTACAGATCTCTATTACACAGTAGGACAGTCCGGTGATACACATGTGTGTGCAGATCTCTATCACACAGTCGGACAGTCTGGTGATACACATGTGTGTACAGATCTCTATCACACAGTCGGACAGTCCGGTGATACATGTGTGTGTGTCTGCAGATCTCTATCACACAGTCGGACAGAACGGTGATACACATGTGTGTGCAGATCTCTATCACACAGTCGGACAGTCCGGTGATACACACGTGTGTGCAGATTTCTATCACACAGTTAGACAGTCCGGTGATACACGTGTGTGTGTCTGCAGATCTCTATCACACAGTAGGACAGTCCGGTGATACACATGTGTGTACAGATCTCTATTACACAGTCGGACAGTCCAGTGATACACGTGTGTGTGCAGATCTCTATCACACAGTCGGACAGTCCGGTGATACACATGTGTGTGCAGATCTCTATCACACAGTCGGACAGTCCGGTGATACACATGTGTGTGCACATTTCTATCACACAGTCGGAAAGAACGGTGATACACGTGTGTGTGCAGATCTCTATCACACAGTCGGACAGTCCAGTGATACACGTGTGTGTACAGATCTCTATAACACAGTAGGACAGTCCAGTGATACACGTGTGTGTGCATATCTCTATCACACAGTCGGACAGTCCAGTGATACACGTGTGTGTGCAGATCTCTATCACACAGTCAGACACTCCGGTGATACACATGTGTGTGCAGATCTCTATCACACAGTCGGACACTCCGGTGATACACGTGTGTGCAGATCTCTATCACACAGTCGGACAGTCCGGTGATACACGTGTGTGTGCAGATCTCTATCACACAGTTGGACAGTCCGGTGATACACATGTGTGTACAGATCTCTATCACACAGTCGGACAGAACGGTGATACACATGTGTGTGCAGATCTCTATCACATGGTTGGATAGTCCGGTGATACACATGTGTGTGCAGATCTCTATCACACAGTCGGACAGTCCGGTGATACACATGTGTGTACAGATCTCTATCACACAGTCGGACAGTCCGGTGATACACGTGCGTTTGCAGATCTCTATCACACAGTCGGATAGTCCGGTGATACACATGTGTGTGCAGATCTCTATCACACAGTCGGACAGTCCGGTGATACACATGTGTGTACAGATCTCTATCACACAGTCGGACAGAACGGTGATACATGTGTGTGTACAGATCTCTATTACACAGTAGGACAGTCCG
This sequence comes from Crinia signifera, assembly GCF_055691185.1. Classification (NCBI taxonomy): domain Eukaryota; kingdom Metazoa; phylum Chordata; class Amphibia; order Anura; family Myobatrachidae; genus Crinia; species Crinia signifera. The sequence goes on along the minus strand of NC_139217.1, from coordinate 470,351,854 downwards.
GTGATACACGTGTGTGTACAGATCTCTATCACACAGTCGGACAGAACGGTGATACATGTGTGTGTACAGATCTCTATCACACAGTCGGACAGTCCGGTGATACACGTGTGTGTACAGATCTCTATTACACAGTAGGACAGTCCGGTGATACACATGTGTGTGCAGATCTCTATTACACAGTAGGACAGTCCGGTGATACACATGTGTGTACAGATCTCTATCACACAGTTGGACACTACGACAGCTGTGTGTGATGATCAGACTGTGTATATGCAGCTGAAGAAATATTAGTAAGCTCAGCAGCGTTTGGCAGCAGATATGACACCTCGCTGTATAACTCGCAGTGCGCACTGTCCTACTTCCGCTGTCCCAGGTTGGGTAAACAGAGCGCACAGGCCAACCAGGATTTTATCATTGCATAAAGGAAAACTGTGCTGTTACATTATGGGCCTGATTCGGACCTGATCTGCAAACATACGAACAGGTAAACGCCGCCCAACCGTACGGCCGCCCCCGCCGCAAAACTGCAATTCTTGGTGGTGGCATGCAGGGGACCACCAAGTACAAGGCAAGGCCGCGTATCTTATCCGCATTGGTGTCACTATGTCACCCACCGTTGGCCAGGGATGACCCCAAGATACTGGCACCTACTCAGTGACAGGAGCCAGGTGATGGGAGCCGGCACTGCGGACAACATAGTCGCCACGGCCAGACAGCATCTCCCAGACGGATGGAGTGATGCAAGGGGTTTCAGGAAGTGAAGCCACGCCCACTCCTGCAAAGCCACGCCCCTCCCCTGCAGCCATACCTGGAATTCACCTGCTTGGGCATACCTCCCAACTGTTTTTGGTGCCGGCAGTGTCCTGCCATGGGGGGTGGGCAGTTGGTAGCCCCCCCTGCTTATTGCATGTGCACAGCATCTATTCAGGGAGACAGAGGGGCTGGGGGCATGTACGACAGCTCACAAAGCGCTAGCCGAGCCATCACATCGGCGAAAAATGGTGTAATTCCTGCAAAGCCACGCCCCTTTGGCCGATGTAAGAACTTTTTTAAAGAGAGAGATAACGTTTGGAGCGTGATAAAGTACCATCCAAATGGCTCCTAACTGTCATTTTTAAACAGCCTGTAACATGGGCGATAGGGATCTTGGACTGCACACCCCAATTACACACACAAAGAGGTGCCATCCTGCTGAGACTTGTAGTTCTACACAGAAAGGAAAATACTGTGCTGGTGCACATGCCACAATAATTATAATAAGCTCCGCTATCTCATATTTACCAATATCAGGGCCAAGAAATACTAGTCCAGCCACCAGCGTCTAGGTGACCTCCTCTCTCTGGTGGGTCTCGTATACTAAGTTTGAATCCGGGGCGCAGGACCCTTAGCCTGTATCATGGCAGTTAGAAGCTGATTGGCTGGCTTAGTACATCTCCCCCAAGTCCCTGAATGACCCCACATCTCACAGACGCACCGGTAGAGCCGCGCTTCCGTAGGTCACGGCAGCTGGAGCAGAAAATAATCCGTCAGCAGTGCCCATATTACACCAGTACTGGCACGACCACACAGAAGACTTAACGAACCATAGAATTAATTCTTGTTTGTGCACTTCCACCTGGGTGTGCCACCCATTCCACTGGCAGCCAGCAGCGTTCTCAGATCCTGAACCCGTAGGGACGGGACCTGTTTACCTCACTCAGCTGCTGTCATCCTACTGTAACTTCTACTTAATCTGCTGTCAGGGCCCTTACTTCCCCCGGAGCCAAAGCAGGTTAGTAGCACAGCGTTGTGTAACGCTCCAGTAGGTGTGGGGCTGCCAAACAACCTTACACAATGCCGACTAATTAGTTATTTAACGTAATGGACTTAATAAATCAAAAGAAAACTCTGCAGATCATCTGAGGAGCAAGGAGGTGACTTTGGTGGGACTAAAGCCCTGTCCACAGGCATCGATTTTTCCCGATTTTCGATTCGATTTTTGCTTATAGAAGCAAAATCGAATCGAATCCTAAACGAAATCGAATGGTTTTTGTGTCACTTTCGATCTGCATTCGATTCGATGCGCGCTACCGTTTTCACAAAATCTAACAGAAAAATCGACTGTGCAGCCGAGGAAATATCGAATTCGAACTAGAAAATTGAATGTGTACAATGTACCATGAATGTTTATCGAATTCGATGTCTAATGCAAAAGTACAGATCTAATGCCAAATCGAATGAGAAGATCTAATGCCAGATCGAATGGGAAGATCTAATGCCAGATCGAATAGAAAAATAGAATCTAACATCGAATCAATAGCAAATCGATGTGTGTGTACAGGGCTTTAGATTGGTCATTATGGCCCATCCTTGTGTCCTGCGGCTTCCTGTCCGCCCTTAGGCGCTGTTATGGCTCCACCGCGCTCTGCCCTTTGTGACGGGATATGCGCTCTGTGGTCCACCTGATTCCCGCCCACACGTGCAGGGATATGGGTCATGGAGTTTGCCCAAATTAGGTCGACCACTGAAGGTCGGCAGACCATAGGTCAACATATGAAATAAGTCAACATGGCTAAAGTCGACAGGGTCAAGGTCAACACAAACATTAGAGCATGTCGACCTTTTTGACCGTCGATCTTCCCGTGCTTGTGTCGACCTTCCGACCCTGTTGACTGTAGCCATGTCGATCTATTTCAGGTGTCGACCCAACGCATTTCAACCATAATAGGCGCGATCTATTGACCATATCCCATGTGCGGCCAGAAACGCCTCCCGGTTGGAGCATGACACGCCCCCTTAACGCGGCGCCACGCTGTGCATGCCATATTCTACTACTAACTGTCATCGCCCAGAAACAAGTATGGCTGCAATCGGCCTTGTGTTTATTACAGAACTGTCTAGGTAGACAGTCAAAACAGTCAACATATAAAAAAGGTCGACATGGACATAAGGAGTTTAATTGATCATATAATAGTGTGCCTTGCGAGGGGATGCGGTACGGTTATACACTATACGGTGTCCATGTCGACATATGTTGACATAGACACAAAAAGACATTAAAGACACATGTCGATCTTTTTACATGACAGCCTTTTTTATGTCGACCTTTTGCTTGTGTTGACCTTTTGAACATGTCAACCTAATGCATGTTGGCATTTTTTCATGTGTCGACCATTTGACTGTCTACCAATGGTGGTCAACCTTTTGACTGTCTACCTAGACACAGTCGACTTCACATCCCAAACTGGTTGGTAACATATTAAGGGCGGGATGCACTAAAGCAATATAGTGTATAACTGTACCACATCCCCTCACAAGGCGACCAGTGCCCCGCAGCAGCAGCTGGGGAGAGACAGAGAGGGGTGAGCCACTTCGCAAAGGGCAGCTCTTAATGCAAGAACCGCCCTTTGTGATACTAATAGCATAAGTTAGAGCATATGTGATTAGTAGCTGGCGGAGGGGGGCGGCGGCAGAGGGGGGCAACGGAGGGGGGCAGCGGATGATAGTGCATCCTGTCCTAATTCATTAAACACTGACTTACTGTATGGGATACAAATTTTTCGGATATACCTGCGCACTGAAAAGTTTGAGTGATGAGCTGCGAACGCACTGTGGGATCTGACTGTATCCCAAGGATTATAATCTATATTCTGGGGGTAGTGCTGCGCTCAATCTTTAGATAGTGTTAACGGGAGGAAATGACAAATAAATAATAAATAATAAATCATAAAATTATGTGAACGTGATTCAGGTTGAACTGAACCTAAATGAATGGATCTGACACAATGTTAATCTAACTGAAATTTACTTAAAATAGTATCACATATAGAAAAAGATACATGCATGCAGTACTGTGGTCTTATTACTCAAAGTGCACTGGTTGTCAGCCTCTGTGCACAATATGCAGTAAAAATCTCTCAGTCTGTATGCTTGCAATGTCCAATGGTCCAATTTCCCAATAATACTGCACAATTGCAGCATAAATAGTCTCAGTCTTTTATCTAAACTGTGTTTGCGGCGTCCCGTCAAACATTAGTATAGAGTTGCAAGTAACAAGTCTTCGGGTACCCCTTTATGCGTGATAGATCTTGTGCGGGTTTTCGGAGGGGGGGGGGGAGTGGTGCAGTTTAGGGTGCCGGTGTCTAGCCGCTGCTTGCGGGATAACGGCGGTGCCGTATGAGTGCTGTTGCACCCAGTATTTCACACATTCACTGTATGGGATGTTGGTTCCACACATTGGAAATAGTAATAACTGTTATGATTGGCGTCCGGCGTACAGAAGCCAAAGGTCACAGGGTACATGAGCGGCGGTGGCGGCCGTGCCAGGCTGTGTAAGGATTGGATAAGCCCATGTGTCATAGGCAGTTATTGCCCAGTTCTAGTATCCCTATAATGTGCCAATGGCACCACCTCTGCCCTGTGGCACCTGGATTTGGCACGTAGGGCACATGGACTGCTGCCTGGGGCATCCTTACATAGGCAAATCTAGAATTATGGTAATGGGTGGTCCCAGATCTAGACATAACAGTAGGGGGACCTTTGCGCGGCGTCAAAAAATGGGGCATGGCCTCATGAGAAGGAGGCGTGGCATCACAAAAAGGGGTGTGGTATTACACTTTAGACTATACACAGTAATGCCCATTACACATTTTCGCAAACTCCGTAATACTGATTACACATAAAGCCACACGCCGTAATGCCAATTACACATAAGGCCACACACCATAATACCCATTACACATTGTGCCACACATCATGATGCCCTATATACATGATGCCCTATATACTATATAACAAACTGTAATGCCCATTACATATTTGCCACATAAGTGCTGCTTACCTACGTGCTCATTGCTAGGGGGTTCTTGCTTGATGGCACCATAGTACCCATTACACATGATGCCGCACACCATAGTACCCATTACACATGATGCCGCACACCATAGTACCCATTACACATGATGCCGCGCATCATAGTACCCATTACACATGATGCTGCACACATAATGTCCCTTACACATGATGCTGCACACATAATGCCCCTTACACATGATGCTGCACACATAATGCCCCTTACACATGATGCTGCACACATAATGCCCCTTACACATGATGCTGCACACATAATGCCTCTTACACATGATGCTGCACACCGTAATGCCCCTTACACATTAAGCCACACATTATGCATATTGCCCCCACATACTGCCACTTGTAGCATCCCTTAAGCAATGCCCCCAAAAGTGACACTTACTGTAAATGTTTATATGAGCCTTCGCTGCTGCTGCAGGGAGAGATGGAGAGTGGTGCAGCTGCTTCTATGGGGAGAGGAGCAGAGCGCAGCACAGAGCACGCTCCCACTCCCCTTCTGGTGTCCCCTCTATTTGAAATATTGTGCGCGCTGTTGTTGTGTGTGACGTCGGGGGAGCACCACATGATTAAGGGGGGGGAGGCGGGCTGAGGTGAAAGCGGGGAGAAGAATTGGAGCAGAAGCTGCAGGGGTGACAGTCATTGACAGCTGGGCAGAGAGCAGGAGGCTGCCCGGCTGTAGTCAGAGCACTGCAGGTCACGGCTGTTTGAAATAATACCCCTTTCACAACAGAAAATGCAAGGATTTACCCGGGAATATGGTCCCAGGATCATGCAGGGACATTCCCAGGCTGACCCCTTATACACCAGTGACCAGCCTAGTCCCTGCATTTTCTGGTGTGAGGGGGACAGACAACCACTCCCCTCTCCCTACCTTCCTTTAACCAACCAGCTATATCTTTGGAACCAACTGACCCATTTACATGAGACCAGTATCATATTGAAGAACTTTTGAGTTGGCTTCGAATGATTTTGGTCCTGTGAAACTGGGCTGTTTGGTTCCAGAGAAATCTGCCCTCAAAGAACATAAACAGTCATGAAATTACATTTAAGAAATAAAAAAAAACGGTTTAACCTCAATATCCCTGGAACCAATTAACCCATATGGATCCAGATTGGTATCAGATTGAAGGCCCAGCGATTTGGGTTTGACTGAGATCAACCTCGAGCTTCAGTGATGCCGAAGGGGGAACTGGCAGCCGTTGAACCGGGTGGGGGTCGGAATTAGCGGGTCCCATGTTATCCTATAGGGAAAACATTCCAGGTTTGCCTGGCGGTATCTCCGGTTCCAGTGGCGTAGCTACGTTTTGGGCGCCCCCCCGCCGTTAGGGGGGGCGCCCCCCCCCCGTCGCCGCCCCGCCGAGCACCCCTACCCCGCCGCCCTGCTGAGCACCCCTACCCCACCGCCCATGCAAACCCCCCCTCAATCCCCCACAGCCTTACCTATCGCGCTGGTCCCGGCGGCTCCGTTCTTCTGCTGAGGACCACCAGAAAATGGCCGCCCCCATACAGCAGACAGTTTCAGAGAACTGTGTGCTATATGGGGGCGGCCATTTTGTGGTGGTCCTCAGCAAAAGAACGGAGCCGCCGGGACCAGCGTGATAGGTAAGTCTGCGGGGGGGTTTAACTATAGCACCGCAGCCCCCGGCGCCCCCACATGCACAGCGCCCCCCCGCGGTGGCGGGGGGCTGCGGTGCTATAGTTACGCCCCTGTCCGGTTCCCAGGGGGCTAGAGACACGGGGCTGGGCTCGTTGCAAAGCCCCATCCCTCAGCTACAAAATGGGTGGTCCTGTGCACCCCCGGACCACCCCCTAGATTTGCCTATGCATCCTTAGGACACTGAGTGCTCAGCATCTGCCAAGACCCGGCGGTAAATATAATGCTCACATCCCGAATGTCAACAGTCAGACCATGTCGGCATTCTGCTGTTGACATAACATACCGCACCTGTCAGGATGTGCCCCAGTTGTCTATTTTGGTATTGGAGGGTTCCCCCCTCCTCAGCCTGCGGTCTCTATACATCCTATCTCCTCCAGACCCACAGACTTTCCCCAGGTCTCCAAGATGCCCTCCTGAGCATTACATTGCTCTACCTACGGAACCCCTCCCCCCTCTCCTTCTCCGGCCAGCTGCCACAGCTGCAGGACCTCTCTACCTCTGGGTTCCTTTCTTCCTGTTATCCTGCTCTTCACCCTCAGCTTTCCTCCATGGGGTACCAGGTCACGATCAGTGGCGGCCGATAGTGGACCAACTACTCATTTGTGAAGGACGGGGAGGAGGGTGTTGAATTTGCTGACTCTGTGCCGCCCCCAGTAGATGGCGACCATAGGCACGTGCCTCACCTGCCTAGTGGGAAACCCACCACAGAGTAGGAGGCCTCTTACTGCAAAAATATTGAATATGAGATTTATGTGCTCTTAAAATCACTAACTCTATAATATTATGCAAATACAACATGTTACTAAAAAGAATTGGGGTTTTCTTATAGTCGAGGGTATTGGCTATAGAGCCGCTGTCATGTGACGTCCATGAGTCTCATGTTCCCATGTGTTATCTAACGCTGGCCGGCTGAGTCACCATCCAGGTGCCAGATATTCTCCTGTAGAGGTTCTTATCGTTCCTATATATCACTAATAACTCCGGCTGCCAATGGGTGTGTCACATGACTAAGTGATTAGTCCCAGGCCGTATAATTACAAGGATTGTCTATCAATTGGCATTAAATAACTAATGCACGCAAGATGTCTTACATAAGCCGCAACTAGTCAGTTATGAAAAGATTTCCACAAAAAACTATGTCCAGTGGCATGAGCCATGTATGACCAGGTCATAAGACTTTATAATAAGATCCTACGTTTCATTTATTACTGTTGTACTTTATTTATTTGGTGCCAGACGAGGAACATCATAAATGAGCAGCACAGGACAATGCAGGACGGGTCCATGGATTATAAACATTACTGCATCATCGTGAGTGCTTACGTTCTAAAGGGATCGGCAGACAGGTGACAGCTGGACGGCTTTGATGAAGAAGTGGTCTTGAGAGCCCATTTGAAGTTTTGTTGAAAGGTGGAGAGTATGATATTGGGAGGGAGAGAGTTCCATAGGTAGGGCGCGGTAGATGTCAGCTGAAAAATGTGGAGATCTTGGGGGTTCCAGAGTCTCTCGAGGATCAGTTCTGTACCTGGTGGGTTGGAAGGGGTTTGATCCTGAAGGTGAATGTTGGGTTAAGTCTTTAGGTGATCATGCCCCCCTTCCCCCCCCAGCTCTGCAAATTCCACAAAAAGTTCCCCCGCAAACTTTTTGTTGGGGAGATTGGTGCTACTAAAAGGGTAATGCAACAGTTTGCTGGAGACCAGTTCCTGTTTACTGGGTCAGATGGAGATGTTAAAGTCCTCATCGCTGCCGGGCGGATCCTCTTCTGACATCTCCCCTCTAATGGATGCTGATCCAAACACCCTTGTGGTGGTCTACCAGTGAAGGCCACCGGTATGTTAAACCTCTGATTTGGTTCTACGTCAACTTCAAGTGTGTGGTCATCATCCACAGCATCTGTCCGAGGGTTGTGACGGCCACAAACTGATGCTGCTGATGGGGTCATGTTGCTAGGTGAGGTCACATGATCCCTTGGTGGCTCTCTGCACCTGATAGGCAATGCCATTTATAGATGGGGTCACCTAAATAAACCTGAGGGCTTCTCTGCACAAATCCCTGGGAGGAATCTGATAATATCCCTCCCAGTGTCTTCCCATGGCTTAAATAATAAGGCCATGCATAAATTCTAAGAAATCTGCAGATATCAGGGGTGACATTCTATGGATTGTGATAAATCCGCATTTTTTTTATCTCACCACTTCGCACTTTTGAAAATCGCAAGATTGGCCCGTTTTTCGCATATTTAATGAGATGTGAAAAACGGGCCAAATACTGCGAATAGGTGCGAGTTGGTGCGATGTGTTTAGTCCTGAAAATGTGCGATTTTCATGTCTAAAAATCGCACGTTTCCAGGAAATCGCAGATTAAAATAAAAAAAATAAAAACAGCGCGGGGTCCCCCGCCAGAGCATAACCAGCCCCGGGCTCATTGAGCCGGTGCTGGTGACATAAAATCAGGGTCCCTGACAAATAGGGGTCCCCTTGATTTAATGAAACCAGCACCAGGCTCATGGTCCGGCGCTGGTTCCCGAAATACGGGGGACAAAATGACTAGGGGTCCCCCGTATTTTAAGAACCAGCACCAGACCCAACCAGCCAGCAGGGTAATGCCACAGCCGGGGGACACTTATTATATAAGGTCCCGCGGCCAAAGCATTATCCCCCTGGCTGGTCAGCATGGGCAGGGGTCCTGGGGAAGTGGGGACCCCCTCAATGAAGGGGTCCCCCCCTCCAGGACTTACCAGCCCATGCTGAAAGTCTGGGGCTGTCCCCGATGCCCCTGGGCGGTGGGCATCGGGCTGATGGATAGTGTAAAAAATAGAAGAAAAACTATTGTTTTCTACTGTAGAACTATGAGTCCCAGCAAGCCTACCCCGCATGCTGGGACTTGGAGAACCACAAGTCCCAGCATGCGGGGCATTAAAGGGCCCGCTGGCACTTGTAGTAGAACTAGAGAAAGTCGGCTCCTGATTGGCTGCTAGGCGGCCAATGGAATCATTCTGAGAAGAGGCGCGGAAGATGAAACATCTCTGCGCCTCTTCAGTCCGAGAGCGGGTACCAGCCGGGAGCAGCGCGTCTGCCGGAGAGGATGCCGATGTCGTCGCCGGGGACCAGGTGAGTAGGATTTCCTTCCTTAGGAACCCCTTTTGGACTTCTTTGGATCCTGGACCCCGGAGACATCAGCCCAGGACCCCGGACCAGCCCCGGAACCAGGACCAAGGCCCCGGAACCGGACTCTTCTGTCCAGGAGCCCCGGACCCAGGATCCAGGGACCGACCTACGGGCTCAAGGTAGGTAAGTATCAGTGTGTGTGTTATGTGTGTATTAAACTTTTATTTTTCAGGGTGTCAGTGTGTTTTATTTAACTATTTTTTGTACTGTAGAACTACAAGTGCCAGCGGGCCCTTTAATGCCCCGCATGCTGGGACTTGTGGTTCTCCAAGTCCCAGCATGCGGGGTAGGCTTGCTGGGACTCATAGTTCTACAGTAGAAAACAATAGTTTTTCTTCTATTTTTTACACTATCCATCAGCCCGATGCCCACCGCCCAGGGGCATCGGGGACAGCCCCGGACTTTCAGCATGGGCTGGTAAGTCCTGGAGGGGGGGACCCCTTTATTGGGGGGGTCCCCACTTCCCCAGGAGCCCTGCCCATGCTGACCAGCCAGGGGGATAATGCTTTGGCCGCGGGACCTTATATAATAAGTGTCCCCCGGCTGTGGCATTACCCTGCTGGCTGGTTGGGTCTGGTGCTGGTTCTTAAAATACGGGGGACCCCTAGTCATTTTGTCCCCCGTATTTCGGGAACCAGCGCCGGACCTTGAGCCTGCTGCTGGTTTCATTAAATCAAGGGGACCCCTATTTGTCGGGGACACTGATTTTATGTCACCAGCACCGGCTCAATGAGCCCGGGGCTGGTTATGCTCTGGCGGGGGACCCCGCGCTGGTTTTTTATTTTATTTTAACAGTTTAAACTTATTTTTACACCAGAACCCTGCACAGATCATTGCGATCTGTGCAGGGTTCTGGCTAATTCGCCCATCAGAACCTGGTCTGATTTTTGGGCGAATTATAGACACACTTTATACAAATCGCATACCATTAAATATGCGATTTGTATACTTTTTCATGTGAAAACATCTGGATGCGATGTGCTGCGAAAAGCAGCCATCGCATTTGCAGTGTGTCCAACTTGTTGGCCAAAATCGCACTTTTTTCACATTTTCGCAGCTCATTAAATATGCGAAAATGGAAAAAATGCGATTTCGGACGTTTTTGCGAAAAAACTCGCAAAAGTCTAATATTCTCAACCCATAGAATGTCACCCAAGGCGTCAATAAATGCTGCTATGTATGCAATAAGTAGCAGGACGTATCGCATGTACTATGAGGGTAATTCAGACCTGATCGCATGGCAGCAAATTTGCAGCTGACAGCGATTGCAGGACGGCCGCGCGCATTCATGCTGTGAATGTACACCTGTGCAGTGCATCGATAATCGCCCGCTGTGCAAATTCCCAGTGCAATCAGGTCTGAATTGGGCCCTTTGCTAGCAGGATAGAATGTACCCTTGGTATGTCGGCGTGTGTACATGATGATGACACAGCGTCTGCTGACAGATAATATAAATAAGATAGGGGGATAAACTCAACTTATTGATGTTTGCTGCAACCCTCCATAGCTGACATTATTCTGGGGTGAGCGGCAGACCTGCGGGCACAGCGTGTGCCTTCCTCACCGGGCATGTCACAGGGAGTCATCCCAGGGGATATGATCAGACAATCAGATCTAATCCTCTAACAATGACTCACGTCTTCAATAGACAATAAGCGGCTTCCAGTAACACAACGAGAAACGTTTATGTAACAATAAGATGTAACTGGAAACACGGCGCCCGGCTGCGTGCGTCCTCCGCCTACAGCGCAAATCCCCTCGGTAACAAGGAGGAGAAATCATCGATGGTCGCTCAGCATCAAATGATTTTTCCAGCCTTCAGTCTGAAAAGTAAATCAATACTGACTTTTCTTCAGATGGTCGCTGTACTCGCCGCATGGCGTTCCCCTGCTGCCACGCCGTCTGCCATCTTCCCTCGCCGAAACCATCGGGGACGGGGACAAATTCGGCTCATAATAAATGGGTGTAACTCGGCTCCTTTGTGGCTTCATTACTTCGTTACATGATCAACACATGATATTTGGGCTCTGAGATAAATCAGTGACACTAATATATTGGATCCAGATTACTTATATGCACAATGCAGCAACTCAATACAGTCATATGGGCCGTACACACGGGGCGATTACAGCCATTTCTGTCTAGATCACTTAGAAATGAAGCACGGATCACTCCATGTGTGTGGCCCCCGGGGACCGGGATGCGAGGTCCCATACGCCCCTATCGCCGGACTAGATTTATACTGCATGCACTGTCTATCAAATCACCGCCAGTGATGAGAACACGGGCCGCGACCGATCGCTCAGCACAGATCGCTGGTGATTGCTTGGTGCTGAGCGGTCTCTGCTCTAGCACATCGCTCAGCACACAGCTCCCGTCGCCCAGTGTGTGCGGGACTGAACAGTCAGTTACATCCAGGTGGGATTATTGTGCCCATTAGGGAACGCCCATTCAACCCACAGCTCCGCCCAGAGGCGGATTGGGGGCTAAAAGTGGCCCTGGAAAATTTCCAGAAGTGTCCTCACGTGGGCGGCACCAAATCATATGTGGGCGGAACCAACATCACAATAGGCGGGATTACTACATCACTACTATGTGGCAGCCAATGGTTTCCTGGGGAAAATGTATTCAAGTTTCTAAAAATGAAAAGAGGTGACGTTGCTCGTAGCAACCAAGCAGTTACTGTCTATTATTTCTCTCTTGCCTCCTAGACAATGATAGACAGAATCTGATTGGTTGCTATTGACAACAAAACTTCTTTTTGATTTTTTTAAGCTTTAGTATTGTACCCCGCAGTTCCCGGACCTCAGTGATGTAAAGCAGCGATGCTAACCACTGTGCCACTGTGCCGCCTGCATGATAAGACATGCCCCAAAGATCTGCATTTTATTGGGAGAAAAGTGATTAGTAATTAGGGGAATTTAACAGAGTGTCACAAGAATACATAGTGACATGTCCATGGAGAGTTCGGACGGGGGGTTGCCATGGAAACCAGGATTAGAGCATTTACCTGGGTATGTACTAACAACATGTCTGATTCTATTATCTTCTATAAGGTGCTGATTTATTGCACTTGGGTTTGCTGTTTTCCATACCATTATATCATTATTCATCTCATTGTGGAAACCAGATACTCTAAACAAAAATCAAAGATTACTACTAAAAATCCTTCCTAAATCACTCACTAGCATCAACTGCAGCAGCACTCTATGGATGAGTGCACATCAGCACAGAAAAGACCCTGTGTGTGTGTGCTGCTGTCTTTCTCTCCTGTCAGGGGTTCCACCACGGGGGATAATGAGAGTCGTTAGCAGGGCTCCTGGACTGCTACAGCAAACCACACAGAGGTACTTGTGTACTAGCTCGGTGCCCATCGCATCGCAGACCATAAGGCATGCGATGGTATGCAATGCGATGGCAGCCGATGTTATACAATTTTAAATTGTGTACCATCGAATTGTATGGCATTGTATGTCATTCTATCGCATATACAATGGTATGCAATTTAAAACTGTATAAGCACCCTAATGGGGGCTTACAATGTTAAATGCACCCCCACGCCACCCCCACTATGAACGTGAACCCGAAGCGTAGCAAGCACAGCGAACCCGCAAGGGGCGGTGGTACACGTCCTACGACCTTTTCATACCCCCACTATCCACGTCGGCGTGGAGTTGATTTTATATAGTGTGGCGAGCGCAGCGAGCCACCGAGCCCGAAGCGTGGCGATCGCAGCGAGCCCCGTGAGGGGCCTCGGAATACATGTAAAGTAATATGCGTCCCCTCACGGGGCTCGCTGTGCTCGCCACGCTTCGGGCTCGGTGGCTCACTGCGCTCGCCACACTATATAACATCAACTCCACGCCGACGTGGATAGTGGGGGTATGAAAAGGTCGTATGACGCGTACCGCGAACCTCTTGCGGGCTCGCTGCGCTCACCACGCTTCGGGTTCACGTTCATAGTGGGGGTGGCGTGGGGGTTCATTTAACATTGGAAGCCCCCATTAGGGTGCTTATACAATTAAACACCTTATACAATTTAAATCGCATCGCAGTGCATCGGGTGTATGGCATCCGATGCGATGCGATTAAATGTCGTGCAACCAAATATCGTGCGACCAAATACCCACAGAGATTACAGTAAATCACTGTCCTTGCAAAGAAACTCCTTAGTGGCACCCCTTGCAGAATCTGAAGAATCTGGGAGATTCCTAGTGCAATGCAGGCAGCAGGAGATTTATGACTGAAACTGGAGCCTCCTGTAGAATGCTTCTAACGTTGTTTTCAAACATGACAGTTAGAGGCAAATTGGGTCATACTTTAAGATGTTATATATCTCCCCATTTAGCTTGCATTAGATTTTAACTCAGTGAATGATCCAGGAGAGCTCAGAGTAGCTGCCGGCCTGGTACCTGACATATACAGAACGCTCCCGGCTGTTCCTTCCTGTTCTCAGACCATTATGGGGTAGAGGGGGTCACTGGTCTCCCACATTAAACCACTCCCGTAAATCTATTGTTCTATTACATATGCGATTTACAATAAGTTCTCATGTGGAACAATCCGCAGGAACAGAGTCAGACATCGGTACTTTGCTGAAGGGCTCATTGTATGTCTCCTGGATATAGTTTGGCCTAAGAGTCTTATTACTGTAACTCCGCAGCTATTGACTTCCCCTCGCTCCAATCCTTTCCTGTGTCTGGATTCATTATAAACACAGCGCTGGCCGCACTAGGTGAGAGAGACTAATAATAGGAAGCGGTTGTTTATTACAGACGTTGGTTCCAGCTCAGAGAATGAACCTCCCGAAACTGGGGTCCGCTCCTGAGCCCTCACATCTGATAGGACTGCGATAACTGTGGTCACGTTCTATCTTGATGAGAAATGTAGTATGAATGGTGATCAGTATATAGAGGAGATCAGCAGAGGCCCATTTGCAGCCTCCTCTGCTTGGGCCCCCTCCTCTCTCCCGGCTGCCACCGCTCTAGCGCACAGCGCAGTAAAGTCTGAGCACTCGAGGGCTCACACTCTACTGCGTATGTGCAGAATTCCGGAAAAATGGCCGCTGCCATTTTTTAGGCAATTCTAGCAGTGCTGCTGCCTTCACCGCTGGACTCCAGAGCGGTATTAAATATGGGTGCAGTGTGTGTGGTGTAGCCTCCCCTAGGACACGGGCCTGTGTGCACTGCGCACATTGCACCCTGGTGATCAGTATATAATATACCAGGGAGGATGACACTGACTATTCCGCACATCTCCGCACAATGGCGGCTTGTTCAAAAAAAGAATGCAAAGAATTTTATTAACTTTAGATGACGTGAAATCACCCTGAACTAAGTGGGGCCACAGCCACGTGCCAGGTGTCCAATAGGCCAGGAGCTGTGCTGCCATATGTGCGTTCTTGGGTATAATCTAGATCAGTTTTTTTCAACCATTGTGCCGTGGTACACCAGTGTGCCTTGAGCTGTTATCAAATGTGCCCCCAGATCTAGAGCTGCCCAAACCAGTTTACAGCCACCACCAGTTCAACTGTTATTTACTGGTCTCTTATTTTCATGTAAAGGGCCAATGTATTTTATTTTTACCTGTGGGGACCAGTGTGATCTTTTTTTTTTTTTATATGGGGGGCCAATAAGTTTTTTTTTTTTTTCTGTGGGGACCAATGTGTTTTGCCCTGTGGGGATCTCATGGTGTACCTTGGCAATTTTAAAATCTTATTTAGTGTGCCACAAGGTAAAAAGGTTGAAAATCACTGATCAAGATGATATATTGACTGTCTCCCGGCAGCTCTGTTCCCAGCTGTCACAGGCCCATCGAGTACTGGAAAGTGATTACTGTGTCGAACTGAAGGCTATGTAATACTGATAACTAATGAAATAGACCTGTACACACACACCTAGGGATGCCATACCGGGAACGAGATCGCCGGGATCCCGGGATTTCGGGCATTTTTGGCCGTATTTCAATCACAGGAAACCCTGAGATACATATGTAACACATACCCTCCTATACAACCAATGTGAGTATGTTGGTCAAATGGCGCAATTTCAGAAGCTGCCAAGTGGTTCTAGTTTTTGTGGGTCCCTCAAAACCCTTCACCATCACCATCAAACAAATATTTAAAACATGACCTCTCAGGCGCTCCTTCCTAGGGTACTACAGGTATCTCTCCCGTAAGTGAATGACATATAAAGACGAGAGAACAAAAATGCAAATAGTGAAGCAAGTTTTTAACACTCTCCCTCCCTCTTTAATGAACAATTAAAATATAATGAAATAATAAAAACAATTTCATAAAATTCTCAAGCAAAGCATAAAGTGCTGTGTGCAGTCATGGACATGAGCTGATAATTACCGAATCTGTTGGGAACTGGTGACACCTTGAAAAAGTCCTATATACAGGACGAAACGCGTTGGTGAAGTTCGTTGGCAGACTTGTGGTATCTATGCTGGTGACAGACGGAGGACCCTGCGAGCAGTTTATGCCGGAGAGGGCTCAGTGTCAACACCGCTGATGAAGTGTGTTGTATGCTCTTATTGGAACTGATTGATCACCAGTTCCCAACGGATTCGGTAATTATCAGCTCATGTCCTGCCTGAATAAAACGTCCATGACTGCACACAGCACTTTATGCTTTGTTTGAGAATTTTATGAAATTGTTTTTATTATTGCATTATATTTTAATTGTTCATTAAAGAGGGAGGGATAGTGTTAAAAACTTGCTTTACTATTTGCATTTTTGTTCTCTCTTCTTTATATGTCATTCACTTACGGGAGAGATACCTGTAGTACCCTAGGAAGGAGCGCCTGAGAGGTCATGTTTTAAACATACCCTCCCTCCTATATCTGAAGGGCAAAAATTGGTACAAATTCGGAAAGGGTGTGTGGTCATGGATAAAGGGGCGTGGTCACATCCCTTTTCCTACACTTTCAATGGACAGTTGGAGGGTATGTGAAACAGCAGCGACTCAGGGCCTAATTCAGACATGGTCACAAGTCTGCAATATTTCCAGATGGACAAAACAATGCTGCACTGCAGGTGGGGCAGAGAGCGGGGTTGTTCAAACTGAAATCTACATTCCAGTGTAAGAATAAAGCAGCCAGTATTTACCCTGCACAGAAACAAAATAACTCCCCCAAATCTAACTCTCTCTGCACCTGTTACATCTGCCCCACCTGCAGCGCAGCATAGTTTTGTCCATCTGCAAATATTGCAGCCTTGCTAACATGTCTGAATCAGAAACCCTGTGACTCTCGATACTCAGGTTGGTGGCCATTCATCTGCAGAACGTAGGAGAGAATGGAATGTTCTGGAATCAGCCTCAAGCTGGGTACACATCTATACAATCCCTGTTTTCTTGCGACCGTTCGACTGACCATAGACGCATCAGACCGTCCACAAACAACAGCCGACACGCGCGTACACACCTGTACAATTTTACTTGCGACCTCCGATGTACTCCCGTACAAACAGTCGCAAGAAAAAGATTGTACCACCGCACACACTCTCTCGATTTGGGCTATTGACACGATATATATATAAAAATTATCATAATGGGCTGGGTTAAGGGCATACCAAAACAAAGAGGCGTGATTACAGAACGTAAACAGAAGTGATTTTCTTTTTTACATCAGTGCTGGCTGTGCAGAGAACACGTACGTTCGTTCATTCGTTCTGTTTGTTTTCTACCACTTTCATCATGAGCTTGAGGAAAAGAAAGGTTCGTTCAGCTATGGCCACAACATTGCAGTCTATAAAAAGAAAAAAAATAGGAGCAAGAATGGCAGCTGCTGGACCAGAGACTGGCTTCTGCGGGGAGACACCTTCTCCCATATGCCATTGGTACAGGAGATACGGGAGAAAAACCCTGATGATTTCCGGAATTATCTTCGTATGGATGACCCTACCGTCATGGAGCTGCTGGCACTAGTCACCCCTTTAATCGAAAAACAGGACACCAATTTCAGGAGGCCTATTTCAGCTGAGCAGAGACTGGTGGCAACGCTACGTATCCTGGCTACTGGGAGGACCCTTGCAGATCTGAGGTACAGCACCGCTATATCCTCTCAAGCTCTGGGACTAATAATACCTGAGACCTGTGATGCCATCATTCAAGTTCTAAAGGAGCAATACATGAAGGTAAATATATGCCAAATAATATACATGCACCCCATCTTTATAGCAGTTTGTCATATATCTGACCATAGTCACCCTGCCTGTTGAGTACATGCTTACCACCCGTATCTGACCATAGTCACCCTGCCGGCTTACTAAAATTTAGACGCTTACCACCCGTATCTGACCATAGTCACCCTGTCGAGTGAGTACAATTTAGACGCTTACCACCCGTATCTGACCATAGTCACCCTGCCGGCTGAGTACAATTTAGACGCTTACCACCCATATCTGACCATAGTCACCCTGCCGGTTGAGTACAATTTGGATGCTTACCACCCGTATCTGACCATAGTCATCCTGCCGGCTGAGTACAATTTAGATGCTTACCACCCGTATCTGACCATAGTCACCCTGCCGGCTGAGTACAATTTATACACTTTCCACCCGTATCTGACCATAGTCACCCTGCCGGCTGAGTACAATTTAGACACTTACCACCCGTATCTGACCATAGTCACCCTGCCGGCTGAGTACAATTTATACACTTTCCACCCGTATCTAACCATAGTCACCCTGCCGGCTGAGTACAATTTATACACTTTCCACCCGTATCTAACCATAGTCACCCTGCCGGCTGAGTGCAATTTATACACTTTCCACCCGTATCTAACCATAGTTACCTTGCCGGCTGAGTACAATTTAGACGCTTACCACCCGTATCTGACCATAGTCACCCTGCCGGCTGAGTACAATTTAGACGCTTACCACCGGTATCTGACCATAGTCACCCTGCCGGTTGAGTACAATTTGGATGCTTACCACCCGTATCTGACCATAGTCATCCTGCCGGCTGAGTACAATTTAGATGCTTACCACCCGTATCTGACCATAGTCACCCTGCCGGCTGAGTACAATTTATACACTTTCCACCCGTATCTGACCATAGTCACCCTGCCGGCTGAGTAGAATTTATACGCTTACCACCCGTATCTGACCATAGTCATCCTGCCGGCTGAGTACAATTTAGATGCTTACCACCCATATCTGACCATAGTCTCCCTGCCGGCTGAGTACAATTTAGACGCTTACCACCCGTATCTGACCATAGTCACCCTGCCGGTTGGATTTTAGACACGAACACCAAATAATATTTTTAAAGTAAAATCTTTTATTATGAACTTAACAACCTTGTAAACATTTAGAATATAAATATAAAAACTTTATAATAAATATAGAAAAAACAACTAGAAACTATTGAATTTTTTTTAAAGTGGCTGGTAATGGATGTGATCAGGATGATAACTATCAATATCCATCCCTGTTTGGGAGGTAGATGGTGTTTGTTGGAAGGGAACACTGGATGAAACTGGTGGTATTGGCACTGGTGAAGGTACTCCAGTTTGTTGCTGCCATGGTTGTGCAAAAGGTTGACACCGGGGATAGTGGGGATAATGACCTGGCTGGTACATTTGGTGGTGTGGTACTGGGGCAGGGTGGATGGGTTGGAATGACATGGGGGTCATCAGTATGGCGAGTTTGTCAGGTAAGGGACCCGACACTGGCCCGGTACAGGGTGTCGTTGATGATCCGCTCAGCCTTTGCCCTTGTTGCAGGATCTAGTTTTCGCAGTTTTTCGGCAACTATGTTCCCCACGTGGTCCTGCTCCAGAATCTGGCGAGTCATGACCTCCGATGAATCTGGTGTCTGCCTTGGCCTTTTACGGCCTCTCCTTGATGGAGCTTCAGGCTGCTGCATGGCTTGCTGAGTGCTGGTTGTGGGTGTAGGCGAGTGGTTGAAAATACATTTGGCATACTTAGCAATAAATTTAGGATTTTTCATAGTGCCATAAATCTGCGACTAGATAAAATAGACAAGGTAGTTATGGCCTGTTGTGTGCTGCACAACTATCTACGCAGAAAAACACTGTCTGCACCCCCCAATGTTTGAACCATGGATGTCAGTGAAACAGTTGAGGAGCCAGTAGGATTGACATGGTTGGAGACCAATCTAAACACAATAAATGCTACAATGCATGCAAAATTGACCAGGGAAGAGTACTTGCAGTACTTTAATGGTGTAGGCGCAGTGGATTGGCAGGATGACATGATCGTCTAAATTGCTATGACATGCTACCCTTGTACTGTACTTTATTTGTACTTTTTATCTTAACTTTCATTAAATAATTCAAATATGTGTAATCTGTGTACTTACTGTGCCAGAGAGGGTTTCCTCAGCAGGTTCAGGGGTGTGAGCTGTGGAGCATGGGGCAGCCTGGGCCACAGTCATATTCCCGATGGACTCCCTCGGCAGCTCTTGGTCCACTGTAAATGCCAGCAGATCATAGTACCAGAGCCTGGGCACATAAACTTGGTCCGTACCGGCCACTGATTTCTTGGTTCCCTCCACCTTGTTCAGCTCCTTTTTGAAGACTGTCCTCATGTTGGCAATCCTTGTCCGCACCCATTCAATATTTGCCGTGGGGTAATAAGGGAGGCTGACCTTCACCAACTCCTCAAGCGCAACAGCTCTCTTCTGCCTGTTGGAATAATCTCTGGATTTGCTGTTCCAGAGACAATGCTGATCTCTGTAGGCCTCAATAAACTCCATCATAAATTCCACGTTCTTTTCTGCCAGTCTCGAAATGTCTGTTCAAAAATAAAACATAATGGACATTACTTTCATGATACACACAATACACACAATGGGGGAAATTTACTAATATGAAAAACCTAGTTTTTCGTATTAGTATTTCCCCTACGACTGCATACGACTGTTTCAGTCGTATGCAAAGTCGTGTTCCGGAGGGGAAATTACAAAGCAGTCAGATACGACTGCTTTGTAACCCTCCGATGGTGTAACCATTCGTATTAGCTGGCCATATATACGGCCGCTAATACGAATGTTTCTGGCAGACTGCACGGATCAGTCAGGTCCGTGCAGGCTGCAGAGTGTAAAAAAAAATAGAAAAATAAATAAATAATAAAAAAACAGCGTCGGGTCCCCCCCACAGCTGTAACCAGCACCAGGCTGAAGGAGCCGGGGCCGGTAATTAAAAATCAGGGAACCCGACAAATAGGGGTTCCCCGATTTTTAACAACCAGCCCCAGGCTCCAGGTCCGGGGCTGGTTCCCAAAATACGGGGGACAAAATGAGTCGGGGTCCCCTGTATTTTAAGAACCAGCCCCAGGCACAACCAGCCAGCAGGGTAATGTCACAGCCGGGGGACACTTATTATATAAGGTCCCGCGGCCAAAACATTAACCCTGCCGACCAGTCAGCCTGGCCAGGGGCCCTGGGGGAGTGGGGACCCCCCCAATAAAGGGGTCCCTCCCCTCCAGGACTTACCTGACCAGGCTGAAGCCTGGTGCTGTCCCCGGTGTCCCTGGGCTGTGGTCACCGGGCTGATCTTGGTGTAAAAAAAATAGATGAAAAAACTATTGTTTAAAACTGTGGAACTATGAGTCCCAGCAAGCCTCCCCCGCAAGCTGGGACTTGGAGAACCACAAGTCCCAGCCTGCGGGGCATTAAAGGGCCCGCTGGGTCTTGTAGTTCCACAGTTAAAAAAATAGTACAATAAACACACACTGACACAATGAAAATAAAAGTTTAATACATACATTACACACACTGATACTTACCTATCTTGATCCCGTAGGTAGCCCTCTGTCCTGGTGTCCGGTGTCCTGTGTCATCCTCCAGGTCCATGTCGGCGGTCCGTGTCGTCCTCCAGGTCCATGGCGGTGTCCGGGTCCGAAGAAATCCATGTTGGAGCTGTGGAAGGAAATCCTACTCACCTGGTCCTGTGCTGAAGATGTCTTGTCTTGGTCCGACGTAGTCCAGGCAATCTTCACAGCTGTCGCCGGTCCGCGCACTGTCCGCACTGCTGAGATATTTCATACTCGGCGCCTCTCCTCAGAATGATTTCTATTGGCCGCCTAGCCAATTATTTAATTATACATGGGGAGAGGTGAACGCTTCTTGTGCTGTAGGAGAGATGATGCAGCTATGATGCAGTATAGTCGCAAGAACGGCAGCATATCAATCGAACGTGCGTACACACTGCACTTTTGTTCCAATATGGGCGGTCCTGTCGAATGAATATTACACAGCACTGAACCTTCGACCGACCGAGTATGGACGGACAAGACCGTTTTTGGCCGTTTATCGCTCGTACAGAGGGAGTCGGGACAGCGTACACACCTATACAATTGAACGGCCGTCCGACCCAGAACAGAAGAACGGCCCGACGATTGTATGTATGTGTACACAGCTTCAGACACCCGACACTTCTCCTGGCAGTAAAAGAGTTTTTCTTTCAATTTGAATTAAAACAAATGCTGACGCGAGTCAGTAACGAGGACGGGATATTATCAGCTGTGTACAGAGGCAACGGAACACTTCTTATTTTCCATAATTTAATGCTGAGTCACAGGGAATCCCCACATACAGGGAGACCCAATATGTGTTCAGCGTAATCCTTATCACATCCCCCAGACAACCCCCCCCCCCTACATGCTGAGGAGCAGTTCTCTTCGTTCAATATATGATTCCAATGGCTTGCAAAAGTATTCAACCCCCTGTATATATTATAACTACTCTATACTCCCTCCCTACGTCTGTATGTCTGCCTCTCCCCTATAGGGGGTAAGCTCTCATTGATGGAACTAGAAATTTTGCGACCCCTTGCCAGAAAAGTATGCCCCCTTTCAACATACATTAAATATAATATTCATACCTACATGCTCGTTGTCAGGGGTTTCTAACTCACTGCCAGGGGTTACAAGCTCATTATCAGCGATAACATGCTCGTTGCAGGGGTTACATGCTCGATGTTCGAATTAACTCCCCCCTCTTCGTACGGCTGCGATTGCATCCCCATTACTTGCGGGTGGAGTCATGTGGCGACATTTACCTGATAGCCCGATAACAGAGGGAGAGGTGCGGGTACATGTACAGCCCGATAACAGAGGGAGAGGTGCAGGTACACGTAGGGCCGATAACAGAGGGAGAGGTGCGGGTACATGTACAGTCCGATAACAGAGGGAGAGGTGCGGGCACACGTAGGGCCGATAACAGAGGGAGAGGTGCGGGTACATGTACAGCCCGATAACAGAGGGAGAGGTGCGGGTACATGTAGGGCCGATAACAGAGGGAGAGGTGTGGGTACACGTAGGGCCGATAACAGAGGGAGAGGAGCGGGTACACGTAGGGCCGATAACAGAGGGAGAGGTGCGGGTACACGTAGGGCCGATAACAGAGGGAGAGGTGCAGGTACACGTAGGGCCGATAACAGAGGGAGAGGTACGGGTACACGTAGGGCCGATAACAGAGGGAGAGGTGGGGGTACACGTACAGCCCGATAACAGAGGGAGAGGTGCGGATACACGTACAGCCCGATAACAGAGGGAGAGGTGCGGGTACATGTACAGCCCGATAACAGAGGGAGAGGTGCGGGTACACGTACTCCCCGATAACAGAGGGAGAGGTGCGGGTACACGTACAGCCCGATAACAGAGGGAGAGGTGCGGGTACACCTAGGGCCAATAACAGAGGGAGAGGTGCGGGTATACGTGGGGCCAATAACAGAGGGAAAGGTGCGGGTACACATAGGGCCGATAACAGAGGGAGAGGTGTGGGTACACGTAGGGCCGATAACAGAGGGAGAAAGTGCGGGTACATGTACAGCCCAATAACAGAGGGAGAGGTGCGGGTACATGTACAGCCCAAAAACAGAGGGAGAGGTGTGGGTACATGTACAGCCCGATAACAGAGGGAGAGGTGCGGGTACATGTAGGGCCGATAACAGAGGGAGAGGTGCGGGTACACGTAGGGCCAATAACAGAGGGAGAGGTGGGGTACACGTAGGGCAGATAACAGAGGGAGAGGTGCGGGTACGCATAGGGCCGATAACAGAGGGAGAGGTGCGGGTACATGTACAGCCTGATAACAGAGGGAGAGGTGCGTGTACATGTACAGCCTGATAACAGAGGGAGAGGTGCGGGTACATGTACAGCCTGATAACAGAGGGAGAGGTGCGGGTACACGTACAGCCCGATAACAGAGGGAGAGGTGCGGGTACATGTACAGCCAGATAACAGAGGGAGAGGTGCGTGTACATGTACAGCCCGATAACAGAGAGAGAGGTGCGGGTACATGTACAGCCCGATAACAGAGGGAGAGGTGCGGGTATGCATAGGGCCGATAACAGAGGGAGAGGTGCGGGTACATGTACAGCCCGATAACAGAGGGAGAGGTGCGGGTACATGTACAGCCCGATAACAGAGGGAGAGGTGAGGGTACATGTACAGCCCGATAACAGAGGGAGAGGTGCGGGTACACATACAGCCCGATAACAAAGGGAGAGGTGCGGGTACACGTAAAGCCCGATAACAGAGGGAGAGGTGCGGGTACACGTACAGCCCGATAACAGAGGGAGAGGTGCGGGTACACGTACAGCCCGATAACAGAGGGAGAGGTGCGGGTACACGTACAGCCCGATAACAGAGGGAGAGGTGCGGGTACACGTACAGCCCGATAACAGAGGGAGAGGTGCGGGTACATGTAAAGCCCGATAACAGAGGGAGAGGTGCGGGTACATGTACAGCCAGATAACAGAGGGAGAGGTGCGTGTACATGTACAGCCCGATAACAGAGAGAGAGGTGCGGGTACATGTACAGCCCGATAACAGAGGGAGAGGTGCGGGTATGCATAGGGCCGATAACAGAGGGAGAGGTGCGGGTACATGTACAGCCCGATAACAGAGGGAGAGGTGCGGGTACATGTACAGCCCGATAACAGAGGGAGAGGTGAGGGTACATGTACAGCCCGATAACAGAGGGAGAGGTGCGGGTACACGTACAGCCCGATAACAAAGGGAGAGGTGCGGGTACACGTAAAGCCCGATAACAGAGGGAGAGGTGCGGGAACACGTACAGCCCGATAACAGAGGGAGAGGTGCGGGTACACGTACAGCCCGATAACAGAGGGAGAGGTGCGGGTACATGTAAAGCCCGATAACAGAGGGAGAGGTGCGGTTACATGTACAGCCCGATAACAGAGGGAGAGGTACGGGTACAAGTAGGGCAGATAACAGAGGGAGAGGTGCGGGTACACGTACAGACCGATAACAGATGGAGAGGTGCGGGTACATGTACAGCCTGATAACAGAGGGAGAGGTGCGGTTAGCGCTGACCCCCCGCTGAACCTGCTGACCGCACTGCCGCTTTGGCAGTGTGATCCCCTAGCAATAGGCTACAGTACAATGGGCTGTCGCCATCTCAGAATGGCGATAGCCCAGGGGTGCGAAGCTGGGCTGCCCGATGTTGATACATCGGCAGCTTCGCATTCCCCATAGAAACATATGGGAAATGCGGCCGGCGGCGACGGTGAAGGGTGGATCAAAGCTGGGATCGGAGATTCCTGCTGTGATCCCCTTTGATACATTGGGGGTCTACTTAATATTTAATATTTGCGGCTAACCCCCAAAAACGGGAGTTTTTGGAGGTTTAGCCACAAATATTCGTTGATAAATGTACCCCTATATCTACTATCCAGCCAGACAACTCTCCTATGTGCTGCTACTTATTGGCTGACCACAGTGTCAATCAATCTGTCAGCCACAGCAACAGCTCTGTGATACACTGCCCCATGTGGGTGATATACCTGTGTACTACTGCCCATAGCACCAGCTGTGATACACTGCCCCATGTGTGTGATATACCTGTGTACTACTGCCCATAGCACCAGCTGTGATACACTGCCTCATGTGTGTGATATACCTATGTACTACTGCCCATAGCACCAGCTCTGTGATACACTGCCTCATGTGTGTGATATACCTATGTACTACTGCCCATAGCACCAGCCCTGTGATACACTGCCCCATGTGTGTGATATACCTGTGTACTACTGCACATAGCAACAGCTCTGTGATACACTGCCCCACGTGTGTGATATACCTGTGTACTACTGCCCATAGCACCAGCTCTGTGATACGCTGCCTCATGTGTGTGTGATACACCTGTGTACTACTGCCCATAGCACCAGCTGTGATACACTGCCTCATGTGTGTGATATACCTGTGTACTACTGCCCATAGCAACAGCTCTGTGATACACTGCCCCATGTGTGTGATATACCTGTGTACTACTGCCCATAGCACCAGCTGTGATACACTGCCCCATGTGTGTGATATACCTGTGTACTACTGCCCATAGCACCAGCTGTGATACACTGCCCCATGTGTGTGATATACCTGTGTACTACTGCCCATAGCACCAGCTCTGTGATACACTGCCTCATGTGTGTGATATACCTGTGTACTACTGCACATAGCACCAGCTCTGTGATACACTGCCCCATGTGTGTGATATACCTGTGTACTACTGCCCATAGCACCAGCTGTGATACACTGCCCCATGTGTGTGATATACCTGTGTACTACTGCCCATAGCACCAGCTGTGATACACTGCCCCCTGTGTGTGATATACCTGTGTACTACTGCCCATAGCACCAGCTCTGTGATACACTGCCTCATGTGTGATATACCTGTGTTCTACTGCCCATAGCACCAGCTCTGTGATACACTGCCCCACGTGTGTGATATACCTATGTACTACTGCCCATAGCACCAGCCCTGTGATACACTGCCCCATGTGTGTGATATACCTGTGTACTACTGCCCATAGCACCAGCTGTGATACACTGCCCCATGTGTGTGATATACCTGTGTACTACTGCCCATAGCACCAGCTGTGATACACTGCCTCATGTGTGTGATATACCTGTGTACTACTGCCCATAGCACCAGCTCTGTGATACACTGCCCCACGTGTGTGATATACCTATGTACTACTGCCCATAGCACCAGCCCTGTGATACACTGCCCCACGTGTGTGATATACCTGTGTACTACTGCCCATAGCACCAGCCCTGTGATACACTGCCCCATGTGTGTGATATACCTGTGTACTACTGCCCATAGCACCAGCTCTGTGATACACTGCCCCACGTGTGTGATATACCTGTGTACTACTGCCCATAGCACCAGCTCTGTGATACGCTGCCTCATGT
The DNA here is from genome assembly GCF_055691185.1 of Crinia signifera. NCBI lineage: Eukaryota > Metazoa > Chordata > Amphibia > Anura > Myobatrachidae > Crinia > Crinia signifera. The sequence continues at coordinate 470,324,985 of NC_139217.1, read as the reverse complement.
GTGTGTGATACACCTGTGTACTACTGCCCATAGCACCAGCTGTGATACACTGCCTCATGTGTGTGATATACCTGTGTACTACTGCCCATAGCAACAGCTCTGTGATACACTGCCCCATGTGTGTGATATACCTGTGTACTACTGCCCATAGCACCAGCTGTGATACACTGCCCCATGTGTGTGATATACCTGTGTACTACTGCCCATAGCACCAGCTGTGATACACTGCCTCATGTGTGTGATATACCTGTGTACTACTGCCCATAGCACCAGCTCTGTGATACACTGCCTCATGTGTGTGATATACCTGTGTACTACTGCCCATAGCACCAGCTCTGTGACACACTGCCCCATGTGTGTGATATACCTGTGTACTACTGCCCATAACACCAGCTGTTATACACTGCCCCATGTGTGTGTGATATACCTGTGTACTACTGCCCATAGCACCAGCTGTGATACACTGCCCCATGTGTGTGATATACCTGTGTACTACTGCCCATAGCACCAGCTCTGTGATACACTGCCCGATGTGTGATATACCTGTGTACTACTGCCCATAGCACCAGCTCTGTGATACACTGCCCGATGTGTGTGATATACCTGTGTACTACTGCCCATAGCACCAGCCCTGTGATACACTGCCTCTTGTGTGTGATATACCTGTGTACTACTGCCCATAGCACCAGCTCTGTGATACGCTGCCTCATGTGTGTGATATACCTGTGTACTACTGCCCATAGCACCAGCTCTGTGATACACTGCCCCATGTGTGTGATATACCTGTGTACTACTGCCCATAGCACCAGCTGTGATACACTGCCCCATGTGTGTGATATACCTGTGTACTACTGCCCATAGCACCAGCTCTGTGATACACTGCCTCATGTGTGTGATATACCTGTGTACTACTGCCCATAGCACCAGCTCTGTGATACACTGCCCCACGTGTGTGATATACCTGTGTACTACTGCCCATAGCACCAGCTGTGATACACTGCCCCATGTGTGTGATATACCTGTGTACTACTGCCCATAGCACCAGCTCTGTGATACACTGCCCGATGTGTGATATACCTGTGTACTACTGCCCATAGCACCAGCTCTGTGATACACTGCCCGATGTGTGTGATATACCTGTGTACTACTGCCCATAGCACCAGCCCTGTGATACACTGCCTCTTGTGTGTGATATACCTGTGTACTACTGCCCATAGCACCAGCTCTGTGATACACTGCCCCATGTGTGTGATATACCTGTGTACTTCTGCCCATAGCACCAGCTCTGTGATACACTGCCTCATGTGTGTGATATACCTGTGTACTACTGCCCATAGCACCAGCTCTGTGATACACTGCCCCATGTGTGTGATATACCTGTGTACTACTGCCCATAGCACCAGCTCTGTGACACACTGCCTCATGTGTGATATACCTGTGTACTACTGCCCATAGCACCAGCTCTGTGATACACTGCCCCATGTGTGTGATATACCTGTGTACTACTGCCCATAGCACCAGCTCTGTGATACACTGCCTCATGTGTGATATACCTGTGTACTACTGCCCATAGCACCAGCTCTGTGATACACTGCCCCATGTGTGTGATATACCTGTGTACTACTGCCCATAGCACCAGCTGTGATACACTGCCCCATGTGTGTGATATACCTGTGTACTACTGCCCATAGCACCAGCTCTGTGATACACTGCCCCATGTGTGTGATATACCTGTGTACTACTGCCCATAGTACCAGCTCTGTGTTACACTGCCCCATGTGTGTGATATACCTGTGTACTACTGCCCATAGCACCACCTCTGTGATACACTGCCTCATGTGTGTGATATACCTGTGTACTACTGCCCATAGCACCAGCTCTATGATACACTGCCCCATGTGTGTGATATGCCTGTGTACTACTGCCCATGACACCAGCTCTGTGATACACTGCCCCATGTGTGTGATATACCTGTGTACTACTGCCCATAGCACCAGTACTACTGCCCATAGCACCAGCTCTGTGATACACTGCCCCATGTGTGTGATATACCTGTGTACTACTGCCCATAGCACCAGCTCTGTGATACACTGCCTCATGTGTGATATACCTGTGTACTACTGCCCATAGCACCAGCTCTGTGACACACTGTCCCATGTGTGTGATATACCTGTGTACTACTGCCCATAGCACCAGTACTACTGCACATAGCACCAGCTGTGATACACTGCCCCATGTGTGTGATATACCTATGTACTACTGCCCATAGCACCAGCTCTGTGATACACTGCCTCATGTGTGATATACCTGTGTACTACTGCCCATAGCACCAGCTCTGTGATACACTGCCCCATGTGTGTGATATACCTGTGTACTACTGCCCATAGCACCAGCTGTGATACACTGCCCCCTGTGTGTGATATACCTGTGTACTACTGCCCATAGCACCAGCTCTCTGATACACTGCCTCATGTGTGTGATATACCTGTGTACTACTGCCACCAGCTCTGTGATACACTGCCCGATGTGTGTGATATACCTGTGTACTACTGCCCATAGCACCAGCTCTGTGATACAATGCCCCATGTGTGTGTGATATACCTGTGTACTACTGCCCATAGCACCAGCTCTCTGATACACTGCCTCATGTGTGTGATATACCTGTGTACTACTGCCACCAGCTCTGTGATACACTGCCTCATGTGTGTGATATACCTGTGTACTACTGCCCATAGCACCAGCTCTGTGATACACTGCCCCACGTGTGTGATATACTTGTGTACTACTGCCCATAGCACCAGCTCTTTGATACACTGCCCCATGTGTGTGATATACCTGTGTTCTACTGCCCATAGCACCAGCTCTGTGATACAATGCCCCATGTGTGTCTGATATACCTGTGTACTACTACCCATAGCACCAGCTCTGTGATTCACTGCCTCATGTGTGTGATATACCTGTGTACTACTACCCATAGCACCAGCTCTCTGATACACTGCCTCATGTGTGTGATACACCTGTGTACTACTGCCCATAGCACCAGCTGTTATACACTGCCCCATGTGTGTGATATACCTGTGTACTACTGCCCATAGCACCAGCTCTGTGATACACTGCTCCACGTGTGTGATATACCTGTGTACTACTGCCCATAGCACCAGCTCTGTGATACACTGCCTCATGTGTGTGATATACCTGTGTACTACTGCCCATAGCACCAGCTCTGTGATACACTGCCCCATGTGTGTGATATACCTGTGTACTACTGCCCCTAGCACCAGCTCTGTGATACACTGCCCCATGTGTGTGTGATATACCTGTGTACTACTGCCCATAGCACCAGCTCTGTGATACACTGCCTCATGTGTGTGATATACCTGTGTACTACTGCCCATAGTACCAGCTCTGTGATACACTGCCCCACGTGTGTGATATACCTGTGTACTACTGCCCATAGCACCAGCTCTGTGATACACTGCCCCATGTGTGTGTGATATACCTGTGTACTACTGCCCATAGCACCAGCTCTGTGATACACTGCCTCATGTGTGATATACCTGTGTACTACTGCCCATAGAACCAGCTCTCTGATACACTGCCCCATGTGTGTGTGATATACCTGTGTACTACTGTCCTTAGCACCAGCCCTGTGATACACTGCCCCATGTGTGTGATATACCTGTGTACTACTGCCCATAGCACCAGCTCTGTGATACACTGCCCCATGTATGTGATATACCTGTGTACTACTGCCCATAGCACCAGCTCTTTGATACACTGCCCCACGTGTGTGATATACCTGTGTACTACTGCCCATAGCACCAGCTCTGTGATACACTGCCCCATGTGTGTGATATACCTGTGTACTACTGCCCATAGCACCATCTCTGTTATACACTGCCCCATGTGTGTGATATACCTGTGTACTACTGCCCATAGCACCAGCTCTGTGATACACTGTCCCATGTGTGTGATACACATGTGTACTACTGCCAATAGCACCAGCTCTGTGACACACTGCCCCATGTGTGTGATATACCTGTGTACTACTGCCCATAGCACCAGCTCTGTGATACACTGCCCCACGTGTGTGATATACCTGTGTACTACTGCCCATAGCACCAGCTCTGTGATACACTGCCCCATGTGTGATATACCTGTGTACTACTGCCCATAGCACCAGCTCTGTGATACACTGCCCCATGTGTGTGATATAACTGTGTACTACTGCCCATAGCACCAGCTGTGATACACTGCCCCATGTGTGTGATATACCTGTGTACTACTGCCCATAGCACCATCTCTGTTATACACTGCCCCATGTGTGTGATATACCTGTGTACTACTGCCCATAGCACCAGCTCTGTGATACACTGTCCCATGTGTGTGATATACCTGTGTAATACTGCCCATAGCACCAGCTCTGTGATACACTGCCCCATGTGTGTGTGATATACCTGTGTACTACTGCCCATAGCACCAGCTCTGTGATACACTGCCCCATGTGTGTGATATACCTGTGTACTACTGCCCATAGCACCAGCTCTGTGATACACTGCCCCATGTGTGTGATATACCTGTGTACTACTGCCCATAGCCCCAGCTCTGTGATTCACTGCCCCATGTGTGTGATATACCTGTGTACTACTGCCCCTAGCACCAGCTCTGTGATACACTGCCCCATGTGTGTGATACACCTGTGTACTACTGCCCATAGCACCAGCTGTTATACACTGCCCCATGTGTGTGATATACCTGTGTACTACTGCCCATAGCACCAGCTCTGTGATACACTGCTCCACGTGTGTGATATACCTGTGTACTACTGCCCATAGCACCAGCTCTGTGATACACTGCCTCATGTGTGTGATATACCTGTGTACTACTGCCCATAGCACCAGCTCTGTGATACACTGCCCCATGTGTGTGATATACCTGTGTACTACTGCCCCTAGCACCAGCTCTGTGATACACTGCCCCATGTGTGTGTGATATACCTGTGTACTACTGCCCATAGCACCAGCTCTGTGATACACTGCCTCATGTGTGTGATATACCTGTGTACTACTGCCCATAGTACCAGCTCTGTGATACACTGCCCCACGTGTGTGATATACCTGTGTACTACTGCCCATAGCACCAGCTCTGTGATACACTGCCCCATGTGTGTGTGATATACCTGTGTACTACTGCCCATAGCACCAGCTCTGTGATACACTGCCTCATGTGTGATATACCTGTGTACTACTGCCCATAGCACCAGCTCTGTGATACACTGCCCCATGTGTGTGATATACCTGTGTACTACTGCCCATAGCAACATCTCTGTTATACACTGCCCCATGTGTGTGATATACCTGTGTACTACTGCCCATAGCACCAGCTGTGATACACTGCCCCATGTGTGTGATATACCTGTGTACTACTGACCATAGCACCAGCTCTGTGATACACTGCCCCATGTGTGTGATATACCTGTGTACTACTGCCCATAGCACCAGCTCTGTGATACACTGCCCCATGTGTGTGATATACCTGTGTACTACTGCTCATAGCACCAGCTCTGTGATACACTGCCCCATGTGTGTGATATACCTGTGTACTACTGTTTATAGCACCAGCTCTGTGATACACTGCCCCATGTGTGTGATATACCTGTGTACTACTGCCCATAGCACCAGCCCTGTGATACACTGCCCCATGTGTGTGTGATATACCTGTGTACTACTGCCCATAGCACCAGCTCTGTGATACACTGCCCCATGTGTGTGATATACCTGTGTACTACTGCCCATAGCACCAGCTCTGTGATACACTGCCTCATGTGTGTGATATACCTGTGTACTACTGCCCATAGCACCAGCTCTGTGATACACTGCCCCATGTGTGTGATATACCTGTGTACTACTGCCCATAGCACCAGCTCTGTGATACACTGCCCCATGTGTGTGATATACCTGTGTACTACTGCCCATAGCACCAGCTCTGTGATACACTGCCCCATGTGTGTGATATACCTGTGTACTACTGCCCATAGCACCAGCTCTGTGATACACTGCCCCATGTGTGTGATATACCTGTGTACTACTGCCCATAGCACCAGCTCTGTGATACACTGCCCCATGTGTGTGATATACCTGTGTACTACTGCCCATAGCACCAGCTCTGTGATACACTGCCCCATGTGTGTGATATACCTGTGTACTACTGCCCATAGCACCAGCTCTGTGATACGCTGCCCCATGTGTGTGATATACCTGTGTACTACTGCCCATAGCACCAGCTCTGTGATACACTGCCCCATGTGTGTGATATACCTGTGTACTACTGCCCATAGCACCAGCTCTGTGATACACTGCCTCATGTGTGTGATATACCTGTGTACTACTGCCCATAGCACCAGCTCTGTGATACACTGCCCCATGTGTGTGATATACCTGTGTACTACTGCCCATAGCGCCAGCTCTGTGATACACTGCCTCACGTGTGTGATATACCTGTGTACTACTGCCCATAGCACCAGCTCTGTGATACACTGCCTCATGTGTGTGATATACCTGTGTACTACTACCCATAGCACCAGCTCTGTGATACACTGCCCCACGTGTGTGATATACCTGTGTACTACTGCCCATAGCGCCAGCTCTGTGATACACTGCCCCATGTGTGTGTGATATACCTGTGTTCTACTGCCCATAGCACCAGCTCTGTGACACACTGCCCCACGTGTGTGATATACCTGTGTACTACTGCCCATAGCACCAGCTCTGTGATACACTGCCCCATGTGTGTGATATACCTGTGTACTACTGCCCATAGCACCAGCTCTGTGATACACTGCCCCATGTGTGTGATATACCTGTGTACTACTGCCCATAGCACCAGCTCTGTGATACACTGCCTCATGTGTGTGATATACCTGTGTTCTACTGCCCATAGCACCAGCTCTGTGACACACTGCCCCACGTGTGTGATATACCTGTGTACTACTGCCCATAGCACCAGCTCTGTGATACACTGCCCCATGTGTGTGATATACCTGTGTACTACTGCCCATAGCACCAGCTCTGTGATACACTGCCCCATGTGTGTGTGATATACCTGTGTACTACTGCCCATAGCACCAGCTGTGATACACTGCCTCATGTGTGTGATATACCTGTGTACTACTGCCCATAGCACCAGCTGTGATACACTGCCTCATGTGTGTGATATACCTGTGTACTACTGCCCATAGCACCATCTCTGTTATACACTGCCCCATGTGTGTGATATACCTGTGTACTACTGCCCATAGCACCAGCTGTGATACACTGCCTCATGTGTGTGATATACCTGTGTACTACTGCCCATAGCACCAGCTCTGTGATACACTGCCCCACGTGTGTGATATACCTGTGTACTACTGCCCATAGAACCAGCTCTGTGATACACTGCCCCACGTGTGTGATATACCTGTGTACTACTGCCCATAGCGCCAGCTCTGTGATACACTGCCTCACGTGTGTGATATACCTGTGTACTACTGCCCATAGCACCAGCTCTGTGATACACTGCCTCGTGTGTGTGATATACCTGTGTACTACTGCCCATAGCACCAGCCTCATGCTATGCTCCCCCATTGTGAGTACTGGGGTACTAATTACACCTGGACATGTCATTCTCTTCCCAACCAGATGCCGGAGGGAACAGAATAGTCTTCATGCCATAACAAGCAGCATAGTTTATCTGTGTCCCGAATCAGTGTGAGGAATGTGAGTGTCGTGTTGTGAGTGGGACACGTAGGCGGAGAATCGCAGATGGGAGAAACTACTTCACAATCATTTTACAATAAATGAAATTGAAGACTGATACCTGTGTTTTCCATCACGTGATTTTATATGGCTGCACCTTCATGTGTACAGTATGTATAAATGTAACTAACACTTTAATATTATTTATCTACAGTTACTTATATAGTGCTGCACTTACAATAGAATGTGCTTTCACTTTGAGCTGTGACAGTTTTTACTTTCACTTTGAGCTGTGACAGTTTTTAGCCCCCATTCCTTATCTTTTCCTACCTCCATTGTCACATGAGGTGAATGCTGCACATATTGGCACGCAGTGCCTCCACCACCGTCAACGTCCCAGGGTCGTGTCTTTCACTGCGCAGCGCCACCTATCTGAAGAGTCCAGTGGAAAAACAGCACCACCAACGACACACGAGGGAGGCGGAGGGACCTGCTTGTCACCGCTAGACCGTGTGCACTACTCCATCCATTCGCAGCTCTCTAGGGAAAATCATCACGTAGCAAGGAGCAGCGTTACAGGGCTTGCAAACTAACGCTGCTTTGCGAGCCAACCAGAATGAGGGCCACAATCAGGTTAGCGGTTTAGGAACTTGTCAGGTGGGGGTAACATTACATTAACGAGATGTGGACTTCCGGGTCTCTCTCACATAGCGCTGAGGAGAGAAATCCATAGGCTTCTATAGGGTATCGCCAGCTTGCTCTGGTGACACCCCCACAGCGGTACCCCCAGTGGAGGGGCTTAAGTGCGTGTAAAAATACAGTAAAAAACAGTAAACTGGGGGTTTTACTTCATTTTCTCTTCAGTACATTCCACCCATAGACAGTGAAAGGGTTGACACCAGTGGGTCGACAGGTCATAGGTTAACATTCAATGGTTGACTAGGACTTAATTTGACTGGGATACGCAGCCAAAAGGTAGAAGGGATACGGTTGTATTGTCAACACCACTTAGGTCGACACCGTTCGACAGGTGGGAAGGTCAACAGGTGTCTAGGTCGACATGGGTTAAGGTCGACAGGTGGCAAGGTTGACATGGGACAAGGTTGACATGGGTTTAGGTCAACATAGCATTAGGTCGAAAAGGTTGACTTTTTTAAAGCTATTTTAACCAGTGGCGGATCCAGGGGAGTGGCTGTAGCGGATTCAGTATTGAATCCCGGCGGTCGGGATCCCGGCGTTCAGAATCCCGACGCCGGAATCCCGACAGCCGAAATGCCGACAAGGGGGGGACATGGATCGCCCCCCCTTGCGGGCTCGCTGCACTCGCCACGCAGCGGGCCCGGTGCCTCGCTACGCTCGGCACACTAATTTATTCTCCCTCCAGGGGTGTCGTGGACACCCCAGGAGGGAGAAAGTGTCGGCATTTCGGCGGTCGGGATTCCGGCGTCGGGATTCTGAACGCCGGGATCCCGACCGCCGGGATCCTAACTGCATCCCGCTGTAGCACAGTCCAAAATTCAAATAGGGGAACCACACCCACTGCCAGGGAGTTAGTTGGGAATGGCAGTTGGTGGCAGTGGGTGCGGCTCCCCTACATGAATTTTGGACTGTGCTGCAGCCCCTGCGCAGCCTAAAGCCCCATCCCCCCCCCATGGAGACATCGTTCACAATATCGCTCGGAAATAGAGTCCTTGTTAACGACGGACATGCTGCAGCTGCAGGAACATCACTCAGCCCGCCATCACCCCCCTCGCACCCGGTATTGGCAAGTGTGTATGCACTTACCGATGCCACCCCCAGCCACTGCCAATATCGGCGTCGGCGAGGATCATGTAATGCGTATGGGGTTCAAACCTAATCCTTACCCTAGCCCCCAAAATCATGAATAACGTGTCAACATATTAGTGTCAATATTATGACCTTTTTGTGTTGTCCTCCTAAATCCATATTAACCATTTAACTGCCATTTGTTTTTATTGTCCTGAGTGTCGACACAGTCGACATGGACACCAAAAAAGTGCACCGCGTCCCAGCCCATGGCTCGCTACTCTCGCCATGCTGTATTCTCCGTCCATGCCCAGCTGATGGTAGGGCATGAAATACCACATGTCGGTAAAAAAAAAACGTGAAAAACCAATGTTGACCTTTTGACTGTTGACCTTGCCAATGTTGACCTAAAGACCCTAATGCCTGTGTTGACCTAATGACCCTGTTGACCTAAAGCCATGTTGACCTTTTTGATGTGTCGACGCAAGGCCTGTAGACCTTCAGTGGTCGATCTAGTGACCCTACACTGTACAGATCATGTGCAGAGGACTCAGCGTCACTTATATTTGGATACACGGTGTGTTGGTCACGGAAGATGTCACAATGTTCCCAGATGAGAGATTGCAGAATTATTACAGCGTACGATAACCATTAGCTATATACTACAGATCCGTATCTTCCCAGCCCTTCACCCCAGTGATTTCCCCACGGTACTGAGATTGCAGAGCGAGGGCTGTAAACACCCAGAAAGTGAATAGACACTTGACATGTTGTGAGTGTGGGGCAGGGTGGGGAGAGGAGTGTCCCAGTACAGAGGATGGGGAGGTGTCTGCCTCCAAACTTATAGGCTTGCTCACACACATATGCCTGTATAGCTCAGTCTCAGCATCTGGGGACACTGCAAGCATCACCTCTCTGTCCTGAGTCCTGACACAGGCCACAATCATCATGGGAAAGCAGAAGGAAGTTCTTAACAGCCTCAAAGGGATGCTGAGGATCCGGAACAAGCTGCTGAGACAGGCGCTGTCCGAGTGCCTCGGAACACTCATCCTGGTGGTAAGTATTATTCTCCATAGTATCACTGCAAAGCCACAAGCCAGGGCACAGGTGAGTGTGAGAAATGTGCAAGCTCTAATACCTTACACCTGGTGCCCCTTGTAGCATAGTTCTGGTGCCAGGGTGGGTTCTGCTCCAGGGCGGTGGTAGCTGGGTTCTAGGTGACACCTGCGGATATACAGGACAGGTGGCACAGCTTTGGTAAAGGTCATTAGTGCATAATTTCTGGACTTAATGCAATGGTGCTTGTGCATCTTAAGTAGAAACAGTGGCTCTTCAGCTGATGTGGAACTACAAGTCCCAGAAGTTTTCCCAGCATTTGTAGAGCTGCGGGTTGCCCAACGGACATTACTATGGCTGTAGCTAAGAAGGGGGTACTTGCACAGGGAACGAGGACACATATATAGGGTCTGTCCCGATGCGCAAGGCTTGGAATTAATTCAACATTAGAAAATATTTGTTTTCATTTAACACACGAATAGCAATATGTTTGTCGCAGGCACTTATTACACTGTCATGTATGAATCCTGCCCGGCTTACCCACGCAAGATAGCATTAAATGCATCACCCAGTAGGCACGTTCTGGGTACGAGCTGATTGCCCGGAGGGGAGAAGTATTATATTTCTTATGGTGTGTACACACGGTGAGATTCCCTTGCTGTGCAATCTTTGCTATCTCTGTACTATTTACATACAATTCATGCTATCTGCAATCGATTTGCACTATATAGTCATTGCTGCCCCGTCTATTTCGCTATTTGATATATGCTGAATGGGAGCGTGCATCGGCATCGCACCAGGATTGAAAGGTTAAAAACCTGCGATGTATATGCGATCCCGATGCGATTTTTACTATATAGTCAAAATCTTATGTTAAATCTCACCGTGTGTACACAGGGGATGCAGTTAAAATCCCGGCTGTCAGGATCCCGGCGTTCAGAATCCCGACGCCGGAATCCCGACCGCCGAAATGCCGACACATTCTCCCTCCTGGGGTGTCCACGACACCCCTGGAGGGAGAATAAATTAGTGTGCCGAGCGTAGCGAGGCACCGGGCCCGCTGCGTGGCGAGCACAGCGAGCCCGCAAGGGGGGGCGATCCCCGTCCCCCCCTTGTCGGCATTTCGGCTGTCGGGATTCCGGCGTCGGGATTCTGAACGCCGGGATCCCGACCGCCGGGATTCAATACTGAATCCGTACACAGCATTACGGTTGCATTTAGAAGCTGGGGAACCCCACCACCTTCATCTCTATATATAACTATAAGATAAGTCACCCCAAAAGGGCAGAATTTGGAATCAGGGCAGCCTTGGGCACAGCAGTAATTGCCGCCTCCCTCTGCACAATATTTGTATTGTTTGGGTATAACTCCTTATTATGTATTATAATATTAAACATAAGTTCTGAACTTTAACATTTCATTGTAGTTGCATTATGTATATATATTTATTTATTTGGGAGACAAGCAGCCAGGTGCTGCCCCAAACAAGTGTCACCCCTAGGCATGAGCCTGCTGTGCCTGGCAGTGTATACCGCAGCTGTTATTTACAGAGGAAAGGAATACAGTGATCTGTAGTATTGGCACTTCCTCTAAACAACTTTCATACTGTGTCTGTGCTAGGTCGTAACCCAGCCCAGCATAACATAATACACACCATATATAAGCACAGACAAGCTGTCACACACGTGCTCCAGAATCATGCTGAGCGGGCACACTGCCAGGACAGACTATATACATGTATACCTTGCAGAACGCAGCGAGGGCATTAGGCGGCACCTTTCAGATTAATCAATCAGTTTGAACCATGATATGCTTGTGCTAAAGTCTGGTGCCCTTATCAGCTCCTGACTGGGTGCACGCTGGGTGGGTCCATCAGATACCACCCCACAGATAACTGTGCTCACTCACAAGGGCTGGGGTTGTCAGCCGTTACTGGTGGCACAGAGGGAGAGTGCCCAGGAGCACATGCCCAGGCTCCTGTACACTGAGTGATAGTGCCCAGGAGCACCTGCCCAGGTTCCTGTACACTGAGTGATAGTGCCCAGGTGCACCTGCCCAGGTTCCTGGGCACAGCCACAGAGTGATAGTGCCCAGGAGCACCTGCCCAGGTTCCTGGGCACAGCCACAGAGTGATAGTGCCCAGGTGCCCTATGCCACATTTCTAGCAGGAAGCAGGTTGAGGAGAACTTGTGTGCACAGCTGAAGCTGTGGAGAAGGTTCTGGACAGTGCACATTAGGAACAGGTTGTGTCAGACCGGTGCGTACAGTGAAAGTCACTCCAGAGGCTCAGTGCTGTGCCAAAGCAAACAGCATTCACTGCAATCCTGTGCATCTAGCGCGCAGGACAGGAGCGCAGCTGGCAGACGCTCCCTCCGGCCTCCTTCTTGGGACCCGCTCGGTTTGTCGACAGTACTTAGCTCGATAATCAAGGTCGACACATAAAAGAGGTCAGCGGGCTTTAGGTTTTAACTGACTTGTTCTTACCTCACGGGCTTAGTGTTAGATTAGAATAGTGTGCCCAGCGCACTTACACCGTGTCCGTGTCGGCAGATTTTGACATAGACCCCAAAAAAGTTAAAAAGTAATGTTGACCTTTTCCTATGTTGACTATTTTCATGTCAACCATTTGCTTGTGGTGGTGACCTTTTGTCAATACGGGGTCCTTATTGCTGTACACGGAGGGTTATATGTAATCTACAGTAAGCTTCTATGGAGAGGGAGGCAGATCTTACGCTGCCTCTCTGCAAAGGCCTTTGCACAGCAGATAAATATCCCGCGTGATGGGTATTTGCAGCGTCAGGCGGGTTACACTGTATATTTCGGTTGCACCCCTATTTCTGTTAGTGATCCCAGCATCAGAGGAATAAGTCACATGGGAGCTGGACCCACAGTTCTGTAATAATGATACATTGGAATTTATTTTCTCCCAACTCAACAGTAAACATAGGATATTGATTGGTCACAGGGTTCATGCTATTATTTATTTATTAACAGCTTCTTATATAGCGCACACATATTCCGCAGCGCTGTACAGAGAATATGAATACTCACATCAGTCCGTGCCCTAGTAGAGCTTACAATCTATATTCCCTACCACACGTACACCTACATTCTAGGGTTAATTTTTGTTGGGAGCCAATTGACCTACCAGTATATTTTTGGATTGTGGAAGGAAACCGGAGTACCCGGAGGAAACCCATGCAAGCACGGGGAGAATATACAAACTCCGCACAGTTAGGGACATAGTGGGAATGGAACCCATGACCTCAGCGCTGCGAGGCATTAATACTAACCACTACCCCGTCCGTACTGCTATTATCATCATGTATGAGATAATTGGGGTGCACGCTGTGCACTAGGGTCAGAATTGATTTGGGATGGGAAATCCAGCTAATGGCCCAATTTGTGAGTTTTGGGATGTACACGTGAAGCTCATAGCTCCTGGCCTGCATGCTATGTACAGTGGGGTCTTGTGTTGTCCAGTGTTTGGGAAGACTGGTGACACAGAGAAACAGTGAAACCACTTCTCCTTTCCGGCACGTGTTGCAAGTGCAACTGTGTGGCGATCTTTCTCCATCCACCCATCCAGCGCTAGGATTGCCCAATACTCAGAGATCACAACTATATTCCACAAACATTTCTCCAAACAGCTGCAGATGTGTCTTCCAGCCCAACGGTGCGGAGTCGGCACAGGCTCCGCCCCTTCTGTTCTCATTGACGGCGAGATGCAACAAGCTTCAGAAAGCAACAGAGTGGAGAGTGACAATCAACCAGCCAACTGTCATGTGATAGGCTGGGTTTGAAAAATGACAGTTAAGAGCTGATTGGCTGGCTGCTTATCACTTTTTGAAGCTTGATACATCTGTCCCTGACTGTCAGATCGGACAGTCGACCACAGTTCAGACGGGTACGGGTCACAGGCTCGACAATGCGAAGGTCAACTTACATTAGGTTGACCGCTAAAGGTCGACAGGGGCGGAGCCTCCTGGCACAGTATTAAACCTCATATGTTTGCTTCCGTCACAATCCAAACCACATACTTTAACCCTTTGCGTCCCGTGTCCAGTATTTGGGGTTTATGTTAATAGATTTCTGCCTTAGCTTTTGTTAACATATCTGTGTTCAGCTAGTGGATTGTTCGCATCATTGCTGAAGAGCGAGGTGAATGTAATACTGCACTCTGTTACTTATTTATACAACAGGTTCTTCTGTTTTGATATATTAATGACTTTGGATGAGTGCGATTATGACGCCGCTGTTATATTAATATCCACGCGTTTTGCAGTCTTGCTATAAAGTGCTGTAAAATGACTGGCACAATGGTAAAGGCCGATGTATGGGGAAGATTTGTAATGATCTGTAGTCAGGAAGCAGCTGGGCGATTAATGACATTCTCTGCTTGCTGGGTGCAGTGAGTCAGTCAGTGTTCCAGCAAATAATTCTGTAGATATATATATATACTATATATGACATTATGTACCGGCAGCAAGGGCGGAGTATACCTCTCATCGGGGATTAAGGAGTGGTGTACACGAAGTGTTGCATAATAGGGATATGGGGTGGGGTATACGTATTAAATAATGCCAACAATATGCATAGAAGGGTTTATCTGAGGTGTGTAGAGTCACACAACCTAAGAACATTGTTTTAAGTATGCTAATGTGTTTTTCGTTTCAAGTGGCATTACCGTTGGTGACCACTAGGAGCAGAAGTTCCGTTAACTCTTTGAGCGCCAAGTAAATTTGTCAATTCTGGTGTAAATACTGGTGTAATAATATAAGATATTTATTCATAATAATGACCTGTAATGTTACCTTATATAGGGAATATACTCTGTTTTTACGCAACATTGGTTTTATTTGAATTCATATAACAAATGTGTGCGACGCTGGGATTTTTAGCGGATATTTGGCACTCAAAGGGTTAAATCTGCAACCTGAACTTTTAAATACTACAATAGAATACATCCGGGCAGGGTACGTCCCCTACTGGGCAAGTCAAAAATGTTTGTTTGTACTTTATTGCAAAAGATTTCTTTATTTATTTTTTGCTACAGACATGTAGCAATTAAAATGTTAATAAGCCTGAATTATACTTGGTCAGCATTTTAATGGGTTGTCAGTGTCAACATGTCGGTATTATTACTGGTCAGCAGCGCTCCTGTTACAGACTTAGGGGCAGATGTATTAAGTCTGGTGACAGTAAAGGCCCATACACACTGGGTGACTTTGAGCTGAAATCTGCTCAAAACAGCAAGTTTGAGCGGCTTTCAGCTCAAACCGCCCAGTGTGTATGGCGCGGCGATGAGCGGTGAGCACTGCGGCGCACTCCCGCATCATTGGCGGTAAAGCCACTCATCTGCTGGTTATACCAGCAAATGAGCGGCTTTGAGGACGGCTTTGCATAGCGCTGCGCTATGCAAAGCCATCCGCCCCCCCCCCCCCCCCCCGCCGCCAGCGCCGGGCAGGGGGAAAGCAGCTCAGTGTGTATGCAGTGAGCAGCTCCCCCCCCCAGCGATGATAGCGATCATCGCTGTCCATACACGCTGGGCATATACGCTGGTCCATACACGCTGGGCATATACGCTGGTCCATACACGCTGGGCATAGTCGTCCAGTGTGTATAGACCTTTAGGATCTGATTGGCTGCTGCGTTATCACTGCTTTATCACTTCACCAGGCTAAATAAACCTGCCCCTTATATATCCTATGTAGCAGAATTTCCAGGACGACTTTTTTTCCACATTAACCCCAAGCCGGGCATTTTTGGAAATAGATTGTTTCCCGTATACAGTAAATCAATCATTGGTTCTCTTGTGGACGCAGGGTGTTAGCTGTTTATGCTGGTACGCTCATGTCGCGTTCTTATAACGTCCGTCATTAATTCCTCACTGGAGGAAGCCTGAATGAATTCACTGATGTTCTTGCGCGGCCTAATAAAAATCCGATCGGGGGAGAAGCGTTTCCTATTGAGGCGATGATAAGGACAGTAAATGCCTTGTGTGATCTGGCATGCGTCAGGTCGCCTTCTGCCAAAACCAGTTGTGGGCCTGGACTCCCAGGTGCCCAGGAAGTTTCTGTTGACATTGTGGAGGGTCCGATAAAGTCGAAAGTCCTTCCTGCACCGGCGGAGGGTGCCAACTCCTGAGGAGACCTGGCAAGGGGCACGCAGCGTGGAATGCGGCTCAGGCACATCTGCATTGCAGGATATGTCCCAGCGTGCCGGGATTACTGGGATATGAATTCCCAGGAGACAAATCTATTATACCTTATTAATAATAATAATAATAATAATAATTATAGACAATGCTTCTCGTTTGTTCTTGGCGCAGGAGGGCATGGCGCTTAGCCCCGCCTCTGGTGCTCCGCTAAGCCCCACCCCTTCTCTAATTAGCACCCCACCTGCTGTTTCACAATGATGTTCAGTTACAGGTGCAAACCATCATTAGTTTCCCGTTTAGGTTTTCATGCTAACAATATTAAGCACCGATGGCAACATCGATGGTTAACCTTCTGATGGCCAAATCTATGCCTAGCCCACAGAGCTTGCACTCTAGCTTAAGGAACATAGTGCTTTTTTCTTCGATACTGTCTTTTTTTTACTCAAAATGCCCCTTTCCGACCCCATTCCTAAGGAGAGTGTAAGATCGGAATAGGGGCGCATTTTCGTGTGTTTCACCGTATTTCTGAGCGTTTCGATGGACATTTGGGTGTTTAATGTGAATACAGCCTATCCAATACATTTAAATGGAGAAGAGGCCAGAAAGGGTTAACACATGCTGAGGTCCCACGAGGAAATGCGACACGTTGTAGCGTTCGTGGTAATATTAGCGCAGTGGTTCGCTGTGTCGGACATGATACCACTGACACCAACCCGCACTGAGTGAAGGGCACCCCAGGAGTTATCGCCCTTTATCCTATTAACCTGAGTGTATATATATATATATATATATATAGATGTGTCTCTCATAATTAGGATGTCATCTGCATTCTTATAAGCTCAGGTTGCGTTACCCTGAACGGAGGGTACATGTCCCCAACTTCAAGGAGGAAAGGTGCACCCCATCCATCACTCGCTCAGCTGAAATGTCATTGATGAACCTTATAATAGACACTTAAGCAGACGACGTTCCGCTGAGCAGAGTATAAATAACCGGATATCGCTTGGCGTCATATTTGGTAGCGATTTGGTTTGTGTGATTGTTTTACAGACTCCCTATGACAATCTGAAGTCTGTGCTTGTTCCCGGGAGACAAATTGCAGCAATAAATCCCTGTGAATTGCACATTAATAGGCAGAAATGCGAATATGAGGGCGTGTTATGTAAACAATGACACGTCTGCTGTATAGATAGAAGTACAAAGGAAAATGACGCTGTGTAAATAATGCAGAAGGTGGTGCACCTGGGCAGCTGTTAGTCCATGCAGTCGCAATTAGCGCCTGATGTGCCACCCACCCGTGTCGGCATCCCGGAGTACTGTAGCTACAGGAATGTGTTGCGCTGTATGCTGTATACAGTATATATAATAAGTTGCTAGCTATTATATGGTACTAGATAATAGCCAGTCAAAATGACGGCCTTGCCCCTATCCGCTCCTACCTCCAATCTCTGTCCTCACTGCTCCCTCTGCCCATATCCAGCAAGGTTGGATCACATTGGGGGTTATTCTAGTTCATTCTTTCTGACAAAATCCTTCTTAGATGGACAAAACCATGTGCACTGCAGGTGGGGCAGATGTAACTTGTGCAGAGAGAATTAGATTTGGGTGGGGTTTTACTTCAAAGTGAGATCTATATTGCAGTGTAAAAATAAAGCAGCCAGTATTTACCCTGAACAGAAACAAAATTACTCACCCAAATCTAATTCTATCTGCACATGTTACATCTGCCCCACCTGCAGTGCACATGGTTTTGTCCATCTAAGAAGGATTTTGTCAGAAAGAATGAACTAGAATAAACCCCATTGTTTTGGTTTCACTTTCTGTTAAGGAGTAATTTGGTCCATTGAGTGGCCTCTAGTGGTCACTGGTGGTACTTCACATTAGAGATGAGGAGTAGTTAGCCTTTTATATATAGATAACTAAAATAAGGTATAATAACAGCAGAGGTGTAACTCTGGGAGGCAATAGAGTCATCTGCCGCCGGGCTCCTGCTCCCAAGGGGGCACTTCTCTTCCCCTGCATATTTAAATAAGGAGCGGTAAGGGTTAGGCTTTGGCGGTGGGATAGGGGGGTTAGGCAGGGTTGCTGACTTTCATCAGCACTTTGGGGGTGGGGCTTGAGTATGACATCATTAAGCCCCACCCCCAGGATGTAAAATAACTGATTCGCAGATCTCTGTGTTTGTCGGGGCTAAAATTATGCGATTATGTCATTTTAGCCCCACCCCCTCCTCAGAGACCCACGTATTGCGGTATTTAAACACCGCGGTCCGGGTGGAGGATGCCGCGATTGGGGGTCAAGAGCCTCCCGGACTTTCCAAGAGGGTAGGCAACCCTGGGGTTAGGCTGTGGTGAGTGTTAGAACTCCCTCCATCAGGATGCCTGCGTCGGCATTCTGTCTACCTTCATCCACACTGCTGGTCAGTTGTATGTATCGCCTTCCTACATATGCCGCACTGTGCAACTACTCTACCTGGGCGTTCACCAAGTCACCACACAGACACGGGTGGTGCGGACTGTGCAAGCAGCCACACAATCTGCCCAGATCTTCCGTGGATCCCTGCCCAACAGGAACTGACTGAGCAAACAGAAACAGGATCCTCACCTTGGCTGGCGCCTCACAGATTGTTCTTCTGAAAACCATTTCATTTCTCTATAAGAACATAAATGTATTCACTTCATCGGCAGCACTGACCAAGACCCCCACCCCCAACAGCAATCTGCAGGACAGCCGTGTACAGAAATCCCCCTTCTTTCCCTGGGATACGGTCACAAGGTCGACAAGCATTGCGTCAACATGGGGTTTTTCACATTTTTTTTGAGCCGGCAGGTGGTAATTCATGTCCTACTATCCACTAGGGCATGGTGGGAGAATAAAATAGTGTGCCGAGCGTAGCCGGGCACCGTGCCATGCGTGAGGACGTGGTGCTACTTTTCAGTGTCCGTGTCGACTGTGTCGAAGTTCGTGACAAAAAAAGTGAAAAACCCCATGTCGACCATTTGACTGTTGACCTTCCCCATGTTGACCTAAAGCGTGTGTCAACCTAATGAGCCTGTCGACCTAACCCATGTCGCCCTTCAGTCATGTCGACCTTAATGCACATCGACCTTAATGCATGTTGACCTAATGGTGTTGATCAAATGTTTTGTTGACATCATACTGTCTACCCAATGATCCCAACCCCTTTCCCTTTCCTAGAACTTTGCTTCAAAAATGACAGTTAGGAGATGGCTGGCTGGTACTTCATCTCTCCCCCCTGTATCTCTCTCCAAGGCTGAATACACAGATCACAATGTCAGTTAAACATTATCATATACAATTTAGAAACAGCCACTAAAGGAAGGAAGGCAGATCGCCTCTGGCTCGCCCGCTGCTGTGGAACTACTAGTCCCAGAATGTCCTGTCAGCTTTGCCTGAGATTATTTTCCTTTATGTATATTTTACTTTTAAAGACATTTGTAAAAATGGAGCAAGGCATTCCCACCGGCGCAGTTTGGGCTCTCAGGGGCCCATTCACAAGGCGCTGTGCTCTGAGGGGATGCAGTTTAAATCCCGGCGGTCGGGATTCCGGCGTTCAAAATCCCGACGCCGGAATCCCGAACGCCGAAATCCCGACACTTTCTCCCCCCGTGGGTGTCCACGACACCTTCGGAGGGAGAATAAATTAGTGTGCCCGCTGCGTGGCGAGCGCAGCGAGCCCGCAAGGGGGGGCTATCTACGTCCCCCCCTTGTCGGGATTTCGGCGTTCGGGATTCCGGCGTCGGGATTTTGAACGCCGGGATCCCGACCGCCGGCTTTTCATGCCGAATCCACTCTGAGTTATCAGGTGTCCCGAGCAGGGAGAGCGACCGGTAACATCGGGTTTATTAGGCGAGGATAATTGTTACAGGTTGTATATGAGTAATAGGAGTTTAGAGCAATTAGAGTAAAGTGTTTGTATTAAGCTCAGGTGACTGTACAAGTCTACGACGCTCTTAATACACTCAACACTTTATATAGGGCTGTGGCCCATGTTTGCTAAACAGCGCTAAATCGTTAATTCCCATCTGGGTTCTCCTTCATCCAGGGCCTGGCAATCCCTTGATCTGACAGTTCTGCTATGTACTTACTATGTGGACGTTGTATAAAAGGGTGTGGATCTAAGGATGGACAGTGTCGGCAGTCAAAAGTTTGGCGCCAAAATGTCGACCTGGAAAATGTTGACACATGAAACGTTTGACGTTAGTTTATTGGGTTGTTTTGTGCCAATGTCAACACCTGTTGACATGGACAACCAATCAGACTCCACCTGGATGAAAAAAAGTCAAACAAATGAAAAAAAATATGTCAACCTTTCCATGTGTCGACATCATTAACATCCTGGTTTAAAGGGACACTTTGATAAGGCTTCTTACAGTATATACTTCAACGACATTCACCTCTGCCGGAAGCCTCATAGAATAGCGAAAACCCTGGGCAGCTGCCCACTGTGCCCATACATTAAAATGCCCCCCCCGCCCACTTCTCTCCGGTAACACTTGTTCCTATTATCTGATACGTTAACCCTTTGAGCGCCAAGTGAATTTGTCAAAAGAAGGTGTGAAAATTGGCAAGCAGACATCTTTATCCATCATCGTCACCTGTAATGTTACCTCATATAGGAAATAGAACCTTTTTTTTTATACCACATTTTGAATGTATATAACAAATGTGAGCGACGCTGGAATTATTAGCAGATAGTTTGCGCGTCTGTCACAGAGATGTTGGCACTGAAAGGGTTAAGCATCATACAGTTCATGCAATCATTGTAGGGACAGGGCACAGTGACATGACGTCAGATCGCCCAGCAGGTGACCTGGGCCTCTGGGTTCGCAGGACTCTCGCTAGAGTTCTGGACTGGTGGTGACAGTGGGACAGATAATGATAATGACCCTGGACACAGGCAGCCGCACTGCAGATTTGTGGGCTCAGGCTGCGGCTGTGTGCTGCTGGCCTGGCTCTCTGCCTGCCCGGCCACGGACTCTGGACTGGACAACAAGAGACAACACAACTGTGCCCACCCCACTGCCGAACTTACAGTAAATATACTGAACCAACTGATGCCACTGCTGCGCAGCGCGGCACCACAGGCAGGAGGCAGCTCACCGCCAGGCCGGCGTCCAAGTCCGACAGGCAGCCGCAGCAGCATGCACGTCACGGTGTCACTGGCACTGCTGTCAGGCAGGCGTGTGTCACACATGGCAGCGCCGTAGCCGCTGCCCGCAGGAGGAGCCGGGGAGGAGTCGGGCACGTCACACAGTTACACTAACAAGTCTGTGTCCACTGTCCTGCCTCCCTCCTCCTCCCAGCGAGTGCCGCGGCGGAGTGACTGTGTCAACTGGCTTCCTCACGTTGTTAGGTATGTCTCTCAGTCTCGAGTCGTCATGTGAGTGTCACTGAATGTGATGTGACACTCACACTGTGATGGCTTCCCGCAGTAATGTAATCGGCGCCAGGCGGGGGTGGGTGGCGGCGGCTGCGCGGGCCACATGACGAGGTCTGGCGGGCCGGATTTGGCCCGCGGGCCTTGTGTTTGACACCCGTGGGTTATAGCCTGAACCTTGCCGGGGTTACAGTGTATGTGCTTATTGAGTGCACACACCAACAAAAACTCTAATTATTATGCTGTTTTTATATGTATTAAGCTTTGCTTAGTTGCATGGCACAAGCAGTAATTCAGTGAATCTCACGGTGTGCTACTAGCAGGGGACCCTCTCTGTTGCTATGTGGGTTGTCGAAGCCCCTCCCCCTTGAATGACAAGAGGCTATGACAACCATTTCACACTGTGACTAGAGGATACTCTGAACCAGGGATTGGGAACCTTCGGCCCTCCGGCTGTTGTTGGACTACACATCCCAGCAAGCCCTGTTACAATTTTGCTCTTTGGCCATGCTTAAACTGTTGCAGGGCATGCTGGGATGTGTAGTTCAACAACAGCTGGAGGGCCGTAGGTTCCCCATCCCTGCTCTGACCACTAGAAGCCTCTGAAGATGTATATATTACCTTATCTTATGTAATTCCCCCTAAAACAAATAAAAACTGTGAAGCTGTTTCTTCAAGTTGTATTTGTATATAATAATAATAATAATAATAATAATAATAATAATAAATTTCGGTGTGTTCCTTCTCTGCAGATGTTTGGCTGTGGATCGGTGGCACAGGTGGTCCTCAGTAAAGGATCCCATGGTCAGTTCTTGACCGTTAACTTGGCCTTTGGATTTGCAGTCATGCTCGGCATCCTCATTGCAGGACAGGTTTCAGGTAAATACAGCTGACCATTCAATTCCACCTATAACCCCTCTCTTCATTGATCCCTATCCACACTCCCTCCCGTCCTCTTCGCTCCATCGCTGACCGCCGCCTGACCTCTCACCTAATCACCTCCTCCCACTCCCATGTCCAAGACTTCTCTCGCGCTGCTCCCCTGCACTGGAACAACCTCCCGCCACCATCAGGCTTTCTGATTCCCTTACCTCCTTCAAGCGCTCCCTCAAAACCAACTTCTTCCGACTAGCCTATCCCTCCTCCTATCCTGCCTACCCTACCCCTCCATCCATTCCTACTTATCCTATTGTTCTTCGTTCGTCCACCCACCTCCTTTTAGTAGGTTATCTCTTATGAGTAGGGCCCTCCTTCCTCACGTACTCACCCTACCTCATTACCTCACCTGTCCTCCTGTCCTGTTCTTCCCTTCCTCTACTTCATCTTCAGTCTCCTCGACAATTTCCACACCTACTTCAGAACTGATGGTGATTTTAGTTCCACCAGCTATTCCCCTATTTATGCTGTATTTTATCAACACACCCTGTACGTTACCTTGTCATTTGTTTTTTGTTTGCTATGCATGGCGCTGCAGACACTTTGGGCGCCTTATAAATAAATTAACTACTACTACTACTATAACAGCGGTGATGTGCTGGTTAATGAGTAAATAAGTGTTAGGACAGGTGAAACCCGCTGATGGTGCCAACCTGGTCTCAATACCCACCTTGACCGGATACACAGCAACTGGAAGAATTATTCTAAGAATAGAAGAATGTGGGGGAGAGGTATCAAGCCTTGGAGAAAGTGCCCAAAGCAATCCAGCAATCAATAAATCTGCTTCCAGCTGTCGTTTCATAGGCTGTGCTAGATAACTGCTGATTGGCTGCTTCGAGAAGCTTGTCCTCCAAGGCTTGATACATCTCCTACTGAAACTCTTTGAACCAATAAACCTCAGGACACTCTCCACAGGCAAATAAGGATTCCGCAAACTTCTATCTGCATCTGTAATGTGACTGTGACAACATTTAACTTACAAAATCCATGTCTTCCTCAGGTGGGCATCTGAATCCAGCTGTAACGTTTGCCATGTGCATTATGGCAAGAGAACCCTGGATAAAGTTTCCGATATACACACTGGCGCAGACACTGGGGGCATTCCTTGGAGCGGGCATCGTTTATGGCTTATATTTTGGTATGTGAGGCATAGACCTGTATATACAGGCAGTAGCATTGTTCTAAATGATTGTCATTCCACCTAAGAGAGTATTCATTCTAGAGTCTCAAAGCCATAGTCGCTGTAAGTATCTGTAAGGTATCCATGAGGGCATCGCATACAGCAGAGCATCGAATCTAGAGTAGGGGATGACGGTATCTGTGTCTCCATGAGGCCATCAGATCTAGGATAGGAGATGTAGGTCTCTGCGTCTCCATGAGGGCATCAGATCTAGAGTAGAAGATGTAGGTCTCTGCATCTTCATGAGGGCATCGGATCTATAGTAGAAGATGTAGGTCGCTGCATCTTCATGAGGGCATCAGATCTAGAGTAGGAGATGTAGGTCGCTGCATCTCCATGAGGGCATCAGATCTAGGATAGGAGATATAGGTCTCTGCGTCTCCATGAGGGCATCAGATCTAGAGTAGAAGATGTAGGTCGCTGCATCTCCATGAGGGCATCAGATCTAGAGTAGGAGATGTAGGTCGCTGCATCTCCATTAGGGCATCAGATCTAGAGTAGGAGATGAAGGTCTTTGCGTCTCCATGAGGGCATAAGATCCAGAGTAGGGGATGAAGGTCTCTGTGTCTCCATGAGGGCATCAGATCTAGGATAGAAGATGTAGGTCTCTGTGTCTCCATGAGGGTATCCCATACACTACAGCATGGGTCCTCAAACTGCGGCCCTCCAGATGTTGTGAAACTACAATTCCCAGCATGCCTTGCCACAGTTTTAACACTCCCTTATAGGAAAACTGTGGCAAGGCATGCTGGGATTTGTAGTTTCACCACATCTGGAGGGCCGCAGTTTGAGGACCCATGCACTACAGCATAAGATCTAGAGTAGGAGATGAGGGTCTCTGAATCTCCATGAGGGCATCCCATGAATCAGAGCATCAGATCTAGAGTAGAGGATGAAGGTCTCTGTGTCTCCACAAGAGGATCCCATACACCATCTAGACTATACACCATCTAGACTAGGGGAATGAAGGTCTCTTTGAGGACATTCCATACAGTAGAGCATCAGATCTAGAGAGGAATGAAGGTCTCTGGGAGAAGATTACGTACAGTAGAACAAGGGTCATCAAACTATCTTGCTCTGGGTCCCCATAAGACAATAACATTAATTACAGGACCCAGCAAGTTACTGCAGAAGTTCATCACATCACACGTGTAGTCAGCAGACAGCACATACATGGCAGCATTGTGGAGGCACAGAGTGATGGGAGGAGTCTAATATACCATAACCCATCACATCACACGTGTAGTCAGCAGACAGCACATACATGGCAGCATTGTGGAGGCACAGAGTGATGGGAGGAGTCTGATATACCATAACCCATCACATCACATGTGTAGTCAGCAGACAGAACATACATGGCAGCATTGTGGAGGCACAGAGTGATGGGAGGAGTCTGATATACCATAACCCATCACATCACATGTGTAGTCAGCAGGCAGCACATACATGGCAGCATTGTGGAGGCACAGAGTGATGGGAGGAGTCTGATATACCATAACCCATCACATCACACGTGTAGTCAGCAGACAGCACATACATGGCAGCATTGTGGAGGCACAGAGTGATGGGAGGAGTCTGATATACCATAACCCATCACATCACATGTGTAGTCAGCAGACAACACATACATGGCAGCATTGTGGAGGCACAGAGTGATGGGAGGAGTCTGATATACCATAACCCATCACATCACACGTGTAGTCAGCAGACAGCACATACATGGCAGCATTGTGGAGGCACAGAGTGATGGGAGGAGTCTGATATACCATAACCCATCACATCACACGTGTAGTCAGCAGACAGCACATACATAGCAGCATTGTGGGGGCACAGAGTGATGGGAGGAGTCTAATATAACAGACAATTCAACAGATTTTCAGACTCCTTGAATCACTGACTGAGATTAGAAAAGTCATCAGCCTGATGGTCAGCAACATGGAGTTGCGACCCCATGCTGAGAAGGTCAGGACCCACTTTGGGGTCAGGACCCACAGTTTGAGAACAGCTGCAGTAGAGCATTAGAGTAGGAGAAATGAAGGTCTCTGTGAGGATATTCCATACATCACAGAATCAGATCTAGAGTAGGGAATGAAGGTCTCTGGGAGGACATTCCATACATCACAGAATCAGATCTAGAGTAGGGAATGAAGGTCTCTGGGAGGACATTCCATACATCACAGAATCAGATCTAGAGTAGGGAATGAAGGTCTCTGGGAGGACATTCCATACATCACAGAATCAGATCTAGAGTAGGGAATGAAGGTCTCTGGGAGGACATTCCATACATCACATAATCAGATCTAGAGTAGGGAATGAAGGTCTCTGGTAGGACATTCCATACATCACAGCATCAGATCTAGAGTAGGGAATGAAGGTCTCTGTGAGGACATTCCATACATCACAGAATCATATCTAGAGTAGGGAATGAAGGTCTCTGGGAGGACATTCCATACATCACAGAATCAGATCTAGAGTAGGGAATGAAGGTCTCTGGGAGGACATTCCATACATCACATAATCAGATCTAGAGTAGGGAATGAAGGTCTCTGGTAGGACATTCCATACATCACAGAATCAGATCTAGAGTAGGGAATGAAGGTCTCTGGGAGGACATTCCATACATCACATAATCAGATCTAGAGTAGGGAATGAAGGTCTCTGGGAGGACATTCCATACATCACAGCATCAGATCTAGAGTAGGGAATGAAGGTCTCTGGTAGGACATTCCAAACATCACAGAATCATATCTAGAGTAGGGAATGAAGGTCTCTGGGAGGACATTCCATACATCACAGCATCAGATCTAGAGTAGGGAATGAAGGTATATATATATATATATATATATATATATATATATATATATATAAAATATTTATCTGTCTTTATTGGCTATACATTTAACTACACCCAGTCACTCCAGGTCCAGGTCCATGTTGATTGCCAATTAATATTCCATACGCTATCCCATACACAAGACAGGAAGCTATAATACAGTAACATACAGTATGGTAATGGTTATGGACAACACATGAAACCTCCAACTGCCTTAATAAAGCCCACAAGGTGCACGGTACAGGCTGGCGTGTCATTGTAACACGCCTGTCACACGTAACCTTTATACAGGTATGTGGGATTTGCAGCAATGTTACACTGTTTGCAGCTATAGAAGAATGTCAGATCACTATGCAGTAACTGGTAGTTACATGTCCACGCGTCAGACTGACAGGTTTATGAATGATTGTATTCTGTGGGAATCCCAGAAAGCTAATTTCCTAACACCCCTTCTTTCGGTGCCTGTACAGTGTTATACATAAGCAGCTTATTCTGGTTTTCCCTGTTTAATCCTATAATTTCACCTGCCACATACACTGGATTTCACCCAAGACGACACTGTGTCTGTTATTGGAACATCACACGTCCATTGTGTAACGGCAGGAAGCTGCGACAATGTTTTGGTGCAATACTGGGACGGTGATATAAAGTTTTTCATTTTTGTCAGGCTCCCAGTTGGATGTTGCACCCTGTAGAACAGGTTACAGGAACAGGCCGGCAGTGTTCACACTTCAGCCCCAGATGGCTGGATCCTAACCAAGGATTTCTAATAAATGAATGGTTACAATGTGCAAACAGCAACAGTATAAAGTATCTTTGTTTCATTTCATTGTGTTTTGTAATCAAATGAAACTTAATTCCTCGCAATCCACAATTGTCATCATTTACAATCATTGGCCATGACCATAATACATGGCTCATGATTACCCCATTGTGTAATAAAGCTCAAGGTGGATTGTAATGACCCAGAATCCCCCTTGTTGATCAGAGTATAGGACCCTGCCTAACAATCTTCTCTAACCTCTGATTTCAGATGCAATCTGGTATTTTGCAAATGACACCCTCATTGTGACGGGTGCCAACGGCACCGCCGGGATCTTCACCACATTCCCATCCGATCATCTGACGCTCATGAACGGATTTTTTGACCAGGTACGTACATCATTGTCCCCACAGCCCCCAGACGGCAATAGAAACAGGCTGACTTGACACAACTGCTCCTTAAACACCTGGGCACCCCTACATTTTTCCTGACACTCCCAGAAAAGGTCTGGTAACTGCCCCAAAGCGCCAGCTTCCTGTCAATCAACTTGCAAATGACCAGCGTAGAAGGATTGCACAGCTGTAGTCATTACTAATGGTCACATTTCTCAGACCACCTACCTGGTGCACAGGTGTAATCATTACTAACTGTCACATTCCCCAGACTACCTACCTGGTGCACAGGTGTAATCATTACTAACTGTGACATGTCCCAGATCACCTAGCTGGTGCACAGCTGTAGTCATTACTAATGGTCACATTTCTCAGACCACCTACCTGGTGCACAGGTGTAATCATTACTAACTGTCACATTCCCCAGACTACCTACCTGGTGCACAGGTGTAATCATTACTAACTGTGACATGTCCCAGATCACCTAGCTGGTGCACAGCTGTAGTCATTACTAACTGTCACATGTCCCAGATCACCTAGCTTGTGCACAGCTGTAGTCATTACTAACGGTCACATTCCCAAGATAACCTAGCTGGTGCACAGTTATAGTCATTACTAACTGCCCCATTTCCCAGACCACCTAGATGGTGCACAGCTGTAGTCATTACTAACTGTCACATGTCCCAGATCACCTAGCTGGTGCACAGGTATAGTCATTACTAACTGCCCAATTTCCCAGACCACCTAGCTGGTGCACAGTTATAGTCATTACTAACTGCCCCATTTCCCAGACCACCTAGATGGTGCACAGCTGTAGTCATTACTAACTGTCACATGTCCCAGATCACCTAGCTGGTGCACAGGTATAGTCATTACTAACTGCCCAATTTCCCAGACCACCTAGCTGGTGCACTGCTGTAGTGATTACTAACTGTCACATGTCCAGATCACCTAGCTGTTGCACAGCTATAGTCATTACTAACTGTCACATGTCCCAGATCACCTAGCTTGTGCACAGCTGTAGTAATTACTAACGGTCACATTCCCAAGATCACCTAGCTGGTGCACAGTTATAGTCATTACTAACTGCCCCATTTCCCAGACCACCTAGATGGTGCACAGCTGTAGTCATTACTAACTGTCACATGTCCCAGATCACCTAGCTGGTGCACTGGTATAGTCATTACTAACTGCCCCATTTCCCAGACTATCTAGCTGGTGCACTGCTGTAGTCATTACTAACTGTCACATGTCCCAGATCACCTAGCTGGTGCACTGCTGTAGTCATTACTAACTGTCAGATGTCCCAGATCCCTTAGCTGGTGCACAGCTGTAGTCATTACTAACTGTTACATTCCCCAGACCACCTAGCTGGTGCACAGGTGTAATTATTACTAACTGTCAGATGTCCCAGATCACCTAGCTGGTGCACAGCTGTAGTCATTACTAACTGTCACATGTCCAAGATCACCTAGCTGGTGCACAGCTGTAGTCATTACTAACTGTTAC
This sequence comes from Crinia signifera, assembly GCF_055691185.1. Classification (NCBI taxonomy): domain Eukaryota; kingdom Metazoa; phylum Chordata; class Amphibia; order Anura; family Myobatrachidae; genus Crinia; species Crinia signifera. The sequence continues at coordinate 470,295,255 of NC_139217.1, read as the reverse complement.
ATTCCCCAGACCACCTAGCTGGTGCACAGGTGTAATCATTACTAACTGTCAGATGTCCCAGATCACCTAGCTAGTGCACAGTTATAGTCATTACTAACTGCCCCATTTCTCAGACCACCTAGTTCCTACACAGGTGCAGTCATTACTAACTGTCACATTCCCCAGACCCCCTAGCTGCTGCACCAGCTAGGTGGTCTGGGGGACTGGTTTGGCCACGTCTGCTATAGGGTGTAGTATTCCCCCACCCACAAACCCAGTAGTGCGCTATGTTAGTGTATGTTGTATGTGAGAGTGAATTCAATGCTCTTCAATGTTTCCTTCATTTAAAATTTTTTACAAAAACAAATGCAAAAATGTTGCAAAATCCCAAATCTGGGCCAGATTCTGTAAAGCATAAAGCATGTCCCTGTGCCAGGGGAGCAAATACTGCGCAGGGTAAATAGTGAATAGTAAATACGGTCTGCTGCATGTAGCCCGCAGATGTTAGACAGATTAATTCTTACACTGCAATTTAGATTTCAGTTTGAACGCACCCCACCCAAATCTCATTCTTTCTGCACATTACATCTGCCCCAGCTGCAGAGCAGCACGGTTTTGCCCATTTGCGATAGGAGACCATTCCGCAGCGTTCCTTTCCTCCGTTAGAGCGAGGCTGGTGACCTCCGACGTCTCTGAGTAACTAAATATCCTTATCACATGTCTTCAATATCTGACCTTGAAATTGCCCCCCGAGGCCGCTGTTTTGTCTACTTCAAAGCTTCCTTTCTTCAGGAAAACAAACTTGGTAACGGGACTACCCGCTACTGGAGGCTTCTTCCGGGACCATAGATTATACTCCTTATATTATGTCTATGGGGCCCATTTATCAAACCATATTTGCGGCTAAATCCCCAAAAACACCCGTTTTCGGGGTTTAACCACAAATATTAAGTATCCCCTAAATGTATTAAAGGGGGACCGCAGCAGGAATCTCCGGCCGCATCCCCCATAGGTTTCTATGGGGGATGCGAAGCTGCCCGATGTATCAACATCGGGCAGCCCGACATCGCACCCCAGGGCCATTCTGATATGGCGGTAGCCCATTGTAGCCTCGGCAGTGCGGTAAGAGGGGTCAGCGGGGGTCAGCGCATAACCACGCATGCGCTGACCCCCCGGCTTCCGGGTTAGGGCTTCACAGGAACGGGCTCCTTTTGGAGCCCTGTCCTTGTGCCTCAAAATTGATACATTCCCCCGATATGATGGCATATTTGGTAATATTCCGCCCAGATCGCATTGTAATGCGATCATGATAAATGGGCCCCTATATGAGTAATGGCTGACGCTTGGTGACTCCAACGTTTGCTGTGAATGCAGAGGAAAGACCCTGTGGTGCTGACATTTATATTACTACAGTATTATACACAGTTCTGTCTATCCTCCCACAATAGGGGGTTATTCTGGTTCACCCCTTTTGGCAAATTTCTTCTCAAATGGACAAAACCATGTGTACTGCAGGTGGGGCAGATGTAACTTGTGCAGAGATAATTAGATTTGGGTGGGGTTTTACTTCAAAGTTAGATCTATATTGCAGTGTAGAAATAAAGCAGCCAGTATTTACCCTGCACAGAAACAAAATAACTCACCCAAATCTAACTCTCTCTGCACATGTTACATCTGCCCCCCTGCAGTGTACATGGTTTTGTCCATTTGAGAAGGAATTTGCCAGAAGGAGTGAACCAGAATAACCCCCTAAGGTCTCCTCTGGCTTAGCACACAGAGAGACAACAGCTTTGCCGACTTGCCCTGCAGAAATGCACTGTTTCGATTGGCTGATTCATGACATGACAATGACAGAATGTTGCCCTAACATCCCTGACAGCCCAGAGGTGAATTAGCTTTTCCCGGTGGCAGCGGTGTCTACTTGCGTGTCCTGGCGGCTATGTGACCGTCAGTTCTAGCAGAGTGATCCCATGTGTTGGAGTACTTGCCCTATTGCCCCCCTAACCCTCCCTCTAGCGCCCCCCGGTGCCACAGCCTAACCCTAAACCCCCCCTGCAGTGCCTAACCCTAACCTTCGGCACCTAACCCTAACCGTCGCCATTCTGAGATTCTAGGAGCAACAGGTCCCCGAGGTCAGAAGAGAATCCGTGTTGTGCAGATGTAGCTACAACTGGTCATTTTTAAACAAACCCATTTCATCGTCTTTTTACCAATGTTTGTGAACCTTGGTATCGGTGTGGTCATATATTGTCAGTAACTTCTTTATTATTGTATATTCCAGTTTATCGGCACAGCTGCTTTGTTGGTCTGCGTCTTGGCCATTGTAGACCCCTACAACAATCCCATCCCCCGCGGCCTGGAGGCCTTCACGGTTGGATTTGTCGTCCTAGTCATCGGTCTGTCTATGGGCTTCAACTCTGGCTATGCCGTTAACCCTGCCAGGGACTTCGGACCACGTTTGTTCACCGCACTGGCTGGATGGGGCACGGAGGTCTTCTCGTAAGTATCCTACAGAATATGTCACCTGGACTGTTGGGATGTCTGGAGGACAGAGTTTGGGAACTTCTGCTTTACAAAATCAATACTGTTAGCAGACGCTTGGGGGCCGTGTGTCTTATAAAGCCATCATTAATGAATGTCTTTGCCTTCTTCTGGTTTCCTGTCAAATCAGCTTCACCATACATAGATGCCTCCAGTGACTTCTGGCTTCTTAACCTAAGGGTTGAAATGTGTAGCCCTCAGACTGCAAATGTCAAAGAGTTGTAATTGAGAGGGATCTTATGATCCCTCTCCTTGGATTGTTGCGTTGTAGGCCTATATAGATGTATACAACCTGCAATTGTTCTGAGATTTTACTGTAAATACAGTAAGCCTTTAATGCATCCATACCTACAACTGATCCACACAAGTTATATAAATCTGTCGGCTGATATGGGGAAGAACAAGAGACAGTGGATCACTCTTACTGTACATAGAAACATAGAATGTGACGGCAGATAAGAACCACTTGGCCCATCTAGTCTGCCCCTTTTTTAAACATGTTACCTCAAACCATATCTGATCCTTATTTCTTTGTAAGGATATCAATATGCCTATCCCAAGCATGTTTACATTGTTCTACTGTATTTGCCTCTACCACCTCTGATGGGAGGCTATTCCACTTATCTACTACTCTTTCTGTGAGGTAATTCTTCCTCAGATTTCCCCTGTACCTTCCTCCCTCTAGTGTCAGAGCATGTCCTCGTGTTCTGCTGCTCCTCTTCCTGTGACTAATGTCTCCCACCTGTACCTTCCTCCCTCTAGTGTCAGTGCATGTCCTCGTGTTCTGCTGCTCCTCTTCCTGTGACTAATGTCTCCCACCTGTACCTTCCTCCCTCTAGTGTCAGTGCATGTCCTCGTGTTCTGCTGCTCCTCTTCCTGTGAAGAATGTCTCCCACCTGTATCTTCCTCCCTCTAGTGTCAGTGCATGTCCTCGTGTTCTGCTGCTCCTCTTCCTGTGACTAATGTCTCCCACCTGTACCTTCCTGCCCCTAGTGTCAGTGCATGTCCTCGTGTTTTGTTGCTCCTCTTCCTGTGATGAATGTCTCCCACCTGTACCTTCCTCCCCCTAGTGTCAGTGCATGTCCTCGTGTTCTGCTGCTCCTCTTCCTGTGACTAATGTCTCCTACCTGTACCTTCCTCCCTCTAGTTTCAGTGCATGTCCTCGTGTTCTGCTGCTCCTCTTCCTGTGAAGAATGTCTCCCACCTGTACCTTGTTATAACCCTTGATATATGTGAAAGTTTCTATCATGTCCCCCCTTTCCCTTCTCTGCTCCAAACTATACATATTAAGATCTTTTAGTCTTTCCTGGTACGTTTTGTGATGTAGGTCATGCACCATTTTAGTTGCTCTTCTTTGTACAGTCTCTAATGTATTTATATCCTTCTGGAGATATGGCCTCCAGAACTGAACACAATACTCTAGGTGAGGTCGTACCAATGACCTATACAGTGGCATTATTACTTCTTTCTTTCTACTGCTGATACCTCTCCCTATGCAACCAAGCATCTGACTTGCCTTCTTCATTGCTTTGTTACATTGCCTACCTGCCTTTAAGGCCCCTGAAATAGTGACACCTAGATCCCTCTCTTCCTCAGAAGTTTCCATTATAGTGCCATTTATACTATATTTAGTCTTTGGATTTCTGAGACCCAAGTGCATGATTTTGCATTTTTTGGCATTAAACTGTAGTTGCCATTCTCTTGACCATTCCTCTAATCTACCTAGATCATCAATCATTTGTATTACCCCTCCTGGTGTGTCTACCCTGTTGCATATTTTTGTGTCATCTGCAAAAAGGCACATTTTACCCTCAATTCTGTTTGCAATATCACCAATAAAGATATATAGGTCTCTACAACTTTCCTAGCAGGGTGGGTGATATAGCGGGGATGAGGGAAGTGGAAGAAGTCCTTTGTCCCCATTCCTACTTGGGTCACCCTTATTGTAAATAAGGCTACATGTACTCCATCCACATTGCTGTATCCAATTATCTCAATGTATGGTTCTCTCTGTGCTCTCTACAGGGCTGGTGGACAGTGGTGGTGGGTCCCCATCGTGGCACCACTACTAGGAGCAGTGGCCGGAGTTCTGGTCTACCAGTTGATGATCGGCTGTCACATCGAGCATACACCTCCGTCCACCGAACAAGAAAACGTCAAGCTGGCCAACGTCAAACACAAAGAGAGAATATAACTTAGCAGCCACAAAAAAAAAAAAGGACTGACGACCATATTCATAAGGCTGCCACTGGCCAAGAAGAAAGTAGCCGATGACCTCCTCGCCTTGTAGATGTTAGATGTTTGTTGTATATTATTACTCGCTTGTTGGATGTGCGGAACTGTCTTCCCTCACTGAGCAGATCCGTCTTCCTTTGCCATACTCTCCACAGGCTGCTCCTACAAACGGTGGACATGGAACCCGGTGTTGATCCCAACTTATTTGAATATTTCCAATCCTGGCCCAGGGAGTTGGTAGCAGATACATTTAGAATTCACTGTTTCCAAAGAGAGGGCAAATATCCCGCAGGACCAGGTTGACGGATGATGAGATTAGAAAGTACAGTAGGGTTGCAATCCGGGATTCAGCCAAAAGCTAAGGTTTCACCCATTCCGCAGTGCCCGATATGTGACTCCAGATTGCTGTCGCTCTGTCAAGATCAGGGCTGCCTTCAGGGGAGGGGGGCGGATTGTAAGGACTCAAGTCGTAGAGCCAATCCAATCTTTGGATTAGCTCAGAGCAAAAGCTCATTGCAGCTGGCACATGGGCTGGTGGCCATAGAGATAGTGTTGGCGACATTTTGAAATTGGCACCAGCGAAACAGCCAATCACGAGTCACCACAGTAATTCCCTACTAACAGGATAATGTATGTGGCACCTACACAGTCATCCACCACGCAAAGCCTTTTGCACCAACTTGCTCTGATTGGCACTCGGTGGTCATACCCGGCGTCAGTGGCACTTGGTACAATATTGGGACATCCCGGCATTATAATGTATTATTTCAATATTTGGGCATCAGACAATTCTTTGGGGTGTTTATATGATGATGTTTTTTCTATAGGGGAGGGAAATGCTGGCCGCGGTCTCGTGTTAAGGATAAAGGGAGTTGCGCCAAATTTGTACATATAGCTTATTGCACCTGCTTGTGCATTCGATGTATTTTATGTTCCGATAAATAAAACATTGTTATAGAAAATAGCGAGAAAACGTGTTTTATGTTTATATTCCAACATTGTCATTAGCACCAGAACGAGTCATTTCAGAGAAAAGCGTAAAATACATATTAATAATTCTGTCAGGAATCGCGGTCGCGCCTGCAGCCGCACCCGTTACCTTCACGCTGGTCCACTCTGCGGAACAGGCCTGCTGCCTGTGTCTCCTCCGGCCGTGGACCATGGCGTGATGTCCCTCGTGTCCCCTTGGGCTTTGTGCGCTGTCCCACGTCAATTCCACACTGGGCCCACACTGCATGTTTGCCGCCATGACACCTGCGGTCAGCTGACCCAATTGCGCTGCCCACTGACCTGAACTCTGACCTGCACACCTGATTCCTGAACCAAGGTATTCACAGGTTTTTCCTTGTTGTGATTGATGCTGCAACTTGCAGCCAATCACAGACAGGCAAGGGGGATATAGGTCAGGCTTCGGGCTCTTCCTCTGTGCCTAGAACAATTGTTCTGTTCCCTGTGTGCTAAGTCTCCAGTGTCAGAAGTTCCTAGGCTCCAGCTACTGTGCTATGTCAGAGACTATATCATCTGCATCCTGGCTGTCAACAACTCCTAAGGGCTCCCAGGACATTGACAATCATCACTGGCTCCTAGACCATCAACAATCATCTCTCTGCTACTGGCCCCAGGCCTTCAATACTCACCTTAGACTCCCAGGCCATCAGCTACCATCTCCAGGTTCCAGACCATTGACATCAACACCCTCAGTTCTTATACTGACTCTCACAGAATTATTATCAGTTTCCAAGTTACAGTTTCCATGTCCAGTATCTTCTGTACCAGCCAGCTCAGTACCAGAGGACCAGGGCAGGGGGCCGCGACCTGCTTGTCGGGCACAGCTAAGTCAGAAGCTCCTTGCGGGGCTCCATGGTGAAAACCACCGGCAAGTTAGACTCCGCGCCCCTGTCTCTGGTCTCCGCCAACCCTCTGGTCTAGCTTCTACCTGGTATCCCAGTGTATGTCCTCATCATTTCCCATTTCCAGAGCCCTCCATTGGTCCTCCCGGGTCACAGACGGGAACACAGAACTCCCTGGTGCTGACAGTCTCCTTCATCTGCCTCATCTTCTTCGTCAATCTTTTCTTATTCTTTTTCTACTTTTCTTCCTACACTTCTTGTTTTCTTCTTCTTCATCATGCTCATGCTTTCTCTTTCTTTCCTTCATCCTCCTCATCTCTTCTTCCTCCTCCTCTTTATCAATTTTGTCCTCCTCTTCTTCTCTCATATTCTTCTTCTACTTCTTCCTTTTCTTCTCCTCCCTCCTCTTTCTTTCCTTCCTCCTCCTTCTTCTTTGTCCTCTTTCTTTCTATCGTCTTCATCTTTTTCTTCTCCTTCCTCCTCCCTTTTCTTTTCTTCTGCATCATCTTCATCCTTTTCCTCCTCTTTCTTTCCTTCCTCAGCCTCCTCTTCTTCTACTTCTTTCTTACTTCTTACTCAGCTTCTTCCTCTTTTTCCGTTCCTTCATCATCATCATCATCATCATCATCATCATCATCATCTTCTTCCGCATCTTCTTCTTCTTTCTCCTCCTCTTATTCTACTTCTTCCACCTTTGCTTCTTCCCCAACTTCTTACTCCTCTCCCTTTCCTTCCTCGTCATCTTTTCTTCTTCCCTCTTCTCCTCATTATCCCCCTGTTCTTCTACTCCCTCTTCCTTTCCTTCCTCGTCATCTTCTTCTTCCCTCTCCTCCTCCTCATCCTCTTCTTCTTTTCATAGCTGTACAATCCTTATACTCAATGCGCTATGGGGCAGTGATGAGCATAAGTTGTGTTGATGGGTTTTGTGTGTTGATACTCTGTGTGCACATGCCCCGGAGCATAGGGGCAGGGATACGCACAATTCACACACACACACACACACACACACACACACACACACTCACTATCTGCATTCTGTGCATGTAATGTGGGACAGTTCCAGGAGACCTGGTGCATCGGAAATTCTGCTGCATTGGGCAACTTATCTGTGTCCAAGCAAGGACCCCCCCCCCCCCAATTGCTCCCTGATCAGAATAATGAACACAGCTGAGATCTTCATCAGACATTGGACCCAATGTACATCTGCCTCCAGCTATACTCTACACTGCAGCACATTCTGCATAGATACAGTATGACGCTGTCCTGCCCTGCATCTCCAATGTGCCCTCGGAACACTTCTCTGACAGTCACATGACTGAGTGCCCGGAGCAGACAGCAGCATCGGTATGGGCATGGCAATGGTGCTGCCTATGGGGGTCAGAGCATAGCCATCCATCATGGCGGTCTCGGTGCCCTCACTGGCAGAGAAGCATTATATCTCCACCATCAATGGAAAACCATCGACCCATAGGTGCAAACCATCGGTGGTTCTGAACCATTGTTGCTCCACTACATTCAGTATGAGAATAATGGGTACTTGTTTCCTAGCACGGCACCCGTCGTGGGTGATCGCATACCTTAAGTTAAGGTAGCTTAAGGTATGCGATGGACGTGATGGACGTTTTTAGCCTTTATTGCCGGCAATGAGAAAATCGCTTTGATCGCGTCCATCGCATGCCATTATAATGGCATGCGATGCGACCGACGCGATCAACGCGATTTTACATAGGGAACAATGTTAAATGGGCCAATGACCCCAATTTTTGATTGTATAGGCACCCTAATGGGTAATTTGTATGTTAAATGCCCCCCCCCCCATTGTTAACGGCAACCCACGATTAACGCCAACCCGAAGCGTGGCGCGCGTAGCGAGCCCGCGAGGGGCGGCGGTACGCGTCCTACCACCTTTTCATACCCCCACTATCCACGTCGGCGTGGAGTTGATTTTATATAGTGTGGCGAGCACAGCGAGCCCCGTGAGGGGATGCGTAATACCTGTGAAGTAACGCTTCGGGATAGTGGATAGTGGGGGTATGAAAAGGTCGGAGGACGCATACTGTTTAAATTTTGGCCATAAACAGGGTAGGAAGCGTTAGAGTTCTAGAACTGGACTATTAGAAAATAACCCCATTATCGGCACCACGATATTGTAAGCGATATCGAGAGTGTGGCTGGAGGAAGGATCTAGCTCTAAAACACTGAACGATATCTTCAACGATATTGTTAAGTCATTGCCGATATAAGTAGATTTAACAGCATGTTCCAGTAGTTCCCAAACTGTGTGCCGCGGCTCCCTGGGGTGCCTCGGGACACATGCAGGGGTGCCCTGGGTTGGTAGTCCAGGACCAACTCAAATTATTAATGGTTAATTATTTATGAGCAAAAGCAATGCTGGTGGCTGCCAATCATAAAATGTGTACAAACAGAAGCAAATCCTGTCCTTTACCACATACCTGACCCAAAGAATCACATATAAACCCAATCTAATAAATTTATTTTTGGCCTAGGGGTGCCGTGAAAAAATTTTGATACTCTAGGGTGCCGTGATTCAAAAAAGATTGGGAACCCCTGGCATGTTCACATGATGGGGGGGGTGTGTATTAGCGAGATTATCGTTAACGGTATAGTGGGTTCACACGCAGGATAGTGCCTATAACGATATTGCTATCATGTATATCGTTTGCGACCATCTTATAGTGTGTACCCAGCTTAACATGCACATGAAATCAAGCAATTTTTTGGGGATGGACAAAACCATGCTGCACAGCAGGTGGGGAAGATGTAACATGTGCAGAGAGAGTTAGATTTGGGTGAGGTGTGAAATCTAAATGGCAGTGTAAGAGTAAAGCAGCCAGTATTTTCCCTGCACAGAAACAAAATAACGCCCTCAAATCCAGCTCTTTCCACGTTACATCTGCCCCACCTGCAATGCAGCATGTTTTTGTCCATCTGCGAAAATGACAGCCTTGCTAAGGACTGAATCAGGCCCATAGTCGCTGCTACATTGTAAGTGATTAATATTTTTTCCTCCCTTTACAGGAAACGTACTCAAGGAAATATTGCGCAACCAACCGCATCCCAGACAATTAGCGCACCATTACCGCCGACATCCCAGAGGCTTTGGTAGAGGAATTAGGAGCATAATTATACATTAGGAAAGACACATTTACCGGGGACCAATAACATCTGAGGCAGCCACATCCGCCCTGCGCCTGCACATCATGTCATTCAATCCTCAGTCCCAATTAGCAGACGACTCTGCTGTCATAATACTTGTCTCATTCTCTCCGCAATCTGCCCTTTACAGACCCACCCAACGTCACCCCACCTCCAGGCCGGAAGCTGTGCTAAGAATAGATGAGGCCCAGGCTGGAACCAGATATAGGGTACACACTGGTGGGGAGGGGGCACTTTTCTGGGTGTTCCTTGATTACTTTTCACACTGCCCGGGAATGTCACACGCAGGGCCTAATTCAGACACGCAGGCCAAATTTGTTCCCAAAATGGGCAAAACTGTGCTGCACTGCAGGTGGGGCAGATGTGACATGCGCAGACAGTGTTAGATTTGGGGGAGTTATTTTGTTTCTGTGCAGGGTAAATACTGGCTGCTTTATCCTTACACTGCAATATAGATATCAGTTTGAAGTACACCCCACCCAAATCTAACTCTCTCTGCACGTTACATCTGCCCCCCCCCCCCCCCCCATGCCCATTTTGAGAACAAATTTGCCCTGCAATCAGGTCTGAGTTAGTGGTTTATGTGCAAAGGGATGGAGAGAGATAAAGAACCAACCGGCTCCTAACTGTCATTTTCAAACACTGCCTGTAACATGGTGACTAGGAGCTGGTTGGCTAATTCTTTATTTCCACCCACTTTGGGGTAGATGTATGAAGCAGTGATAAGGGAGGAGAAGTGATACAGTGCCTGGTACTTTATCACATGGTGTACGGTGGCAGAGGGCAGCATGGTGGATGGTGGCAGGGGGCAACATGGTGTATGGTGACAGGGGGCAGCATGGTGTTCGGTGACAGGCTGCAACATGGTGTATGGTGGCAGAGGGCAGCATAAGGTATGGTGGCAGAGGGAAGTGTGGTGTATGGTGGCAGAGGGCAGCATAAGGTATGGTGGCAGAGGGAAGCGTGGTGTATGGTGGCAGGGGGCAGCATGGTGTATGGTTGCAGAGGACAGCACAGTATAAAGGCACTCTGCCATTCTCGGCCAACTGTGGGCGAAGCTGAATCAGGCCCTTGGTCCTTATATTTGCAGAAATATGCGGATGTTGTAATTGGCTTCTTTGTTATGCAGCAAAGCGTCTGCCTGCGATTTACAATGCATCACTATTGTGCTCTGGGAAATGTTGGCGAACACCCCTTGTGCATGGAACATGTGACCTGCCTGACGGTCTGTAAACTGTGACAGTTATTTGCAGCCACCCACTTAGCAGGGATACTACGGGGTAATGACTCCTAATGTGCTGAAAAGGGTAACATGTTCCATCTAGCAAACTTTGCCCACTTGAAACCGCTCACTCTGCTGGTGTCACCGATCTGTCACTGGAGAGTCCTGTATTCCATCCTGGGTCATTCAGCATCAGCCCCTTACATGACGCAGATATGCCGGGTTTGTGTGCGGTCAGACGCAGGAGCAGCAGAGGGGGAGGAGATGTGTACACTACATGGCGCAGATATGCCGGGTTTGTGTGCGGTCAGATGCAGGAGCAGCAGAGGTGGAGGAGATGTGTACACTACATGATGCAGATATGCCGGGTTTGTGTGCGGTCAGACGCAGGAGCAGCAGAGGTGGAGGAGATGTGTACACTACATGACACAGATATGCCGGGTTTGTGTGCGGTCAGATGCAGGAGCAGCAGAGTGGGAGGAGATGTGTACACTACATGACACAGATATGCCGGGTTTGTGTGCGGTCAGATGCAGGAGCAGCAGAGGGGGAGGAGATGTGTACACTACATGGCGCAGATATGCCGGGTTTGTGTGCGGTCAGATGCAGGAGCAGCAGAGGGGGAGGAGATGTGTACACTACATGGCGCAGATATGCCGGGTTTGTGTGCGGTCAGACGCAGGAGCAGCAAAGGAGGAGGAGATGTGTACACTACATGACGCAGATATGCCGGGTTTGTGTGCGGTCAGACGCAGGAGCAGCAGAGGGGGAGGAGATATGTACACTACATGACGCAGATATGCCGGATTTGTGTGCGGTCAGACGCAGGAGCAGCAAAGGGGAAGGAGATGTGTACACTACATGACACAGATATGCCGGGTTTGTGTGAGGTCAGACGCTTGAGCAGCAGAGGGGGAGGAGATGTGTACACTACATGACGCAGATATGCCAGATTTGTGTGCGGTCAGACGCAGGAGCAGCAGAGGGGAAGGAGATGTGTACACTACATGACACAGATATGCCGGGTTTGTGTGCGGTCAGACGTAGGAGCAGCAGAGGGAGAGGACATGTGTACACTACATGACACAGATATGCTGGGTTTGTGTGCGGTCAGATGCTTGAGCAGCAGAGGAGGAGAAGATGTGTACACTACATGGCGCAGATATTTCGGGTTTGTGTGCGGTCAGACGCAGGAGCAGCAGAGGGGGAGGAGATGTGTACACTACATGGCGCAGATATGCCGGGTTTGTGTGCGGTCAGATGCAGGAGCAGCAGAGGGGGAGGAGATGTGTACAGTACATGACGCGGATATGCCGGGTTTGTGTACGGTCAGACGCAGGAGCAGCAGAGGGGGAGGAGATGTGTACACTACATGACACAGATATGACGGGTTTGTGTGCGGTCAGACGCAGGAGCAGCAGAGGGGGAGGAGATGTGTACACTACATGGCGCAGATATGCCGGGTTTGTGTGCGGTCAGACGCAGGAGCAGCAGAGGGGAGGAGATGTGTACACTACATGATGCAGATTTGCCGAGTTTGTGTGAGGTCAGACGCAGGAGCAGCAGAGGGGAGGAGATGTGTACACTACATGACGCAGATATGCCGGGTTTGTGTGCGGTCAGACGCAGGAGCAGCAGAGGGGGAGGAGATGTGTACACTACATGACGCAGATATGCCGGGTTTGTGTGCGGTCAGACGCAGGAGCAGCAGAGGGGGAGGAGATGTGTACACTACATGACGCAGATATGCCGGGTTTGTGTGCGGTCAGATGCAGCAGCAGCAGAGGGGGAGGAGATGTGTACACTACATGGCGCAGATATGCCGGGTTTGTGTGCGGTCAGATGCAGGAGCAGCAGAGGGGGAGGAGATGTGTACACTACATGACGCAGATATGCCGGGTTTGTGTGCGGTCAGACGCAGGAGCAGCAAAGGAGGAGGAGATGTGTACACTACATGACGCAGATATGCCGGGTTTGTGTGCGGTCAGACGCAGGAGCAGCAGAGGGGGAGGAGATATGTACACTACATGACGCAGATATGCCGGATTTGTGTGCGGTCAGACGCAGGAGCAGCAGAGGGGAAGGAGATGTGTACACTACATGACACAGATATGCCAGGTTTGTGTGAGGTCAGACGCTTGAGCAGCAGAGGGGGAGGAGATGTGTACACTACATGACGCAGATATGCCAGATTTGTGTGCGGTCAGACGCAGGAGCAGCAGAGGGGAAGGAGATGTGTACACTACATGACACAGATATGCCGGGTTTGTGTGCGGTCAGACGTAGGAGCAGCAGAGGGAGAGGACATGTGTACACTACATGACACAGATATGCTGGGTTTGTGTGCGGTCAGATGCTTGAGCAGCAGAGGAGGAGAAGATGTGTACACTACATGGCGCAGATATTTCGGGTTTGTGTGCGGTCAGACGCAGGAGCAGCAGAGGGGGAGGAGATGTGTACACTACATGGCGCAGATATGCCGGGTTTGTGTGCGGTCAGATGCAGGAGCAGCAGAGGGGGAGGAGATGTGTACACTACATGACGCAGATATGCCTGGTTTGTGTGCGGTCAGACGCAGGAGCAGCAGAGGGGAAGGAGATGTGTACAGTACATGACGCAGATATGCCGGGTTTGTGTACGGTCAGACGCAGGAGCAGCAGAGGTGGAGAAGATGTGTACACTACATGACACAGATATGACGGGTTTGTGTGCGGTCAGACGCAGGAGCAGCAGAGGGGGAGGAGATGTGTACACTACATGGCGCAGATATGCCGGGTTTGTGTGCGGTCAGACGCAGGAGCAGCAGAGGGGAGGAGATGTGTACACTACATGATGCAGATTTGCCGAGTTTGTGTGAGGTCAGACGCAGGAGCAGCAGAGGGGAGGAGATGTGTACACTACATGACGCAGATATGCCGGGTTTGTGTGCGGTCAGACGCAGGAGCAGCAGAGGGGGAGGAGATGTGTACACTACATGACGCAGATATGCCGGGTTTGTGTGCGGTCAGATGCAGGAGCAGCAGAGTGGGAGGAGATGTGTACACTACATGACGCAGATATGCCGGGTTTGTGTGCGGTCAGACGCAGGAGCAGCAAAGGAGGAGGAGATGTGTACACTACATGACGCAGATATGCCGGGTTTGTGTGCGGTCAGACGCAGGAGCAGCAGATGGGGAGGAGATATGTACACTACATGACGCAGATATGCCGGGTTTGTGTGCGGTCAGACGCAGGAGCAGCAAAGGAGGAGGAGATGTGTACACTACATGACGCAGATATGCCGGATTTGTGTGCGGTCAGACGCAGGAGCAGCAGAGGGGAAGGAGATGTGTACACTACATGACACAGATATGCCGGGTTTGTGTGAGGTCAGACGCTTGAGCAGCAGAGGGGGAGGAGATGTGTACACTACATGACGCAGATATGCCAGATTTGTGTGCGGTCAGACGCAGGAGCAGCAGAGGGGAAGGAGATGTGTACACTACATGACACAGATATGCCGGGTTTGTGTGCGGTCAGACGTAGGAGCAGCAGAGGGAGAGGACATGTGTACACTACATGACACAGATATGCTGGGTTTGTGTGCGGTCAGATGCTTGAGCAGCAGAGGAGGAGAAGATGTGTACACTACATGGCGCAGATATTTCGGGTTTGTGTGCGGTCAGACGCAGGAGCAGCAGAGGGGGAGGAGATGTGTACACTACATGGCGCAGATATGCCGGGTTTGTGTGCGGTCAGATGCAGGAGCAGCAGAGGGGGAGGAGATGTGTACACTACATGACGCAGATATGCCTGGTTTGTGTGCGGTCAGACGCAGGAGCAGCAGAGGGGAAGGAGATGTGTACAGTACATGACACAGATATGACGGGTTTGTGTGCGGTCAGACGCAGGAGCAGCAGAGGGGGAGGAGATGTGTACACTACATGGCGCAGATATGCCGGGTTTGTGTGCGGTCAGACGCAGGAGCAGCAGAGGGGAGGAGATGTGTACACTACATGATGCAGATTTGCCGAGTTTGTGTGAGGTCAGACGCAGGAGCAGCAGAGGGGAGGAGATGTGTACACTACATGACGCAGATATGCCGGGTTTGTGTGCGGTCAGACGCAGGAGCAGTAGAGGGGGAGGAGATGTGTACACTACATGACGCAGATATGCCGGGTTTGTGTGCGGTCAGATGCAGGAGCAGCAGAGTGGGAGGAGATGTGTACACTACATGACGCAGATATGCCGGGTTTGTGTGCGGTCAGACGTAGGAGCAGCAAAGGGAGAGGAGATGTGTACACTACATGACGCAGATATGCCGGGTTTGTGTGCGGTCAGATGCAGGAGGAGCAGAGGTGGGAGGAGATGTGTACACTACATGATGCAGATATGCCGGGTTTGTGTACGGTCAGACGCAGGAGCAGCTGAGGGGGAGGAGATGTGTACACTACATGACGCAGATATGCCGGGTTTGTGTGCGGTCAGATGCAGGAGGAGCAGAGGTGGGAGGAGATGTGTACACTACATGACGCAGATATGCCGGGTTTGTGTGCGGTCAGACGCAGGAGCAGCAGAGGTGGGAGGAGATGTGTACACTACATGGCGCAGATATGCTGGGTTTGTGTGCGGTCAGACGCAGGAGCAGCAGAGGTGGGAGGAGATGTGTACACTACATGACACAGATATGCCGGGTTTGTGTGAGGTCAGATGCAGGGGGAGGACATGTGTACACTACATGACGCAGATATGCCGGGTTTGTGTGCGGTCAGATGCAGGAGCAGCAGAGGGGGAGGAGATGTGTACACTACATGGCGCAGATATGCCGGGTTTGTGTGCGGTCAGATGCAGGAGCAGCAGTGGTGGAGGAGATATGTACACTACATGACACAGATATGCCGGGTTTGTGTGCGGTCAGACGCAGGAGCAGCAGGGTGGAAGGAGATGTGTACACTACATAACGCAGATATGCCGGGTTTGTGTGCGGTCAGACGCAGGAGCAGCAGGGGGGAAGGAGATGTGTACATTACATGACGCAGATATGCTGGGTTTGTGTGCGGTCAGACGCAGGAGCAGCAGGGGGGAAGGAGATGTGTACACTACATGGCGCAGATATGCCGGGTTTGTGTGCGGTCAGATGCAGGAGCAGCAGTGGTGGAGGAGATATGTACACTACATGACACAGATATGCCGAGTTTGTGTACGGTCAGACGCAGGAGCAGCAGAGGGGGAGGAGATGTATACACTACATGACGCAGATATGCCGGGTTTGTGTACGGTCAGACGCAGGAGCAGCAGAGGAGGAGGAGATATGTACACTACATGACGCAGATATGCCGGGTTTGTGTGCGGTCAGACGTAGGAGCAGCAGAGGGAGAGGACATGTGTACACTACATGACACAGATATGCTGGGTTTGTGTGCGGTCAGATGCTTGAGCAGCAGAGGAGGAGAAGATGTGTACACTACATGGCGCAGATATTTCGGGTTTGTGTGCGGTCAGACGCAGGAGCAGCAGAGGGGGAGGAGATGTGTACACTACATGGCGCAGATATGCCGGGTTTGTGTGCGGTCAGATGCAGGAGCAGCAGAGGGGGAGGAGATGTGTACACTACATGACGCAGATATGCCTGGTTTGTGTGCGGTCAGACGCAGGAGCAGCAGAGGGGAAGGAGATGTGTACAGTACATGACGCAGATATGCCGGGTTTGTGTACGGTCAGACGCAGGAGCAGCAGAGGTGGAGAAGATGTGTACACTACATGACACAGATATGACGGGTTTGTGTGCGGTCAGACGCAGGAGCAGCAGTGGGGGAGGAGATGTGTACACTACATGGCGCAGATATGCCGGTTTGTGTGCGGTCAGACGCAGGAGCAGCAGAGGGGAGGAGATGTGTACACTACATGATGCAGATTTGCCGAGTTTGTGTGAGGTCAGACGCAGGAGCAGCAGAGGGGAGGAGATGTGTACACTACATGACGCAGATATGCCGGGTTTGTGTGCGGTCAGACGCAGGAGCAGCAGAGGGGGAGGAGATGTGTACACTACATGACGCAGATATGCTGGGTTTGTGTGCGGTCAGATGCAGGAGCAGCAGAGTGGGAGGAGATGTGTACACTACATGACGCAGATATGCCGGGTTTGTGTGCGGTCAGACGCAGGAGCAGCAAAGGAGGAGGAGATGTGTACACTACATGACGCAGATATGCCGGGTTTGTGTGAGGTCAGACGCAGGAGCACTAGATTGGGAGGAGATGTGTACACTACATGACGCAGATATGCCGGGTTTGTGTGCGGTCAGACTCAGGAGCAGCAAAGGGAGAGGAGATGTGTACACTACATGACGCAGATATGCCGGGTTTGTGTGCGGTCAGACGCAGGAGCAGCAGAGGGGGAGGAGATGTGTACACTACATGACGCAGATATGCCATGTTTGTGTGCGGTCAGACGCAGGAGCAGCAGAGGGGGAGGAGATGTGTACACTACATGACGCAGATATGCCGGGTTTGTGTGCGGTCAGACGCAGGAGCAGCAGAGGGGGAGGAGATATGTACACTACATGACGCAGATATGCCGGGTTTGTGTGCGGTCAGACGCAGGAGCAGCAAAGGAGGAGGAGATGTGTACACTACATGACGCAGATATGCCGGATTTGTGTGCGGTCAGACGCAGGAGCAGCAGAGGGGAAGGAGATGTGTACACTACATGACACAGATATGCCGGGTTTGTGTGAGGTCAGACGCTTGAGCAGCAGAGGGGGAGGAGATGTGTACACTACATGACGCAGATATGCCAGATTTGTGTGCGGTCAGACGCAGGAGCAGCAGAGGGGAAGGAGATGTGTACACTACATGACACAGATATGCCGGGTTTGTGTGCGGTCAGACGTAGGAGCAGCAGAGGGAGAGGACATGTGTACACTACATGACACAGATATGCTGGGTTTGTGTGCGGTCAGATGCTTGAGCAGCAGAGGAGGAGAAGATTTGTACACTACATGGCGCAGATATTTCGGGTTTGTGTGCGGTCAGACGCAGGAGCAGCAGAGGGGGAGGAGATGTGTACACTACATGGCGCAGATATGCCGGGTTTGTGTGCGGTCAGATGCAGGAGCAGCAGAGAGGGAGGAGATGTGTACACTACATGACGCAGATATGCCTGGTTTGTGTGCGGTCAGACGCAGGAGCAGCAGAGGGGAAGGAGATGTGTACAGTACATGACGCAGATATGCCGGGTTTGTGTACGGTCAGACGCAGGAGCAGCAGAGGTGGAGAAGATGTGTACACTACATGACACAGATATGACGGGTTTGTGTGCGGTCAGACGCAGGAGCAGCAGAGGGGGAGGAGATGTGTACACTACATGGCGCAGATATGCCGGGTTTGTGGGCGGTCAGACGCAGGAGCAGCAGAGGGGAGGAGATGTGTACACTACATGATGCAGATTTGCCGAGTTTGTGTGAGGTCAGACGCAGGAGCAGCAGAGGGGAGGAGATGTGTACACTACATGACGCAGATATGCCGGGTTTGTGTGCGGTCAGACGCAGGAGCAGCAGAGGGGGAGGAGATGTGTACACTACATGACGCAGATATGCCGGGTTTGTGTGCGGTCAGATGCAGGAGCAGCAGAGTGGGAGGAGATGTGTACACTACATGACGCAGATATGCCGGGTTTGTGTGCGGTCAGACGCAGGAGCAGCAAAGGGAGAGGAGATGTGTACACTACATGACGCAGATATGCCGGGTTTGTGTGCGGTCAGATGCAGGAGGAGCAGAGGTGGGAGGAGATGTGTACACTACATGACGCAGATATGCCGGGTTTGTGTGCGGTCAGACGCAGGAGCAGCAGAGGTGGGAGGAGATGTGTACACTACATGGCGCAGATATGCTGGGTTTGTGTGCGGTCAGACGCAGGAGCAGCAGAGGTGGGAGGAGATGTGTACACTACATGACACAGATATGCCGGGTTTGTGTGCGGTCAGATGCAGGAGCAGCAGAGGGGGAGGAGATGTGTACACTACATGGCGCAGATATGCCGGGTTTGTGTGCGGTCAGATGCAGGAGCAGCAGTGGTGGAGGAGATATGTACACTACATGACACAGATATGCCGGGTTTGTGTACGGTCAGACGCAGGAGCAGCAGAGGGGGAGGAGATGTGTACACTACATGACGCAGATATGCCGGGTTTGTGTGCGGTCAGACGCAGGAGCAGCAGAGGGGAGGAGATGTGTACACTACATGGTGCAGATATGCCGGGTTTGTGTGCGGTCAGATGCAGGAGCAGCAGAGGGGGAGGAGATGTGTACACTACATGACGCAGATATGCCGGGTTTGTGTGCGGTCAGACGCAGGAGCAGCAGAGGGGGAGGAGATGTATACACTACATGACGCAGATATGCCGGGTTTGTGTACGGTCAGACGCAGGAGCAGCAGAGGAGGAGGAGATATGTACACTACATGACGCAGATATGCCGGGTTTGTGTGAGATCAGACGCAGGAGCAGCAGAGGGGGAGGAGATGTATACACTACATGACGCAGATATGCCGGGTTTGTGTACGGTCAGACGCAGGAGCAGCAGAGGGGGAGGAGATGTATACACTACATGACGCAGATATGCCGGGTTTGTGTACGGTCAGATGCAGGAGCAGCAGAGGGGGAGGAGATGTGTACACTACATGGCGCAGATATGCCGGGTTTGTGTGAGGTCAGACGCAGGAGCAGCAGAGGGGGAGGAGATGTATACACTACATGACGCAGATATGCCGGGTTTGTGTACGGTCAGACGCAGGAGCAGCAGAGGAGGAGGAGATATGTACACTACATGACGCAGATATGCCGGGTTTGTGTGAGATCAGACGCAGGAGCAGCAGAGGGGGAGGAGATGTATACACTACATGACGCAGATATGCCGGGTTTGTGTACGGTCAGACGCAGGAGCAGCAGAGGGGGAGGAGATGTATACACTACATGACGCAGATATGCCGGGTTTGTGTGCGGTCAGACGCAGGAGCAGCAGATGTGGGAGGAGATGTATACACTACATGACGCAGATATGCCGGGTTTGTGTACGGTCAGATGCAGGAGCAGCAGAGGGGGAGGAGATGTGTACACTACATGGCGCAGATATGCCAGGTTTGTGTGAGGTCAGACGCAGGAGCAGCAGAGGGGGAGGAGATGTATACACTACATGACGCAGATATGCCGGGTTTGTGTGCGGTCAGACGCAGGAGCAGCAGAGGGGGAGGAGATGTATACACTACATGACGCAGATATGCCGGGTTTGTGTACGGTCAGACGCAGGAGCAGCAGAGGGGGAGGAGATGTATACACTACATGACGCAGATATGCCGGGTTTGTGTACGGTCAGATGCAGGAGCAGCAGAGGGGGAGGAGATGTATACACTACATGACGCAGATATGCCGGGTTTGTGTACGGTCAGATGCAGGAGCAGCAGAGGGGGAGGAGATGTGTACACTACATGCAGGATTCTCTTCTGCTTTTCAGATTTCATCATTCATTTAAGGAACATCATTTTATCAAGTAAATAGGATAATAAGACGTCTGCTATGCCGGACATTCCGAGCGTCATTGGGTCATCTATCCCGGAATGAAAAATATCTTACCTCTAATGAGCACCAGCTATGGCGTTGCCCATAGCAACCAGTCAGATTTTTAGTGTCATTATTCAGAATGTAGTAGTTCTAAGATATTTAACAGCTGATTGGTTGCTAGAGGTAATGGGGCCTACACACGTAGCGACACTGCTGAGCATTCGGAGGAATACAATATTGCATGGGTGAGTATTGTGTGCAGGTGCATGGGTGAGTATTGTGCGCAGGAGCACGGGTGAGTATTGTGTGCAGGTGCGTGGGTGAGTATTGTGTGCAGGTGCGTGGGTGAGTATTGTGTGCAGGTGCATGGGTGCATGGGTGAGTATTGTGTGCAGGTGCATGGGTGAGTATTGTGCGCAGGAGCACGGGTGAGTATTGTGTGCAGGTGCCTGGGTGAGTATTGTGTGCAGGTGCATGGGTGAGTATTGTGTGCAGGTGCGTGGGTGAGTATTGTGTGCAGGTGCATGGGTGAGTATTGTGTGCAGGTGCATGGGTGAGTATTGTGCGCAGGAGCACGGGTGAGTATTGTGTGCAGGTGCATGGGGTGAGTATTGTGTGCAGGTGCCTGGGTGAGTATTGTGTGCAGGTGCATGGGTGAGTATTGTGTGCAGGTGCGTGGGTGAGTATTGTGTGCAGGTGCATGGGTGCATGGGTGAGTATTGTGTGCAGGTGCATGGGTGAGTATTGTGCGCAGGAGCACGGGTGAGTATTGTGTGCAGGTGCATGGGGTGAGTATTGTGTGCAGGTGCATGGGTGAGTATTGTGTGTAGGTGCATGGGTGAGTATTGTGTGCAGGTGCATGTATGGTGCATGAGTGAGTACTGTGTGCAGGTGCATGGGTGAGTACTGTGTGCAGGTGCATGTATTTTAGCTATTGTGCATGTTGATTGGTGTTGCGAACGTTGGCCTGCGAGACCTGAGAGTCACTTTGTTCTTGTGAATGATTTGCAGCTAAAGCACTGCAAGTGTTCGCACAGTGCTGCAAAGCCACCACCCAGCACTTGTGGGCCACACCCTATTATACGCCCCCAGATTCCGCCCATTTCTTCCAACTTTTAAGGCCGCGCCCACAGAAACGCCCAAACCACGCCTACATTGGTAGGGCTCGTTCACAAGTGTATTTCTGTTCGGAAGTGTGCGAGCGTGTACCGGTACACAAACCTGCACTGCTGACGATACGCATGTGCACTGAGCTACAAAACACACTGCGTACAAATTTGCATGCAAACGAATCGACCAGAATAATCTCCAGTGTGTACCCAATGAGAATCTTGTTTTTGCATGCGGTGACCAAGAACTGTGCAATCAGCAGTTTCCGTATGACGTGCAGTAGAGGGAAGTACGACGCCACTCGCTAAGCTGCGGTAATGCAGGAGTTCGGCCCAATTCGTACATTAATGTGTTTCCTTTCCAATGCTTAAAAAAAGAAATAAAAAAATGCATAATTTTCACACAGTAATTTCCTGTCCGGTTTCCTGTTCTAAGGATGTTATGTGTATTGTATTAATGATCGCCATGCAGGGAAAGCTCCTAATTACACGAGGCTGACTCCTTACCTCGTTTCGATGAAACATGGTATCTGCCGGGGACTGACGTCTCCTAACAAGATTCACATAAACAAGATTACAGCTAATAAACAAATGCAGGATCATTATGGCAATGTGCCGGGACAAGACAATGATGCATGATACTCAAATAGGGCATTTGGTTGTAAACATAATAGTTATTATTATTGTTATTTAGTTTTATTGGTACGTTTAGTTTCACGGCGGCAGATATATCGCATGCGATGCATGTGATGCGATCGGATGCGATTTGATGCGATTTTGTACCCGTTCATTCCCCTACTATCCACTACGCATGGAGTTGATTCTATATAGTGTGGCGAGTGCAGCGTGCCACCGAAACCGAAGCATTATAATTATACAGGGGCACCTACAGATACAACCGGCCCTTTGAGGGTGACCCTTTGAGCGGCCCCCGATGAATTTGAGTTTGACACCCCTGCCTTAATGCATACTTGGTTAACATTCTGCAATAGCAGGGAACCTCCCAAAATTGAGTGGTCCTCCCAGCCCCTCAGGTAGGTGGGAAAGACCCCTGCTTTCTCTGGAGGCCCCCAGCACCCTCCCCTTTGCCGGCCACAACAGAGTACAGGAAGAGAAGGTAGCAAAATAGGGAAGTATGCCTCAAGAGAAAGTATGGAGGTGAGGTCATAGAGGTTCCAGAGCAACCACCTGCATTAAGTACAACAAGGATCCTCACAGACATCCTTGATTTTTTGATAGGCAGACTTGGTGGCACCCCCCTAGATCCTGGCGCCCTAGGCAGCTGCCTAAAGCTGCCTAGTGGTAGAGCCGGCCCTGGGTTTGCGTGCGGTCAGACGCAGGAGCAGCAGAGGGGAAGGAGATGTGTACACTACATGACGCAGATATGCCGGGTTTGTGTACGGTCAGACGCCAGGTGCATGGGTGAGTATTGTGTGCAGGTGCATGGGTGAGTATTGTGCGCAGGAGCACGGGTGAGTATTGTGTGCAGGTGCCTGGGTGAGTATTGTGTGCAGGTGCATGGGTGAGAATTGTGTGCAGGTGCGTTGGTGAGTATTGTGTGCAGGTGCATGAGGAGATGTGTACACTACATGGCGCAGATATGCCGGGTTTGTGTGAGGTCAGACGCAGGAGCAGCAGAGGGGGAGGAGATGTATACACTACATGACGCAGATATGCCGGGTTTGTGTGCGGTCAGACGCAGGAGCAGCAGAGGGGGAGGAGATGTATACACTACATGACGCAGATATGCCGGGTTTGTGTACGGTCAGACGCAGGAGCAGCAGAGGGGGAGGAGATGTATACACTACATGACGCAGATATGCCGGGTTTGTGTATGGTCAGATGCAGGAGCAGCAGAGGGGGAGGAGATGTGTACACTACATGACACAGATATGCCGGGTTTGTGTACGGTCAGATGCAGGAGCAGCAGAGGTGGAGGAGATATGTACACTACATGACGCAGATATGCCGGGTTTGTGTGCGGTCAGACGCAGGAGCAGCAGAGGGGGAGGAGATGTGTACATTGCATGACACAGATATGCTGGGTTTGTGTACGGTCAGATGCAGGAGCAGCAGAGGAGGAGGAGATGTGTACACTACATGCAGGATTCTCTTCTGCTTTTCAGATTTCATCATTCATTTAAGGAACAACATTTTATCAAGTAAATAGGATAATAAGACGTCAGCTATGCCGGACATTCCGAGCGTCATTGGGTCATCTATCCCGGAATGAAAAATATCTTACCTCTAATGAGCACCAGCTATGGCGTTGCCCATAGCAACCAGTCAGATTTTGAGTGTCATTATTCAGAATGTAGTAGTTCTAAGATATTTAACAGCTGATTGGTTGCTAGAGGTAATGGGGCCTACACACGTAGCGACACTGCTGAGCATTCGGAGCAATACAATATTGCATGGGTGAGTATTGTGTGCAGGTGCATGGGTGAGTATTGTGTGCAGGTGCATGGGTGAGTATTGTGTGCAGGTGCACGAGTGAGTATTGTGTGCAGGTGCGTGGGTGAGTATTGTGTACAGGTGTGCAGGTGCGTGGGTGAGTATTGTGTGCAGGTGCATGGGTGAGTATTGTGTGCAGGTGCATGGGTGAGTATTGTGTGCAGGTGCATGGGTGAGTATTGTGTGCAGGTGCATGGGTGAGTATTGTGTGCAGGTGCACGAGTGAGTATTGTGTGCAGGTGCGTGGGTGAGTATTGTGTACAGGTGTGCAGGTGCGTGGGTGAGTATTGTGTGCAGGTGCGTGGGTGAGTATTGTGTACAGGTGTGCAGGTGCGTGGGTGAGTATTGTGTGCAGGTGCATGGGTGAGTATTGTGTGCAGGTGCATGGGTGAGTATTGTGTGCAGGTGCGTGGGTGAGTATTGTGTGCAGGTGCGTGGGTGAGTATTGTGTGCAGGCGCATGGGTGCATGGGTGAGTATTGTGTGCAGGTGCATGGGTGAGTATTGTGAGCAGGAGCACGGGTGAGTATTGTGTGCAGGTGCCTGGGTGAGTATTGTGTGCAGGTGCATAGGTGAGTATTGTGTGCAGGTGCGTGGGTGAGTATTGTGTGCAGGTGCATGGGTGCATGGGTGAGTATTGTGTGCAGGTGCATGGGTGAGTATTGTGCGCAGGAGCACGGGTGAGTATTGTGTGCAGGTGCATGGGGTGAGTATTGTGTGCAGGTGCCTGGGTGAGTATTGTGTGCAGGTGCATGGGTGAGTATTGTGTGCAGGTGCGTGGGTGAGTATTGTGTGCAGGTGCATGGGTGCATGGGTGAGTATTGTGTGCAGGTGCATGGGTGAGTATTGTGCGCAGGAGCACGGGTAAGTATTGTGTGCAGGTGCATGGGTGAGTATTGTGTGCAGGTGCGTGGGTGAGTATTGTGTGCAGGTGCGTGGGTGAGTATTGTGTGCAGGTGCATGGGTGATTATTGTGTGCAGGTGCGTGGGTGAGCATTGTGTGCAGGTGCATGGGTGAGTATTGTGTGCAGGTGCGTGGGTGAGTATTGTGTGCAGGTGCGTGGGTGATTATTGTGTGCAGGTGCGTGGGTGAGCATTGTGTGCAGGTGCATGGGTGAGTATTGTGTGCAGGTGCATGTACAGTGCATGGGTGTGTACTGTGTGCAGGTGCATGGGTGAGTACTGTGTGCAGGTGCATGTATTTTAGCTATTGTGCATGTTGATTGGTGTTGTGAACATTGGCCTGCGTGACCTGAGAGTCACTTTGTTCTTGTGAATGATTTGCAGCTAAAGCGCTGCAAGTGTTCGCACAGTGCTGCAAAGCCACCACCCAGCACTTGTGGGCCACACCCTATTATACGCCCCCAGATTCCGCCCATTTCTTCCAACTTTTAAGGCCGCGCCCACAGAAACGCCCAAACCACGCCTACATTGGTAGGGCTCGTTCACAAGTGTATTTCTGTTCGGAAGTGTGCGAGCGTGTACCGGTACACAAACCTGCACATGCGCACTGCGGACGATACGCATGTGCACTGAGCTAAAAAACACACTGCGTACAAATTCGCATGTGAACGAACTAACCAGAAAAATCTCTAGTGTGTACCCAATGAGAATCTTGTTTTTGCATGCGGTGACCAAGAACTGTGCAATCAGCAGTTTCTGTACGACGTGCAGTAGAGGGAAGTACGACGCCACTCGCTAAGCTGCGGTAATGCAGGAGTTCGGCCCAATTAGTACATTAATGTGTTTCCTTTCCAATGCTTAAAAAAAGAAATAAAAAAAAAATGCATAATTTTCACACAGTAATTTCCTGTCCGGTTTCCTGTTCTAAGGATGTTATCTGTATTGTATTAATGATCGCCACGCAGGGAAAGCTCCTAATTACACGAGGCTGACTCTTTACCTCGTTTCTCTGAAACATGGTATCTGCCGGAGACTGACGTCTCCTGACAAGATTCACATAAACAAGATTACAGCTAATAAACGAGTGCAGGGCACAGGATAATTATGGCAATGTGCGGGGACAAGACAATGATGCATGATAATCAAATAGGGCATTTGGTTGTAAACATAATTATTATTATTATTATTGTTATTCAGTTTTATTGGTACTTGTTTAGTTTCACGGCGGCAGATATATCGCATGCGATGCATGTGATGCGATTTGATGCGATTTTGTACCTGTTCATAACCCCACTATCCACTACGCATGAAGTTGATTCTATATAGTGTGGCGAGTGCAGCGTGCCACCGAAACCGAAGCGTGGCGAGCGTAGCGAGCCCCGCAAGGGGCCGCAAATTACTTTACATGTATTTTGTGCCGAGCACAGCGAGCCCCGCAAGGGGACGCGGAATACATGTTTATTATTATTATCATTTGTATTATTATTTTATAATTTATTAGTATTCATTATTATCATTAATTAGTATTCTTATTATTATTATTTATGAGTATTAATTAGGTACTTGTGTATTATCACAGCGCCCACTAAGCTATTTGTACACTGTATACAATATAAATAAAAGAGCACTGAATACATTACATAGGGAAATCAGATCACATCGCACGGCCGTTACAATGGCCCAGGCAATGCAATTTTACTACGGTGCCCTACGTAAGGAACTTGGGCGCCGTGATAATACACAACTACCATTAATTATTATTATTATAATTATTTCTACTGATGAAAATTATTCTCATGCCATGAATTACATTCCAACCAGGGCACTACCTCTGCTCCCTTATGTGGGGGTGTCTCCAATGTGCACCAGTTGCCCCTTACAACTGGTGGCATAACTTGAAATTTTGCACCCCCACCCCCAAAATTAATTATACATTATTTTCCCTACATGATCAGGGGTTTCTTTATTGTTGCTAGGGGTTACATGCTTATTACCAGGGGTTTATTTCTTGTTGCCAGGGGTTACATGCTCATTGCCTGGTGTTTCTTTCTTGTTGCCAGGGGTTTCTTGCTCATTGTCAAGGGTTTCTTGCTCATTGCGTTACATGCTCGTTGCCAGGGTTACATGCGGTTGCATGTTTGCTCATTGCCAGGGGTTACATGCTCCTTGCAATACTCTGGGCATGGAGGAAGGCAGTACACGAATGGCTCCAGCTGTCCCCACCCATCGAAAAGGTTGCTCTCCCATTGGTTAAGGCTATACATAGTCTCCATTGGCTTCTGTGTATACCTCTAACCAATGGGAGCACTACCTTGCAGCATGAGCCGCATGTTGCGCACTGCCGGACCAGTGGCGTAAGTTCATATTAGTCACCTGGAGGCGAAGCAGATGATGGTGCCCTGTATCTGTCACTTTCACCTCCAACACACACAGCTACATAAATAGCTATATGCAGGCACACACATACAGTCATGTACTGTATACACACACACATACAGGTGGGCGGGTGCTCTGTCTCTCACTGCAGACCCCGCTGCTCTTCCCTGCACCACAGCTCCAGTTTTTGTAGTGCACCTCACAGACCATGCCGGCACTGGTTCTTCCAAGCCGCCGTGGGGTCTGCGGTGCAATTGTTACACCACTGCTTACAACCTACATACACAGCAGACTAACCAGTATAAGTGCTCTGTACTGGTGCCAAAATAATAAATATTCATGAAAAAAAAAAAAAAAGTGACACTTTCTAGATGGGCCCATTCCATTGCCGGCAGCCGCCAGGAATTATACAGATTTAGGAGAGATTCTGTCAGGTCACTATGCTTGTAATGAGATAAAGTGGAGAGAGATAACATAGCAGCCAATCAGCTCCTAACTGTTATTTTTTTAAAGGACTGGACTGTTATGTCATTAGACCCCACTGCCAAGATGGAGGAAATGCCAAAAGTTCAGGGGTCCACGGGTATAAGGCGGGGCTAAATGACATAATTCCCATCTTTTATCAACACCCCATTGCGCTGTTGCAAGGTTTTCCCTGCTTTTATTTACACCCTGAACATTTAATTGCCCCCCACAGGAATTACATGCATTGACACCCACAGCAATTACAAACATTATCCCCCACTTGTCACCCACAGAAATTACACACAATGTCCTCAACAGCAATTATACACATTGCCACCCCCCCCCCACACAGCAGTTACACCCATTGTACCCCACAGCAATTACACACATTGCCCTCCACAGCAATTACACATTATACCCACAGCTATTACACACATAGTCCTTCATAACGCTTATACACATTGGCCCCCATAGCAATTACACACATTGGCCCCATAGCAATTCTACACTTTGGTCCCTAGTGATTACACACATTGACCCCACAGCAATTACACACATTGTCCTCAACAATAATTACACACATTGTTCCCCACAACAATTGCACACATTGTCCTCTACAGCAATTGCACACATTTCCCCAACAGCAATATCACACATTATCCCGCACAGCAATTACACACATTATACCCCACAACAATTGCGCACATTGTCCCACATAGCAATTGGACATATTGCCCCCTCACAGTAATTGCACGCATTGTCTCCCACAGCAATTACACACATTGTCTCCCACAGCAATTACACACATTGCCCTCCACAGCAATTACACACCTATGATGTCACAGGATGCAGTTAGTATCGAACCGCTGAATCCCGACCGCCGAAATCCCGGCACTTTGTCCCTCTATGGGTGTCCGGGCCACTGCATGGCGAGTGCAGTGAGCCCGCAAGGGGGGGGGGGGGGCGATCCATGTCCCCCCCATGTTGGGATTTCGGTGGTCGGGTTTCCGGCGTCGGGATTTTGACCGCCGGGATTCCGACCGCCGGGATTTCATACCGATCCCGATGTCACAATGGGTCTCCATAAGTCATGTCCTGGGACACTTCTGGGCCATCAAGAAGAGCCCTGAACTGCCCACGGTGCACGGTCAAAATGATAAATTGAAGTGACGACACTGGCAGCTCTGCGGCACATTTCAGCACTGATTGCGGCACACTAGTGCACTGCAGCACAACATCTGTAAAACATTTCCCTAGAGACAATAAGATACAAATCACCTAACACAGTATCAGACGTGGAGGTGTCGGTGTCGAATGCGTTGGAGCATCTAAGCCGCGGGGCACAAGTGCGGCGATGGGCTTGCTACAGTGGTTGTTATTTGTAAAGTGATTGAGATTTCATGTACTAAGTCTTGGAGAGAGATAAAGTGCATGGTGATAAAGTACCCATCAGTCAGCTACTAACTTATTTTAACACTCAGCCACAGTGTTATAAGTTTTGTATGGGAAAGAAATAACTATACAGTGTAGCATAATACTATATAAACACTTCATTTCTAGACTGTTACATAATATGTTTATATTAGGATCAACTACATGATACAAACAGGTTGTGTGCTGCATTTGTGTTACATTTGTGGCAGGCTCGGTATACAGTGGAGAGGTTGCGTCAGACACTTGAGTCCCTGACGTTACCACTTGACCAGTCATGTGCCGGGATCAGTGTGAAGCTGTGGGAACACGTGCGCACTTCAGGGAAGTTATTCAGGGGCGCAGAGTTGTGACTGTGTTTTCCCCACTGTCTACGCCCTCCAGTATTCCACCCTCTGAAAGCTCCTGCGCCTCAGTTCCACCCTCCTGCGACCTCGCCTGGTAACCATCAGGCTGATTATGCCGAAACCTAGTGACCCCTCAGAGAAGGTTACCGTATAAATAGTAGACAAAGTCTACGTCGACAGTCACTAGGTCAACCACTGATGGTCGACAGTGACTAGGTCGACACCTTGAAATGGTTGGCATACCCAAGGTCGACATTGACAGAAGGTTGACACAAGCTTATGGTTGATATGAATAAGGTCGATATGAGTTTTGCACTGTTTTTGAGGGACTATGTCGACATAGACACCGGATCAGTGTGCCGCCTCCCCTCGCACGGCTCGTTGCACTCGCCACCAGTTATATTCCCACTCTATAGCCACAGCAAAGTATGAAAACCACCATTAAAAAAAAAAGTGGAAAACTTTTTCATGTCGACCACTTTTGAAAACTAGTTTCAGGGAGATTATAATAGCACTAGTACAGTAATACAATTTTGCAAAGCCCGACATTGAGGGGACGTGTCATGCTCCACCCAAAGGGTGTGTCTAGTTCCACATATGGGGCCAGATGTATCAAGCTTCAAAAGTGATAAAATAGAGAGTGATAAACAGCCAGCCAATCAGATCCTACCTGCCATGTCACAGGCTGGGTTTGAAAAATAACAGGTAGGAGCTGATTGGCTGCTTGTATATCACTCTCCACTTTATCACTTTTTGAAGTGTGATATATCTGGCCCATGGAGAGATTGTGAAAAGAGATTGTGAGCGTGGCACCTAGAAGCGTGGGTGTGTACTGCTACATCTGAGAGGAATCTTCTAAAATGACTTATATCCAAATGTAGACGAGCCCCACAGCAGTTAGTAAGAGATACTATACTTGGTAAAGTGCTGGGAAATGGTGCTGATGATTCAATGTAAATGTATCTATCTCTCATTCCTTTTCCCCAAAACAGTGTAATGTGGGCTAAGTGACATGAGGGAGATTACTAGACTAATGAGGGAGAGAGGGAGATTTCTGCTATGTCAGGGAGTCTCCTGCAGAACGCAGGAGGGGAGGTAACTATGATGTAACAGTGTAATGTGGGCTAGGTGACATGGGGGAGATTTCCAGACTAATGAGGGAGAGAGGAAGATTGCTGCTATGTCAGGGGGTCTCATGCAGAATGCAGGAGGGGAGGTAACTATGATGTAACAGTGTAATGTGGGCTAGGTGACATGAGGGAGATTGTTAGACTAATGAGGGAGAGAGGGAGATTGCTGCTATGTCAGGGAGTCTCCTGCAGAATGCAGGAGGGGAGGTAACTATGATGTAACAGTGTAATGTGGGCTAGGTGACATGAGGAAGATTGTTAGACTAATGAGGGAGAGAGGGAGATTGCTGTTATGTCAGGGAGTCTCCTGCAGAATGCAGGAGGGGAGGTAACTATGATGTAACAGTGTAATGTGGGCTAGGTGACATGAGGGAGATTGCTAGACTAATGAGGGAGAGAGGGAGATTGCTGCTATGTCAGGGAGTCTCCTGCAGAATGCAGGAGGGGAGGTAACTATGATATAACAGTGTAATGTGGGCTAGGTGACATGAGGGAGATTGCTAGACTAATGAGGGAGAGAGGGAGATTGCTGCTATGTCAGGCAGTGTCCTGCAGAATGCAGGGGGAGGTAACTATGGTGTAACAGTGTAATTTGGGCTAGGTGACATGAGGGAGATTGCTAGACTAATGAGGGAAAGAGGGAGATGGCTGTTATGTCAGGGAGTCTCCTGCAGAATGCTGGAGGGGAGGTAACTATGATGTAACAGTGTAATGTGGGCTAGGTGACATGAAGGAGATTTCCAGACTAATGAGGGAGAGAGGGAGATTGCTGCTATGTCAGGGAGTCTCCTGCAGAACGCAGGAGGGGAGGTAACTATGATATAACAGTGTAATGTGGGCTAGGTGACATGAGGGAGATTGCTAGACTAATGAGGGAGAGAGGGAGATTGCTGCTATGTCAGGGAGTCTCCTGCAGAATGCAGGAGGGAAGGTAACTATGATGTAACAGTGTAATGTGGGCTAGGTGACATGAGGGAGATTGCTAGACTAATGAGGGAGAGAGGGAGATTGCTGCTATGTCAGGGAGTCTCCTGCAGAATGCAGGAGGGAAGGTAATTATGATGTAACAGTGTAATGTGGGCTAGGTGACATGAGGGAGATTGCTAGATTAATGAGGGAGAGAGGGAGATTGCTGCTATGTCCGGGAGTCTCCTGCAGAATGCAGGAGGGAAGGTAACTATGATGTAACAGTGTAATGTGGGCTAGGTGACATGAGGGAGATTGCTAGACTAATGAGGGAGAGAGGGAGATTGCTGCTATATCAGGGAGTCTCCTGCAGAATGCAGGAGGGGAGGTAACTATGATGTAACAGTGTAATGTGGGCTAGGTGACATGAGGGAGATTGCTAGACTAATGAGGGAGAGAGGGAGATTGCTGCTATGTCATGGAGTCTCCTGCAGAACGCAGGAGGGGAGGTAACTATGATGTAACAGTGTAATGTGGGCTAGGTGACATGAGGAAGATTGTTAGACTAATGAGGGAGAGAGGGAGATTGCTGTTATGTCAGGGAGTCTCCTGCAGAATGCAGGAGGGGAGGTAACTATGATGTAACAGTGTAATGTGGGCTAGGTGACATGAGGGAGATTTCCAGACTAATGAGGGAGAGAGGGAGATTGCTGCTATGTCAGGGAGTCTCCTGCAGAACGCAGGAGGGGAGGTAACTATGATATAACAGTGTAATGTGGGCTAGGTGACATGAGGGAGATTGCTAGACTAATGAGGGAGAGGGAGATTGCTGCTATGTCAGGAAGTCTCCTGCAGAATGCAGGAGGGGAGCTAACTATGATGTAACAGTGTAATGTGGGCTAGGTGACATGAGGGAGATTGCTAGATTAATGAGGGAGAGAGGGAGATTGCAGCTATGTCCGGGAGTCTCCTGCAGAATGCAGGAGGGAAGGTAACTATGATGTAACAGTGTAATGTGGGCTAGGTGACATGAGGGAGATTGCTAGACTAATGAGGGAGAGAGGGAGATTGCTGCTATATCAGGGAGTCTCCTGCAGAATGCAGGAGGGGAGGTAACTATGATGTAACAGTGTAATGTGGGCTAGGTGACATGAGGGAGATTGCTAGACTAATGAGGGAGAGAGGGAGATTGCTGCTATGTCATGGAGTCTCCTGCAGAACGCAGGAGGGGAGGTAACTATGATGTAACAGTGTAATGTGGGCTAGGTGACATGAGGAAGATTGTTAGACTAATGAGGGAGAGAGGGAGATTGCTGTTATGTCAGGGAGTCTCCTGCAGAATGCAGGAGGGGAGGTAACTATGATGTAACAGTGTAATGTGGGCTAGGTGACATGAGGGAGAGTGCTAGACTAATGAGGGAGAGAGGGAGATTGCTGCTATGTCAGGGAGTCTCCTGCAGAATGCAGGAAGGGAGGTAACTATGGTGTAACAGTGTAATGTGGGCTAGGTGACATGAGGGAGAGTGCTAGACTAATGAGGGAGAGAGGGAGATTGCTGCTATGTCAGGGAGTCTCCTGCAGAATGCAGGAAGGGAGGTAACTATGATATAACAGTGTAATGTGGGCTAGGTGACATGGGGGAGATTTCCAGACTAATGAGGGAGAGAGGAAGATTGCTGCTATGTCAGGGAGTCTCCTGCAGAATGCAGGAGGGGAGGTAACTATGATGTAACAGTGTAATGTGGGCTAGGTGACATGAGGGAGATTGCTAGACTAATGAGGGAGAGAGGGAGATTGCTGCTATGTCAGGGAGTCTCCTGCAGAATGCAGGAGGGGAGGTAACTATGATATAACAGTGTAATGTGGGCTAGGTGACATGAGGGAGATTGCTAGACTAATGAGGGAGAGAGGGAGATTGCTGCTATGTCAGGCAGTGTCCTGCAGAATGCAGGGGGAGGTAACTATGGTGTAACAGTGTAATTTGGGCTAGGTGACATGAGGGAGATTGCTAGACTAATGAGGGAAAGAGGGAGATGGCTGTTATGTCAGGGAGTCTCCTGCAGAATGCTGGAGGGGAGGTAACTATGATGTAACAGTGTAATGTGGGCTAGGTGACATGAAGGAGATTTCCAGACTAATGAGGGAGAGAGGGAGATTGCTGCTATGTCAGGGAGTCTCCTGCAGAACGCAGGAGGGGAGGTAACTATGATATAACAGTGTAATGTGGGCTAGGTGACATGAGGGAGATTGCTAGACTAATGAGGGAGAGGGAGATTGCTGCTATGTCAGGAAGTCTCCTGCAGAATGCAGGAGGGGAGCTAACTATGATGTAACAGTGTAATGTGGGCTAGGTGACATGAGGGAGATTGCTAGATTAATGAGGGAGAGAGGGAGATTGCTGCTATGTCCGGGAGTCTCCTGCAGAATGCAGGAGGGGAGGTAACTATGATGTAACAGTGTAATGTGGGCTAGGTGACATGAGGGAGATTGCTAGACTAATGAGGGAGAGAGGGAGATTGCTGCTATATCAGGGAGTCTCCTGCAGAATGCTGGAGGGGAGGTAACTATGATGTAACAGTGTAATGTGGGCTAGGTGACATGAGGGAGATTGCTAGACTAATGAGGGAGAGAGGGAGATTTCTGCTATGTCAGGGAGTTTCCTGCAGAATGCAGGAGGGGAGGTAACTATGATGTAACAGTGTAATGTGGGCTAGGTTACATGAGGGAGATTGCCAGACTAATGAGGGAGAGAGGGAGATTGCTGCTATGTCAGGGAGTCTCCTGCAGAATGCAGGAGGGGAGGTAACTATGATGTAACAGTGTAATGTGGGCTAGGTGACATGGGGGAGATTGCTAGACTAATGAGGGAGAGAGGGAGATTGCTGCTATGTCAGGAAATCTCCTGCAGAATGCAGGAGGGTAGGCAACTATGATGTAACAGTGTAATGTGGGCTAGGTGACATGAGGGAGATTGCTAGACTAATGAGGGAGAGAGGGAGATTTCTGCTATGTCAGGGAGTTTCCTGCAGAATGCAGGAGGGGAGGTAACTATGATGTAACAGTGTAATGTGGGCTAGGTGACATTAGGGAGATTGCCAGACTAATGAGGGAGAGAGGGAGATTGCTGCTATGTCAGGGAGTCTCCTGCAGAATGCAGGAGGGGAGGTAACTATGATATAACAGTGTAATGTGGGCTAGGTGACATGGGGGAGATTGCTAGACTAATGAGGGAGAGAGGGAGATTGCTGCTATGTCAGGGAATCTCCTGCAGAATGCAGGAGGGTAGGCAACTATGATGTAACAGTGTAATGTGGGCTAGGTGACATGAAGGAGATTTCCAGACTAATGAGGGAGAGAGGGAGATTGCTGCTATGTCAGGGAGTCTCCTGCAGAACGCAGGAGGGGAGGTAACTATGATGTAACAGTGTAATGTGGGCTAGGTGACATGAGGGAGATTGCTAGACTAATGAGGGAGAGAGGGAGATTGCTGCTATGTCAGGGAGTCTCCTGCAGAACGCAGGAGGGGAGGTAACTATGATATAACAGTGTAATGTGGGCTAGGTGACATGAGGGAGATTGCTAGACTAATGAGGGAGAGAGGGAGATTGCTGCTATGTCAGGGAATCTCCTGCAGAATGCAGGGGGGAGGTAACTATGAAGACAAATGATTTCACTCCCCTTCAGAAATAAAAGTCAGTGAAAACTTTTATTACAGCCGGAGATAGATGAAAAGAGGGCAGGCACCTGACGTCACGTGAAGTCAGCCACCAGCCCATGCAAGCATCGACGCGTCTGCATTTCCAGCTTTTTCATGGGGACGTCCATGAAACGTTGGGGGGTTCCCCAGCTCCGGCCTGGTGCCCCCCACCTGGTGCCCTTACTGTATCTCGTACATCTCATTTCTGTTAGGTGATTCCTGCTTCCATTAAAAATGCCCCTCCCAAAAAGGGAAATTTTAATGTGGGCAGTCGCAATGGAAGTGCAGACAAGCATCTGCAGGTCCCAGCACGGTTGTAGCAATGGCCCCCACAGACCCCCCCCCCCCCCCCCCCAATGCCTACAATCCATCAGCACCTCCAAGCCACTGCGGGGGATATTACTACGTCACTGCCTGCCTCATCTGGATCTCCATGGGCAGGATGAAGAATCTTCTGAACTGATGACCCAAGATGGCTGCATCACCTCAGTACTGTGGTATCTTCATAGTGTGTTGTAAAGCACCTCGCCTTCTATTGGAGAAAGCGCTATATAAATAAATGCTATTATTACACTGGGATTGATGGGCTGGCGTGCCAGGGTTACCATTACACTACAGTAGTACCCACAGCCACAGGACATAGATGTTGGACTGATTACATCATTCTGCCATCTAGTGGTTAAGCAAGTGTACTGCGTGTTAATAAAATAGCACAGAAACTACCACTTTTACACCGCATTGCCGGTTCGCACCTGCATAAGGGATACATTTACTTTGGGGCAGTTTTTCAAAGCCGCTGATCATTGTCCGATTTGGCTGTTTTTAAATAGTAATAGGAGTTAGTGCTAACCCTGGCTTGTTGGTACGGTTGGTGGCACTGACAACTCCCTGCTCAGTAAATCTTGGCTATGTGATACATTGGGCCTGATTCACAGGTGCAGTTGCATTTGCAGTTGCAATTTCGTAAGCAGTGGTTATACTAATGGATAAAACTCTGTCTTGTGCATCAAACCTCCCTCTGGGATGCCTCTATGGGCTGCTGCTGCTCCACAGGTTCTGCGAATGCGCATTACCAAGGTCGAAATTGCACATGTGCCGGACCTGGGACCGCAACGGAATCTGCTGTGTATAGAGGCTGGGGGCCAGTGCATGTGCAGTACAGAATAAGCTACTCCGCATGCGCCAGTCCTGCGCCGGGGGGGTCGGGACCGGCAGCGGGGACCAGCAGGCTTCGGCAACCAGCAGCAGAAGGGGGGCGAATCAGCGGCCAGCAGCAGCCCCCTTCATAGGCAAATGCAGGGGGATGGGTGGTGGGGGGAGTTACGGTTGGCCGAAAACTCCCCTCCTCTTGGCAAGAGGCAACAATAGCAATGACATATAATATGATTACTGGAGTTGCTTCTGCACATGTCCAGTGGTAGCAGCTTCTATCAAGTTTCCTGTGTGTGTATATTTGAGTCCTCCATCAGTGCAGTGGACCAGAGAGCAGCTACCAGGAAGAAGAGACAGGAGCCTTACCATGAGGTGGGAGAATGTGAGCTTAAAAAGTTCAGTACTTGTTCCATTATGTTGGTGTATTTATTATAATGCAGGGGTTAAAGTGAGGGGGAACTGGGGGGAACTGAGTTCCACCACCTCTAATGGTAGGGGGAACTGAGTTTCACCTCTACCACAGTCCTAAACAGTAATTCCAAAAGAAAGCCTGTCCCAAGGGTTTCTTCTTCTGGCTTGGCATATGTAATGTAAAGTTAAGATGAACAATTGTGGACATTATGGGGGAAATTTACTAATATGGATTCGTAGAAAAAAGGTGTATTCGTAGGGAGAAATACACCTTTTTTTTACGAATTTGTATTTTCGGGATTTTCTATCCCCAAAATACAAGAATTCGTAGTCCTAGGGATGGAACATTCGTATTTGTATTTACAAATACGAATGTCTACACCATCGTTAGGATACGACAGAAATCACCATTCAAAAGAATGGTGGTTCCTGATGTACTAAGCAGCCGTATAGAAAATACAGCTGCTTTTGTCCACGAAAATACGGCAGAAAAATAGAACACCATTTTCCTGTCGTATTCTCGTTTTAGCCTGCACGGATCAGTCAGATCCGTGCAGGCTGCGGTGTAAAAATAAATAAAAAAAATAAAAAAAAAAATGGCGTGGGGTCCGCCCCACAGCCGAAAACAGCACCAGGCTGACAGAGCCTGGAGCCGGTAATTAAAAATCAGGGAACCCGACAAATAGGGGTTCCCTGATTTTTAACAACCAGCCCCAGGCTCCTGCTCTGGGGCTGGTTCCCAAAATACGGGGGACAAAATGAGTAGGGGTCCCCCGTATTTTAAGAACCAGCCCCAGGCAAAACCAGCCAGCAGGGTAATGCCACAGCCGGGGGGAGACTTTTTATGCAAGTCCCCCCGGCCAAAGCATTCATCCCTACCGACCAGTCAGCCTGGCCAGGGGCCCTGGGGGAGTGGGGACCCCCCAATAAAGGGGTCCCCCCCTCCAGGACTTACCTGAACAGGCTAAAGCCTGGTGCTGTCCCCGATGCCCCTGGGCGGTGGGCATCGGGCTGATTCAAGTGTAAAAAAAAGATTAAACTATTGTTTTTTACTGTGGCACTACAAGTGCCAGCAAGCCTCCCCAGCAAGCTGGGACTTGGAGAACCACAAGTCCCAGCCTGCTGGGCATTAAAGGGCTCGCTGGCACTTGTAGTTCCACAGTTAAAAAAATAGTACACAAAACACACTGACACAAATTTTAAATAAAAGTTTAATACATACATCACACACACACTGGGGCAGATGTATTAAGCCTGGCGAAGAGATAAACTGGAGATAAAGTGGAAGGAGATAAAAAACCAGCCAATCAACTTCCAACTGTCATAGTTCAAACACAGCTGATTGGCTGGTGCGTTATCTCCTTCCACTTTATCTCCGGTTTATCTCTTCACCAGGCTTAATACATCTGCCCCATTGATACTTACCTATCTTGATCCCGTCGGTAGGTCGCTGGCTCCGGTGTCTGCGGCTCCGGTGTCGGCGGCTCTGGGGTCGGCGTCCTGTCTGAAGAAAATCCATGGTGGACCTGTGGAAGGAAATCCTACTCACCAGGTCCTCCATGGATGGTCTTGTGTCTTCTGTCTTCTTTTCCAGGGCTTATTTCTTTATCTTCTTTCTTCTTTCTTCTTCTTTACTCTGCCGGCTCCCGGGACTTTCAGAGCTTCAGAGATGTTTCCTCCTCGACGTCTGGACTAAAAATGAATTCTAGCCAATCAGGAGCCGACTTTACTGGCTCCTGATTGGCCGCTAGGCGGCTCCTGATTGGCTAGAATTCATTCTTAGTCCAGACGTCGAGGAGGACACATCTCTGAAGCTCTGAAAGTCCCGGGAGCCGGCAGCGTAAAGAAGAAGAAAGAAGATAAAGAAATAAGCCCTGGAAAAGAAGATACAAGACCATCCATGGAGGACCTGGTGAGTAGGATTTCCTTCCACAGGTCCACCATGGATTTTCTTCAGACAGGACGCCGACCCCGGAGCCGCCGACACCGGAGCCGCCGACACCGGAGCCAGCGACCTACCGACGGGATCAAGATAGGTAAGTATCAGTGTGTGTGTGATGTGTGTATTAAACTTTTATTTAAAATTTTGTCATTGTGTTTTGTGTACTATTTT
Organism: Crinia signifera; assembly: GCF_055691185.1. Taxonomy (NCBI): domain Eukaryota; kingdom Metazoa; phylum Chordata; class Amphibia; order Anura; family Myobatrachidae; genus Crinia; species Crinia signifera. The sequence goes on along the minus strand of NC_139217.1, from coordinate 470,256,225 downwards.
TTTAACTGTGGAACTACAAGTGCCAGCGGGCCCTTTAATGCCCAGCAGGCTGGGACTTGTGGTTCTCCAAGTCCCAGCTTGCTGGGGAGGCTTGCTGGCACTTGTAGTGCCACAGTAAAAAAATCTTTTTTTTACACCATTCCATCAGCCCGATGCCCACCGCCCAGGGGCATTGGGGACAGCACCAGGCTTCAGCCTGGTCAGGTAAGTCCTGGAGGGGGGGTACCCCTTTATTGGGGGGGTCCCCACTCCCCCAGGGCCCCTGGCCAGGCTGACTGGTCAGAGGGTTAATGCTTTGGCCGGGGGGACTTGTATAAAAAGTCTCCCCCCGGCTGTGGCATTACCCTGCTGGCTGGTTTTGCCTGGGGCTGGTTCTTAAAATAGGGGGGACCCCTACTCATTTTGTCCCCCGTATTTTTGGAACCAGCCCCAGAGCAGGAGCCTGGGGCTGGTTGTTAAAAATCAGGGAACCCCTATTTGTCGGGTTCCCTGATTTTTAATTACCGGCCCCGGCTCCTTCAGCCTGGTGCTGGTTACAGCTGTGGGGGGGACCCCACGCTGGTTTTTTTTATTTATTTATTTAATTTTTCTATTTTTTTTACACCTTGCAGCCTGCACGGATCTGACTGATATGATGGATCTGACTGATCCGTGCAGACTGTCTGTACGAATTCGTATTAGCGGCCGTATATATGGCCAGCTAATACGAATTCCTACGACATCGGTGGGTTACAAAGCAGTCGTATATGACTGCTTTGTACATTCCCCTCCGGAACACGACTTTGCATACGACTGAAACAGTCGTATGCAGTCGTAGGGGAAATACCAATACGAAAAACTAGGTTTTTCATATTGGTAAATTTCCCCCTATGTGTATAAGAAGCATCACTGTGTGACTTAATATGAATCAAGGGCATTACATGCGGTGTAATGTGTATACGATTGTGCTCATATGTATTGTGGGACCATTATCCCTTTATGGGTGGTAGGGCACAAACTCCCTGGCACTGGTCTAGGCTCTGCCTAATTGGGGGGGGGGGGGGGGGGGGGGTGGTCTGTGTTAGGCCCTGTGTCTGTATAAGCCCTGTTATAATGGTATATTTAACCTTTTCTTGACCACTTATTTATATTATTTAAATGTTTCATACAGCCAATACTACAGACCATCTATAGTGTTAGATAATAATTCTGTTTTCCATGCAGCATCCGGTGTAAAAAAATGTGGAGATTAATTTCCAGGGATTGTTACTTGGTTCTTCTACCGCTCCCCCAGACTCCTGCATTGCTCCATTGAGATTGAAGACTGAATTTGGAAATTCCCCTCTAGAAATCCTGCGTTTGCCAATGCCCTCCTCCAGAGGTAAGAGCTGCCATTGGTTTTAAGAGAGTGTGTATGACATCAGCGCCTGTCTCGCAGAGTTGTGGAAGGGTCAGAGTTACTGACATTTTCACAGACTGGGAAATCATTCTAAGCTTTGGGAATTGCATATAAATTTGTGGGTAGATATCGAATAGCGATCCATTCGCAATTCACCTGCAAATTTAAACGGGGCGGGTCTTCCAGTGGCGTAACTATAGCACCGTGTTTGTAAAGCACCTCGCCTTCTATTGGAGAAAGTGCTATATAAATAAATGCTAATATTACACTGGGATTGGTAGGCTGGCATGCAGGGGTTACCATTACACTACAGTAGTACCCACAGGACATAGATGTTGGACTGATTACATCATTCTGCCATCTAGTGGTTAAACTAGATGGTATACCTGTGATTTTATAGTGAAGATGTCCAATTCCATTCTCCAGAAATCTGAATCCACCCAAATTTAGTAAACCCGAGCTGAACCAAAACCTGGTCTGGATCTCCCAATATCTTTACGGAGAATGATTTTAGCGGTCAGAAAAAAGCCACATGAGGTCGGACATTATAATGTCTGACTTATTCCCGGTACTGAGCCAATGTAACGGCGTGCATCTTTAACATACTAAATGCAAATCGGATCGGACTTTCTCACCGGGTTTTTAGAGCAGGAATCGGTCAACTCTTTCAGACCAATCGGAATGTGACATATAGTATAACAGTTACAGGCCAGGATGTAATGGGAGCAGAGGTACAAAGTGCCACACAAAAGCTCTATAAAGTTGGACATAAATAGAGCTGGGATTAAAGTGATATGAGGCATACCTATATGCCTAGATGCAAATACAGCTGCAATTACACACAGAAAATAGGCATGCTGCATACCATTTTATGCAACTGTATATATATATATATATATATATATATATATATACATATATATATATACCAAATTAAGTTATAGTATTTGTCTGGAAAACACTGTAGCATAACATTTCCCATGCAGATACAGTCGCAATTACACACAGAATATAGGCATGCTGCATATCATTTTAATCATTAGAAGCTGCTTCTGCATCATATTACCTCCACTTGTGAATAAGACCTTGCAGCTCATGCGGAAATTGGCCAAAGACTGTGCCTATTCCTGGCATACGGAGCCCCCATTGTGCCATCTGATCGGGGCTCTCTAGGAACACAGAGGGAACAAAGTGGAGTCCTGCTACTTCCATGAATGATAAAAACAGGTGCATGAGCAGTGGCGTAACAAAAACGTTTGCCCCCCCCCCCCCGCCGGGACAATTTTGCCGCCCCCCCCCCCCCCAGTTAAAAGACAAGACACCCCCCCCCCGGGGAGCTGGCAGGGGGGTCCGTGCGGCGCAGGGGTACCTGTGGTCAGGGAGAGCCCGGAGGTCCCTGCGGCGATGAGTATGACGTTGCCCGGGTCCCTGCAGTGAAGTGGAAATAACGCGCTGTCTCTGCCACCCGGCGGCGCGGGAAGCGCTTCTAACTTTGAAAACACTGGCAACACACTGATTGGCTGAGATTCAGCCAATCAGCATTCGCCCAGTGTTTACAAAGTCAGAAGCACTTCCCACGCCGCCGCACGGCGGTAGCGTGTTATTTCCACTTCACTGCAGGGACCCGGGCAACGTCATACTCAGCGCCGCAGGGACCTCCGGGCTCTCCCTGACCACAGGTACCCCTGCGCCGCACGGACCCTTCTGCCAGCTCCCCGCTGCACCCACAAGGAGTGGGGAGCTGGGGGGAGAAACAATAGCGCTGCAGACCCCTGGCGCCTCCCCGCCACCGCGGGGGCTGCGGCCCGGATTCAGTATTAAATCCCGGCGGTCGGGATCCCGGCGTTCAAAATCCCGACGCCAGAATCCCGACCGCCGAAATCCCGACAAGGGGGGGACGTGGATCGCCCCCCCTTGAGGCTCGCAGCGCTCGCCACGCAGCTGGCCCGGTGCCTTGCTACGCTCGGCACACTAATTTATTCTCCCTCCAGGGGTGTCGTGGACACCCACGGAGGGAGAAAGTGTCGGGATTTCGGCGGTCGGGATTCCGGCATCGGGATTCTGAACGCCGGGATCCCGACCGCCGGGATTTTAACTGCATCCCTGCGGCCCTATAGTTACGCCACTGTGCATGAGCTGAACCTATCCAACAACTGCTCATCTCCAATGTAAAGGACAAAGTCTATGTAAAATAATGTGACCTTTCCCCACTGAGCTACTCTGTCCACATATAGCAGACCTGTCACCTACACCACTGCACCGCGAACCTGTCACCTACACCACTGCACCGCGAACCTGTCACCTACACCACTGCACCGCGAACCTGTCACCTACACCACTGCACCGCGAACCTGTCACCTACACCACTGCACCGCGAACCTGTCACCTACACACTGCACCGCGAACCTGTCACCTACACCACTGCACCGCGAACCTGTCACCTACACCACTGCACCGCGAACCTGTCACCTACACCACTGGGAAAGAAGGAGTAACTTTGCACCTGGAGCAAAGCATGTTGCCCTACAAAAGACATGGATTATGTTTACATGTAGGGTAAATACTGTCTGCATCGGCATGTAGCCCACAAATACTGGGGGAAGCTTTATTCTCACACTGCAGTTTAGATCTGAGCCAGGGCACGCCCCTCCCACCCACATCTGATTCCCTCTGTGCCCTTTTTCATCTGCCCCATCTGCAGTGCAGCATGGATCTACCCAGGCACTTTCCCTTTATGCTCAGATGCAGTGCCTCTCTATATATATATATATATATATATGTACATGCTGCAAAGTACCATCGAAGCCACCCCCCCCCCCCCACACCCCATACACACACATAGACCCCACTAGGGATGGCCAATCGGCATTCCCGAATTAGTCACCAGAGTGCATTGGGCGCATCACCTGAATGCAGTTCTTTTGAAGAGGGGATGTTGCTACGGGCAACCAATTAGATGCTATCTATTATTTTCTTGATTGCATGGTGCTAAATAAATAAGAAGTCAAATCTAATTGGTTGCTACGGGCAACACCCCCCTCTTCATTACAACTTGCATCTTAGTGAATAACCCCCATAGTGTGTGTCCCACTACACAGAATCTATGCATCAATGGAAATGTTTGTGTTTCAGCAAGTTCTGTAATTCACCCCCGGACGATCGGTTACTGTTGCTATGTCGGATTTGATTTACCCTCTGCTAGAACGGGGCCCTATAATTTGTTAGAAGGTTTTGTTGCTACATGATTAATTGCTGGGCCTCACCGTCTGTCAGATGGAAGCGAGAATGCCCATCCTATGGGCATGGGAGCCAAGGAAACCTGCGTCATCTGAGACATTGGGCTCTGCCACCGCTTGGCATATAATAATAACACAGAGATATATCACCTCTGGCAGTTACAGTCTGTGCCCGGGCATGTTAGGTGCCCAAAGTACAACTCAGTGTCAGTGCAGCCATGAGAACACAGCTACTGTGCGGAGGACTGAATTATACCCGGCCCATGGGCATCCATCTACTACTGGTGTGCCCATGCCAGCATGTACTGATCATAGGCAAACGCGGGGGGGGGGGGGGTTCTAGTTGCCCAGAAACCCCCCTCATCTTGGCAAGTGCCTTAAATTATGCCAACAATAGCACTGGTATTACTATGATCAGTAGAGCTGCCACCACATCATGCAGTGTAAGGGACAGAGCAGAGCTGCCACCACATCATACAGTGTAAGGGACAGAGCGGAGCTGCCTCCACATCATGCAGTGTAGGGACAGAGCGGAGCTGCCACCACATCATGCAGTGTAAGGGACAGAGCAGAGCAGCCACCACACCATGCAGTGTAAGGGACAGAGCGGAGCTGCCACCACACCATGCAGTGTAAGGGACAGAGCAGAGCTGTCAGCACATCATGCAGTGTAAGGGACGGAGCAGAGCTGCCGCCACACCATGCAGTGTAAGGGACAGAGCGGAGCTGCCACCACATCATGCAGTGTAAGGGACAGAGCAGAGCTGCCACCACAGCATGCAGTGTATGGGACAGAGCGGAGCTGCCACCACATCATGCCGTGTAAGGGACAGAGCAGAGCTGTCACCACATCATGCAGTGTAAGGGACAGAGCAGAGCTGCCACCACATCATGCAGTGTAAGGGACAGAGCGGAGCTGCCGCCACACCATGCAGTGTAAGGGACAGAGCGGAGCTGCCACCACATCATGCAGTGTAAGGGACAGAGCGGAGCTGCCGCCACACCATGCAGTGTAAGGGACAGAGCGGAGCTGCCACCACATCATGCAGTGTAAGGGACAGAGCGGAGCTGCCGCCACACCATGCAGTGTAAGGGACAGAGCGGAGCTGCCACCACATCATGCAGTGTAAGGGACAGAGCGGAGCTGCCACCACATCATACAGTGTAAAGGACAGAGCGGAGCTGCCACCACATCATGCAGTGTAAGGGACAGAGCAGAGCTGCCACCACATCATACAGTGTAAGGGACAGAGCGGAGCTGCCACCACATCATGCAGTGTAAGGGACAGAGCGGAGCTGCCACCACATCATGCAGTGTAAGGGACAGAGCGGAGCTGCCACCACATCATGCAGTGTATGGGACAGAGCGGAGCTGCCACCACATCATGCAGTGTAAGGGACAGAGCAGAGCTGCCACCACACCATGCAGTGTATGGGACAGAGCGGAGCGGCCACCACATTATACAGTGTAAGGGACAGAGCGGAGCTGCCACCACATCATACAGTGTAAGGGACAGAGCAGAGCTGCCACCACATCATGCAGTGTAAGGGACGGAGCGGAGCTGCCACCACACCATGCAGTGTAAGGGACAGAGCGGAGCTGCCACCACATCATACAGTGTAAGGGACAGAGCGGAGCTGCCACCACATCATACAGTGTAAGGGACAGAGCGGAGCTGCCACCACATCATACAGTGTAAGGGACGGAGCGGAGCTGCCACCACACCATGCAGTGTAAGGGACAGAGCGGAGCTGCCACCACATCATACAGTGTAAGGGACGGAGCGGAGCTGCCACCACACCATGCAGTGTAAGGGACGGAGCGGAGCTGCCACCACATCATGCAGTGTAAGGGACAGAGCAGAGCTGCCACCACATCATACAGTGTAAGGGACAGAGCGGAGCGGCCACCACATCATGCAGTGTAAGGGACAGAGCAGAGCTGCCACCACATCATACAGTGTAAGGGACAGAGCGGAGCGGCCACCACATCATGCAGTGTAAGGGACAGAGCGGAGCTGCCACCACACCATGCAGTGTAAGGGACAGAGCGGAGCTTCCACCACATCATGCAGTGTAAGGGGCAGAGCGGAGCTGCCACCACATCATGCAGTGTAAGGTGCAGAGCGGAGCTTCCACCACATCATGCAGTGTAAGGGGCAGAGCGGAGCTGCCACCACATCATGCAGTGTAAGGGGCAGAGCGGAGCTGCCACCACACCACACCATGCAGTGTAAGGGACAGAGCGGAGCTGCCACCACATCATGCAGTGTAAGGGACAGAGCGGAGCTGCCACCACATCATGCAGTGTAAGGGACAGAGCGGAGCGGCCACCACATCATGCAGTGTAAGGGACAGAGCGGAGCTGTCACCACATCATGCAGTTTAGGGACAGAGCGGAGCTGCCACCACACCATGCAGTGTAAGGGACAGAGCGGAGCTGCCACCACATCATACAGTGTAAGGGACAGAGCGGAGCTGCCACCACACCATGCAGTGTAAGGGACAGAGCGGAGCTGCCACCACACCATGCAGTGTAAGGGACAGAGCGGAGCTGCCACCACACCATGCAGTGTAAGGGACAGAGCAGAGCTGCCACCACATCATACAGTGTAAGGGACAGAGCGGAGCTGCCACCACACCATGCAGTGTAAGGGACAGAGCAGAGCTGCCACCACATCATACAGTGTAAGGGACAGAGCGGAGCGGCCACCACATCATGCAGTGTAAGGGACAGAGCGGAGCTGCCACCACACCATGCAGTGTAAGGGACAGAGCGGAGCTTCCACCACATCATGCAGTGTAAGGGGCAGAGCGGAGCTGCCACCACATCATGCAGTGTAAGGGGCAGAGCGGAGCTTCCACCACATCATGCAGTGTAAGGGGCAGAGCGGAGCTGCCACCACATCATGCAGTGTAAGGGGCAGAGCGGAGCTGCCACCACACCACACCATGCAGTGTAAGGGACAGAGCGGAGCTGCCACCACATCATGCAGTGTAAGGGACAGAGCGGAGCTGCCACCACATCATGCAGTGTAAGGGACAGAGCGGAGCGGCCACCACATCATGCAGTGTAAGGGACAGAGCGGAGCTGTCACCACATCATGCAGTTTAGGGACAGAGCGGAGCTGCCACCACACCATGCAGTGTAAGGGACAGAGCGGAGCTGCCACCACATCATACAGTGTAAGGGACAGAGCGGAGCTGCCACCACACCATGCAGTGTAAGGGACTGAGCGGAGCTGCCACCACACCATGCAGTGTAAGGGACAGAGCGGAGCTGCCACCACACCATGCAGTGTAAGGGACAGAGCAGAGCTGCCACCACATCATACAGTGTAAGGGACAGAGCGGAGCTGCCACCACACCATGCAGTGTAAGGGACAGAGCGGAGCTTCCACCACATCATGCAGTGTAAGGGGCAGAGCGGAGCTGCCACCACATCATGCAGTGTAAGGGGCAGAGCGGAGCTTCCACCACATCATGCAGTGTAAGGGGCAGAGCGGAGCTGCCACCACATCATGCAGTGTAAGGGGCAGGGATCCGATACGATTTCCCGGCGGTCGGAATCCCGACACTGGAATCCCGACCGCCGAAATCCCGACAAGGGGGGGACATGGATCGCCCCCCCTTGCGGGCTCGCTGCGCTCGCCACGCAGCGGGCCCGGTGCCTCGCTACGCTCGGCACGCTATTTTATTCTCCCTCTATGGGTGTCGTGGACACCCACGGAGGGAGAAAGTTTTGGGATTTCGGCGGTCGGGATTCCAGTGTCGGGATTCCGACCACCGGGATCCCGACCGCCGGCAAATCAACTGCATCCCAGGGGCAGAGCGGAGCTGCCACCACACCACACCATGCAGTGTAAGGGACAGAGCGGAGCTGCCACCACATCATGCAGTGTAAGGGACAGAGCGGAGCTGCCACCACATCATGCAGTGTAAGGGACAGAGCGGAGCGGCCACCACATCATGCAGTGTAAGGGACAGAGCGGAGCTGTCACCACATCATGCAGTTTAGGGACAGAGCGGAGCTGCCACCACACCATGCAGTGTAAGGGACAGAGCGGAGCTGCCACCACATCATACAGTGTAAGGGACAGAGCGGAGCTGCCACCACACCATGCAGTGTAAGGGACAGAGCGGAGCTGCCACCACACCATGCAGTGTAAGGGACAGAGCGGAGCTGCCACCACACCATGCAGTGTAAGGGACAGAGCAGAGCTGCCACCACATCATACAGTGTAAGGGACAGAGCGGACCTGCCACCACACCATGCAGTGTAAGGGACAGAGCAGAGCTGCCACCACATCATACAGTGTAAGGGACAGAGCGGAGCGGCCACCACATCATGCAGTGTAAGGGACAGAGCGGAGCTGCCACCACACCATGCAGTGTAAGGGACAGAGCGGAGCTTCCACCACATCATGCAGTGTAAGGGGCAGAGCGGAGCTGCCACCACATCATGCAGTGTAAGGGGCAGAGCGGAGCTTCCACCACATCATGCAGTGTAAGGGGCAGAGCGGAGCTGCCACCACATCATGCAGTGTAAGGGACAGAGCGGAGCTGCCACCACATCATGCAGTGTAAGGGACAGAGCGGAGCTGCCACCACATCATGCAGTGTAAGGGACAGAGCGGAGCTGCCATCACATCATGCAGTTTAGGGACAGAGCGGAGCTGCCACCACACAATGCAGTGTAAGGGACAGAGCGGAGCTGCCACCACATCATACAGTGTAAGGGACAGAGCGGAGCTGCCACCACACCATGCAGTGTAAGGGACAGAGCGGAGCTGCCACCACACCATGCAGTGTAAGGGACAGAGCGGAGCTGCCACCACACCATGCAGTGTAATGGACAGAGCAGAGCTGCCACCACATCATACAGTGTAAGGGACAGAGCGGAGCTGCCACCACACCATGCAGTGTAAGGGACAGAGCGGAGCTTCCACCACATCATGCAGTGTAAGGGGCAGAGCGGAGCTGCCACCACATCATGCAGTGTAAGGGGCAGAGCGGAGCTTCCACCACATCATGCAGTGTAAGGGACAGAGCGGAGCTGCCACCACATCATGCAGTGTAAGGGGCAGAGCGGAGCTGCCACCACACCATGCAGTGTAAGGGACAGAGCGGAGCTGCCACCACATCATGCAGTGTAAGGGACAGAGCGGAGCTGCCACCACATCATGCAGTGTAAGGGACAGAGCGGAGCGGCCACCACATCATGCAGTGTAAGGGACAGAGCGGAGCTGTCACCACATCATGCAGTTTAGGGACAGAGCGGAGCTGCCACCACACCATGCAGTGTAAGGGACAGAGCGGAGCTGCCACCACATCATACAGTGTAAGGGACAGAGCGGAGCTGCCACCACACCATGCAGTGTAAGGGACAGAGCGGAGCTGCCACCACACCATGCAGTGTAAGGGACAGAGCGGAGCTGCCACCACACCATGCAGTGTAAGGGACAGAGCAGAGCTGCCACCACATCATACAGTGTAAGGGACAGAGCGGACCTGCCACCACACCATGCAGTGTAAGGGACAGAGCGGAGCTGCCACCACACCACACCATGCAGTGTAAGGGACAGAGCGGAGCTGCCACCACATCATGCAGTGTAAGGGACAGAGCGGAGCTGCCACCACATCATGCAGTGTAAGGGACAGAGCGGAGCGGCCACCACATCATGCAGTGTAAGGGACAGAGCAGAGCTGTCACCACATCATGCAGTTTAGGGACAGAGCGGAGCTGCCACCACACCATGCAGTGTAAGGGACAGAGCGGAGCTGCCACCACATCATACAGTGTAAGGGACAGAGCGGAGCTGCCACCACACCATGCAGTGTAAGGGACAGAGCGGAGCTGCCACCACACCATGCAGTGTAAGGGACAGAGCGGAGCTGCCACCACACCATGCAGTGTAAGGGACAGAGCAGAGCTGCCACCACATCATACAGTGTAAGGGACAGAGCGGAGCTGCCACCACACCATGCAGTGTAAGGGACAGAGCGGAGCTGCCACCACACCATGCAGTGTAAGGGACAGAGCGGAGCTGCCACCACACCATGCAGTGTAAGGGACAGAGCGGAGCTGCCACCACACCATGCAGTGTAAGGGACAGAGCAGAGCTGCCACCACATCATGCAGTGTAAGGGACAGAGCGGAGCTGCCACCACACCATGCAGTGTAAGGGACAGAGCAGAGCTGCCACCACATCATACAGTGTAAGGGACAGAGCGGAGCTGCCACCACACCATGCAGTGTAAGGGACAGAGCAGAGCTGCCACCACATCATACAGTGTAAGGGACAGAGCGGAGCTGCCACCACATCATGCAGTGTAAGGGACAGAGCGGAGCTGCCACCACATCATGCAGTGTAAGGGACAGAGCGGAGCTGCCACCACATCATGCAGTGTAAGGGACAGAGCGGAGCTGCCACCACATCATGCAGTGTAAGGCACAGAGCAGAGCTGCCACCACATCATGCAGTGTAAGGGATAGAGCAGAGCTGCCACCACACCATGCAATGTAAGGGACAGAGCGGAGCTGCCACCACATCATGCAGTGTAAGGGACAGAGCGGAGCTGCCACCACACCATGCAGTGTAAGGGACAGAGCAGAGCTGCCACCACATCATGCAGTGTAAGGGACAGAGCGGAGCTGCCGCCACACCATGCAGTGTAAGGGATAGAGCAGAGCTGCCACCACACCATGCAGTGTAAGGGACAGAGCGGAGCTGCCACCACATTATACAGTGTAAGGGACAGAGCGGAGCTGCCACCACATCATACAGTGTAAGGGACAGAGCGAAGCTGCCACCACACCATGCAGTGTAAGGGACAGAGCGGAGCTGCCACCACATCATACAGTGTAAGGGACAGAGCAGAGCTGCCACCACATCATGCAGTGTAAGGGACAGAGCGGAGCTGCCACCACACCATGCAGTGTAAGGGACAGAGCAGAGCTGCCACCACATCATGCAGTGTAAGGGACAGAGCGGAGCTGCCACCACACCATGCAGTGTAAGGGACAGAGCAGAGCTGCCACCACATCATACAGTGTAAGGGACAGAGCGGAGCTGCCACCACACCATGCAGTGTAAGGGACAGAGCAGAGCTGCCACCACATCATACAGTGTAAGGGACAGAGCGGAGCTGCCACCACATCATGCAGTGTAAGGGACAGAGCAGAGCTGCCACCACATCATGCAGTGTAAGGGACAGAGCGGAGCTGCCACCACATCATGCAGTGTAAGGGACAGAGCGGAGCTGCCACCACATCATGCAGTGTAAGGCACAGAGCAGAGCTGCCACCACATCATGCAGTGTAAGGGATAGAGCAGAGCTGCCACCACACCATGCAATGTAAGGGACAGAGCGGAGCTGCCACCACATCATGCAGTGTAAGGGACAGAGCGGAGCTGCCACCAAATCATGCAGTGTAAGGGACAGAGCAGAGCTGCCACCACATCATGCAGTGTAAGGGACAGAGCGGAGCTGCCACCACATCATGCAGTGTAATGGACAGAGCGGAGCTGCCACCACATCATGCAGTGTAAGGGACAGAGCGGAGCTGCCACCACACCATGCAGTGTAAGGGACAGAGCAGAGCTGCCACCACATCATGCAGTGTAAGGGACAGAGCGGAGCTGCCGCCACACCATGCAGTGTAAGGGATAGAGCAGAGCTGCCACCACACCATGCAGTGTAAGGGACAGAGCGGAGCTGCCACCACATTATACAGTGTAAGGGACAGAGCGGAGCTGCCACCACATCATACAGTGTAAGGGACAGAGCGAAGCTGCCACCACACCATGCAGTGTAAGGGACAGAGCAGAGCTGCCACCACATCATGCAGTGTAAGGGACAGAGCAGAGCTGCCACCACACCATGCAGTGTAAGGGACAGAGCGGAGCTGCCACCACATCATGCAGTGTAATGGACAGAGCGGAGCTGCCACCACATCATACAGTGTAAGGGACAGAGCGGAGCTGCCACCACACCATGCAGTGTAAGGGACAGAGCAGAGCTGCCACCACATCATGCAGTGTAAGGGACAGAGCGGAGCTGCCACCACATCATGCAGTGTAAGGGACAGAGCGGAGCTGCCACCACATCATACAGTGTAAGGGACAGAGCGGAGCTGCAACCACATCATACAGTGTAAGGGAAAGAGCGGAGCTGCCACCACATCATACAGTGTAAGGGACAGAGCGGAGCTGCCACCACATCATACAGTGTAAGGGACAGAGCAGAGATGCCACCACATCATGCAGTGTAAGGGACAGAGCGGAGCTGCCACCACATCATGCAGTGTAAGGGACAGAGCAGAGATGCCACCACATCATGCAGTGTAAGGGACAGAGCGGAGCTGCCACCACATCATGCAGTGTAAGGGACAGAGCGGAGCTGCCACCACACCATGCAGTGTAAGGGACAGAGCGGAGCTGCCACCACACCATGCAGTGTAAGGGACAGAGCGGAGCTGCCACCACATCATACAGTGTAAGGGACAGAACGGAGCTGCCACCACATCATACAGTGTAAGGGACAGAGCGGAGCTGCCACCACATCATGCAGTGTAAGGGACAGAGCGGAGCTGCCACCACATCATGCAGTGTAAGGGACAGAGCGGAGTTGCCACCACATCATACAGTGTAAGGGACAGAGCGGAGCTGCCACCACATCATGCAGTGTAAGGGACAGAGCAGAGCTGCCACCACATCATGCAGTGTAAGGGACAGAGCGGAGCTGCCACCACATCATGCAGTGTAAGGGACAGAGCGGAGCTGCCACCACATCATGCAGTGTAAGGGACAGAGCGGAGCTGCCACCACATCATGCAGTGTAAGGGACAGAGCGGAGCTGCCACCACATCATGCAGTGTAAGGGACAGAGCGGAGCTGCCACCACATCATACAGTGTAAGGGAAAGAGCGGAGCTGCCACCACATCATACAGTGTAAGGGACAGAGCGGAGCTGCCACCACATCATACAGTGTAAGGGACAGAGCAGAGATGCCACCACATCATGCAGTGTAAGGGACAGAGCGGAGCTGCCACCACATCATGCAGTGTAAGGGACAGAGCAGAGATGCCACCACATCATGCAGTGTAAGGGACAGAGCGGAGCTGCCACCACACCATGCAGTGTAAGGGACAGAGCGGAGCTGCCACCACACCATGCAGTGTAAGGGACAGAGCGGAGCTGCCACCACATCATGCAGTGTAAGGGACAGAGCGGAGCTGCCACCACACCATGCAGTGTAAGGGACAGAGCAGAGCTGCCACCACATCATACAGTGTAAGGGACAGAGCGGAGCTGCCACCACATCATACAGTGTAAGGGACAGAGCAGAGCTGCCACCACATCATGCAGTGTAAGGGACAGAGCGGAGCTGCCACCACACCATGCAGTGTAAGGGACAGAGCGGTGCTGCCACCACACCATGCAGTGTAAGGGACAGAGCGGAGCTGCCACCACATCATGCTGTGTAAGGGACAGAGCGGAGCTGCCACCACATCATGCAGTGTAAGGGACAGAGCGGAGCTGCCACCACATCATGCAGTGTAAGGGACAGAGCGGAGCTGCCACCACATCATGCAGTGTAAGGGACAGTGCCGAGCTGCCACCACACCATGCAGTGTAAGGGACAGAGCGGAGTTGCCACCACATCATACAGTGTAAGGGACAGAGCGGAGCTGCCACCACATCATGCAGTGTAAGGGACAGAGCAGAGCTGCCACCACATCATGCAGTGTAAGGGACAGAGCGGAGCTGCCACCACATCATGCAGTGTAAGGGACAGAGCGGAGCTGCCACCACATCATGCAGTGTAAGGGACAGAGCGGAGCTGCCACCACATCATGCAGTGTAAGGGACAGAGCGGAGCTGCCACCACATCATACAGTGTAAGGGACAGAGCGGAGCTGCCACCACATCATACAGTGTAAGGGAAAGAGCGGAGCTGCCACCACATCATACAGTGTAAGGGACAGAGCGGAGCTGCCACCACATCATACAGTGTAAGGGACAGAGCAGAGATGCCACCACATCATGCAGTGTAAGGGACAGAGCGGAGCTGCCACCACATCATGCAGTGTAAGGGACAGAGCAGAGATGCCACCACATCATGCAGCGTAAGGGACAGAGCGGAGCTGCCACCACACCATGCAGTGTAAGGGACAGAGCGGAGCTGCCACCACACCATGCAGTGTAAGGGACAGAGCGGAGCTGCCACCACATCATGCAGTGTAAGGGACAGAGCGGAGCTGCCACCACACCATGCAGTGTAAGGGACAGAGCAGAGCTGCCACCACATCATACAGTGTAAGGGACAGAGCGGAGCTGCCACCACATCATACAGTGTAAGGGACAGAGCAGAGATGCCACCACATCATGCAGTGTAAGGGACAGAGCGAAGCTGCCACCACATCATGCAGTGTAAGGGACAGAGCAGAGATGCCACCACATCATGCAGTGTAAGGGACAGAGCAGAGCTGCCACCACACCATGCAGTGTAAGGGACAGAGCGGAGCTGCCACCACATCATGCAGTGTAAGGGACACCAAGAAGCCCACCCCAGATCTATCAATCTCTCCTGGACTATTTATATGGTTGGCACAAAGCGGCCTTGGCAACGAGAGGTGGTAGCATAATAGGACCAACATTACCCACTTGAGTGGTATGCCCGGAAATTTCTCTGGCTCAGCTGCGCTGCTGCAGCGGGCTGTCCCGGAAAATTTCCGGGTATACCACTAAAATGGGCACCCCCAGTGGTCGCTCTGCTGTCCCCTCCCCTCAATCCCCCCTCACCTCTCAGCTCCGGCGATTGTATGCCGGAGCTCCCCGGCCCCGCCGCCATTAGTTCTAGTGATTGACAGGCGGCAGGCTCTGGGATGTTCGGGGCGGATCGGGGGGACTCGGGAGAGTTCAGGCACTCGAGTCCTCCCGAGCCGCCGCGAAACGTCCCCGAGCCTGTCGCCTGTGTGATCACTGACAGGCGGCTGGGGCAGCGGTTGTAGAGGAGCTCCGGCGTGCTACTAACGCCGGAGCGAAGGTGAGGGGGGGGGGGAGCGGAGGTGAGGGGGGGGAGGTGGGGGGCGGCTTCTGATGATCTGTGGTGGGTTTTGCTGGGGCAGGACAAAGCTGCCATGGGCCAGATGTAGTAAGCCTGAAAAGTAATAAAATAGAGAGTCTTAAACTACCAGCCAATCAGCTGCTAACTGCCATGTCACATGGTATCTTTAAAAAATGGGTACTTGTTTCCTAGCATGGCGCCAGCGATTTTTATCTCAAGCATCGGGACCTAAAAAATCACGTCGTATTTTACATTGGATGAAAGTGAAAAATGGTCCCTGAGACCCAATTTTACATTGGGCCCAATGTAAAAAGCCCCCGAAACCCCAATTTTAATTGCATACCCCCCCTTAATGGGTGAAATGCCCCCCCATTGTTAACTCCACCCCACGATGAACGCCAACCAGAAGCGTGGCGAGCGCAGCGAGCCCGCGAGGGGCGGCGGTACATGTCCTTTGACCTTTTCATACTCCCACTATCCATGTCAGTGTGGAGTTGATTTTATAAAGTGTGGCGAGCGCAGCGAGCACCGCGAGGGGACGCGCATAACTTCACAGGTATACGTGTCCCCTCGTGGGGCTCGCTGCGCTTGCCACGCTTCGGGCTCGGTGGCTCGCTGCGCTCGCCACACTTTATAAAATCAACTCCATGCCGACGTGGATAGTGGGGGTATGAAAAGGTCGGAGGACGCGTACCGCCGTCCCTCGCGGGCTCGCTGTGCTCGCCACACTTCGGGCTGGCGTCAATAGTGGGGTGGCGTTAACAATGGGGGACATTTCACATACTTAAAACCCATGACGGTGCATATACAATCAAAAATTGGGCCCATTGGCCCATTTCCCATTGTTCCCTATGTAAAATCGCGTTGATCGCGTCGATCGCATCGCATACCATTATAATGGCATGCGATGGATGCGATCAACGCAATTTTATCATTGAAAGCTAAATTAACATTAAGCCCTATGTAAAATCGCGTCGGTCGCATCGCATGCCATTATAATGGCATGCGATGGACGCCACTTAATTGACAGAAAATCGCGTCCATCGCGTCCATCGCATACCTTAAGTTACCTTAACTTAAGGTATGCAATCTACCACGACGGGCGCCGTGCTAGGATACAAGTACCAAAAAATGACCGAAAGGAGCTGATTGGTTGGTGGTTTACCACTCTCCATTTTATCACTTTACAAGGCTTAGTACATCTCACCCGCTAAGGTTTAATACATCTCTCTCTCCATGCGCTGTAATCAGATGGGTCAGTGTTGGCGTCCCGCGACGCTCCTGTAATACGCCCGCTGAGCGGCCCATTGTTACCTGCATTTCTAATGGGTGAAGATCGAAGGCTAGGCCAGGTCTAGGTGGACTTGGCTTCTCTCGCCATGCTTCACGCCACGTGCCGCGCTCCGCTACAGCTGTGCTCAGAACACTTCACCATTCCCATTCCGAGACCACGTTGATGTTATAGGAAGAAAATCCCCCAAATTACAAAAACTGTAATGTGTTGAACTTTTGGCATCGACCTATTGTGCTTCGAACGATCATCCAGATCCCCATCGCTAACCACCCAGTCACCACTCAGAAACACCCACACCACCTGTGATACCGCTCGCCTCGGTGTGCAAACGTTCATAACGCATGCGCTGAAGGAGTTTTTGGTATATTGGTCGCGTGAGCCATTGAGTACACGGACAATGCTGCGGCTGGATGTTGACGACGCTGCCGCTCTCTGTGTATCCAGTCTTCTATCACAACCTGAATTCCCGGAGATCTCTATTACTCCAAAATAGTAAAACATTCATTAAGACATTCAGGGTCGGCGTAAGGTATTTCGGCCCCTAGGCAAGACTTCAGCTTACTGCTCCCCCCACCACCCACACACCAATACCGACTTCTCAGGTATGGAGGGGGCGTCTTACATGTTCAACACCTGCCATTTGCATTACGGGGCCTATCAAGACCCGCTCATAAGAATTCGGTCCTTTCCCCGATGTTTGGGGTTTGGGCATGCCGTTTATGCAAATGTTTAACCCCGGGAGCGAACTGCTTCTGCAAACTTCACCCTCGCTGGGCCGTTCGCAACCATAGGCTCAGTAGGAATCTCCTGACCCACTCATAGCCACGTCCCACATTGTATATGTGATCCAATGGTAAATGAGCCCCCATATCCGAAATGTGGCTTCGCAGAGACGCGCCCCTTCCTGTACTCTGTCTGATCTGATCGCATTCTGCAATGTGAGCATAGAAATTAATATCGTGCCAATATCGTATAGCAAATACAATCAATAATAATCAGTCCCAAAGTCTTCCCGCCGGCTGACCAGCAGCTTCATACCGGGCTGCAGCCTATTCCGGGCCGGTGGCGGCCATACCATACCGGTGCTCCTGTGGCACAGAAACTGCCACATATTTATATATATATTATCCATAACAACAGAGAAAGTGACAAATGATTTAATTCTGGGATTATGTCAACTTTTCCAAAATGTCATAAAAGGGATTCAGTAGTGAATTCCTTCCAGTATGAGGTGCACACGGTCATTACCTGCATGTGTGTAATTAGATCAGCTACCTTATACCTGGGAGAGGCGGACAGGTGGCTGGATGGGCTGCGTGGGAGAATTCCTTCAAACAAGAAACAGTAAACACATCAATGTCATACAGGAGCAGCCAGACGGAGAGGAATGTAAGGAAATTCATATAAAGAGAAAAAATCAGTCCCATCCCGCTGTGCAATGTGCATTCTGCTGGCTGGAATCATCCACCTGTGCAAGGTGTACACCGTCCGACTGTGAGATGTTTACACCGAGTATCTGCGTGTGCCTGGTGTACTCCGAGTATGCGCTGGTGCATGGTATACTCTGAACATCTGCCTGTGTGCGGTGTACACAAGTATCAGCCTGGGCATGGTGTATGCTGAGTATATGCAAGTGCATGGTGTCCACTGAGTGTCCGCCTGTGTGTGATGTATGCTGTCTGTCCACCTGTTTGTGGTGTACACCGTGTGTCTGCCTGTGTGTGGTGTATGCCAAACATCTGCCTGTTTGTGGTATATCCCGGGTGTCTGTCTGTGTGTGGTGTACCCCGAGTGTCCGCTTCAGTGTGTGGTGTATGCAGAGTGTCCGCCTGTGTGTGTGGTGTATGCTGAGTGTCTGCCTGTGTGTGGTGTATGCTGAGTGTCTGCCTGTGTGTGTGGTGTATGCTGAGTGTCTGCCTGTGTGTGGTGTATGCTGAGTATCCGCCTGTGTGTGGTGTAACCCGAGTGTCCGCCTGTGTGGTGTAACCCGAGTGTCCGCCTGTACGTGGTATTCTCTGAGTATCCGCCTGTGTGTGGTGCATGCCGAGTGTACGCCTGTGCGTGGTGTATGCCGAGCATCTGCCTGTGTGATATCCCGGGTGTCTGTCTGTGTGTGGTGTACCCCGAGTGTCCGCTTGTGTGTGTGGTTTATGCAGAGTGTCCGCCTGTGTGTGTGGTGTATGCTGAGTGTCTGCCTGTGTGTGGTGTATGCTGAGTATTCGCCTGTGTGTGGTGTAACCCGAGTGTCCGCCTGTGTGGTGTAACCCGAGTGTCCGCCTGTACGTGGTATTCTCCGAGTATCCGCCTGTGTGTGGTGCATGCCGAGTGTACGCCTGTGCGTGGTGTATGCCGAGTGTCCGCCTGTGTGTGGTGTATGCTGAGTGTCCGCCTGTGCGTGGTGTATGCCAAGTGTCCACCTTTGTGTGGTGTATGCTGAGTGTCCACCTGTTTGTGGTGTATACTGAGTGTCCGCCTGAGTGTGGTGTATGCCGAGTGTCCGCCTGTGCGTGGTGTATACTGAGTGTTCTCCTGTGCGTGGTGTATGCAGAGTGTCCACCTGTGCGTGGTTTACGCTGAGTGTCCATCTGTGCGTGGTGTATGCTGAGTGTCCGCCTGTGTGTGGTGTATGCTGAGTGTCCGCCTGTGTGTGGTGTATGCGGAGTGTGTGCCTGTGTGTGGTGTATGCTGAGTGTCCGCCTGTGTGTGGTGTACGCTGAGTGTCCACCTGTGCGTGGTCTATGCTGAGTGTCCGCCTGAGCGTGGTGTATGCTGAGTGTCCGCCTATTTGTGGTGTATGCTGAGTGTCCGCCTATTTGTGGTGTATGCTGATTATCCGCCTGTGTAGTGTAACCCGAGTGTCCGCCTGTGCGTGGAGTACACTGAGTATCCGCCTGTGTGTGGTGTATGCCGAGTATCCGCTTGTGTGTGGTGTACGCTGAGTGTCCACCTGTGCGTGGTCTATGCTGAGTGTCCGCCTGAGCGTGGTGTATGCTGAGTGTCCGCCTATGTGTGGTGTATGCTGAGTATCCGTCTGTGTGTGGTGTAACCCGAGTGTCCGCCTGTGTGGTGTAACCCGAGTGTCCGCCTGTACGTGGTATTCTCCGAGTATCCACCTGTGTGTGGTGCATGCCGAGTGTACGCCTGTGCGTGGTGTATGCGGAGTGTCCGCCTGTGTGTGGTGTATGCTGAGTGTCCGCCTGTGCGTGGTGTATGCCAAGTGTCCACCTTTGTGTGGTGTATGCCGAGTGTCCACCTGTTTGTGGTGTATACTGAGTGTCCGCCTGAGTGTGGTGTATGCCAAGTGTCCGCCTGTGCGTGGTGTATACTGAGTGTACTCCTGTGCATGGTGTATGCCGAGTGTCCACCTGTGCATGGTTTACGCTGAGTGTCCATCTGTGCGTGGTGTATGCTGAGTGTCCACCTGTGTGTGGTGTATGCTGAGTGTGTGCCTGTGTGTGGTGTATGCTGAGTGTCTGCCTGTGTGTGGTGTATGCTGAGTGTCCGCCTGTGTGTGGTGTACGCTGAGTGTCCACCTGTGCGTGGTCTATGCTGAGTGTCCGCCTGAGCGTGGTGTATGATGAGTGTCCGCCTATGCGTGGTGTATGCTGAGTGTCCGCCTGTGTGTGGTGTATGCCGAGTGTCCGCCTGTGCGGTGTACACTGAGTTTCCGCCTGTGTGTGGTGTATGCTGAGTGTCCGCCTGTGTGTGGTGTATGCTGAGTGTCCGCCTGTGCAGTGTACACTGAGTTTCCGCCTGTGCGTGGTGTACGCTCAGTGTCCGCCTGTGCGTGGTGTACGCTGAGTGTCCGCCTGTGTGTGGTGTATGCTGAGTGTCCACCTGTGCGGTGTACACTGAGTTTCCGCCTGTGCGTGGTGTATGTTGAGTGTCCGCCTGTGTGTGGTGTATGCTGAGTGTCCGCCTGTGCGGTGTACACTGAGTTTCCGCCTGTGCGTGGTGTATGTTGAGTGTCCGCCTGTGTGTGGTGTATGCTGAGTGTCCGCCTATGCGTGGTGTATGCTGAGTGTCCGCCTGTGTGTGGTGTATGCCTAGTGTCCGCCTGTGCGGTGTACGCTGAGTTTCCGCCTGTGCATGGTGTATGCTGAGTGTCCGCCTGTATGTGGTGTATGCTGAGTGTCCGCCTGTGTGTTGAGTATACTGAGTATCCGCCTGTGCGTGGAGTATACTGAGTATCCGCCTGTGTGTGGTGTACGCTGAGTGTCAGCCTGTGCGTGGAGTACACCAAGTATCCGACTGTGTGTGGTGTATGCCGAGTATCCGACTGTGTGTGGTGTATGCCGAGTATCCGCCTGTGTGTGTTGTACGCCGAGTATCCGCCTGTGCGTGGTGTACGCCGAGTGTCCGCCTGTGCGTGGTGTACGCCGAGTGTCCGCCTGTGCGTGGTGTACGCCGAGTGTCCGCCTGTGCGTGGTGTACGCCGAGTGTCCGCCTGTGCGTGGTGTACGCCGAGTGTCCGCCTGTGCGTGGTGTACGCCGAGTGTCCGCCTGTGTGTGGTGTACGCTGAGTTTCTGCCTGTGTGTGGTGTATGCTGAGTGTCCGCCTGTGCGTGGTGTACGCCGAGTGTCCGCCTGTGCGTGGTGTACGCCGAGTGTCCCAGTGGCAAACTCAGGATTTTCAGAAGGGGGTTTCTAGAGGGGCGGAGCAAAGCACGGAGATGGAGACTTAGGTGACCCAGTATATGCCGGGTCAGTTAAAGTATCATAGATAGACCAAATGTATATAAATAATAATAATAATAATAATATACACACACACACACACACATATATATATATATATATATATATATATATATATATATATATATATATATATACATACATACATAACCGCAGTGTAGACCCCTTGGCATAGCAATGTATAGGGGCCCCTATCGATCCTGCAGCGGTAGGGGTGGGGGAAGCTTTGATGTCCAGCAGGTGGTAGGGGGTATTATATCAACTGCTCAGCATGTAGGGCCTGGATCAGTAATTTCCACTAATTACCCCTTTACTGCACAGATGGTGGGAGGACAGCTTGCTTGACTGCAGATATCTCCAGTTACCGTAAATAGATTTGATAGGTATTGGGGACTAGGGGATCAGAGTTCAGGAGGCAGAGCAATCTGCCAACGAGTATATAAAACTACATACCAGGTGTGTGGAGCTGGAGCAGTAACCAGCTGCTGGAAGGCTGATATCTCTGGTTCTGGGAACAGTAGAGACAAGCTACTAGTGTCTATCAAAGGGGGAGAGTCCCAGCTTTTGGAATATACCCTTAGAAAAACTCTAAGTCAGACAGAACCTGAAATATCTGACTGGGGAGAGCAATTAACAGGCTTGGATGGGGACCACTGCTTTGAAGTCAGATATCTCTGGTTCCCAAGGGCCGATTTTTAAAATTCTTGTACCCATAGAAAGAGGGGACCCTCAGCTTTCAGTCTAGTGTCCTTAGACTCCTGGGGGGGTTTCTGGGTACTCAGAACCCCCCCCCTGCGTGCGCTACTGTGTCCGCCTGTGCGTGGTGTACGCCGAGTGTCCGCCTGTGCGTGGTGTACGCCGAGTGTCCGCCTGTGCGTGGTGTACACCGAGTGCCCATCTGTGCATGGTGTACGCCGAGTGTCTGCCTGTGCGTGGTGTACGCCGAGTGTCCGGCGGTGCGTGGTGTACGCCAAGTGTCCGGCGGTGCCTGGTGTACGCCGTGTGTCTGCCGGTGCCTGGTATACGCCGAGTGTCCGGCGGTGCGTGGTGTACGCCGAGTGTCCGCCGGTGCCTGGTGTACGCCGAGTGTCTGCCGGTGCCTGGTGTACGCCGAGTGTCCGCCGGTGCCTGGTGTACGCCGAGTGTCCGCCGGTGCCTGGTGTACGCCGAGTGTCTGCCTGTGCGTGGTGTACGCCGAGTGTCCGGCGGTGCGTGGTGTACGCCAAGTGTCCGGCGGTGCCTGGTGTACGCCGTGTGTCTGCCGGTGCCTGGTATACGCCGAGTGTCCGGCGGTGCGTGGTGTACGCCGAGTGTCCGCCGGTGCCTGGTGTACGCCGAGTGTCTGCCGGTGCCTGGTGTACGCCGAGTGTCCGCCGGTGCCTGGTGTATGCCGAGTGTCCGCCTGTGCGTGGTGTACGCCGAGTGTCCGCCGGTGCCTGGTGTACGCCGAGTGTCTGCCGGTGCGTGGTGTACGCCGAGTGTCCGCCTGTGCGTGGTGTACGCCGAGTGTCCGCCTGTGCGTGGTGTACGCCGAGTGTCCATCTGTGCATGGTGTACGCCGAGTGTCTGCCTGTGCGTGGTGTACGCCGAGTGTCCGGCGGTGCGTGGTGTACGCCGAGTGTCCGGCGGTGCCTGGTGTACGCCGTGTGTCCGGCGGTGCGTGGTGTACGCCGAGTGTCCGGCGGTGCGTGGTGTACGCCGAGTGTCCGCCGGTGCCTGGTGTACGCCGAGTGTCCGCCGGTGCCTGGTGTACGCCGAGTGTCTGCCGGTGCCTGGTGTACGCCGAGTGTCCGCCGGTGCCTGGTGTCCGCCTGTGCGTGGTGTACGCCGAGTGTCTGCCGGTGCCTGGTGTACGCCGAGTGTCTGCCGGTGCCTGGTGTACGCCGAGTGTCTGCCTGTGCCTGGTGTACGCCGAGTGTCTGCCTGATCCTGGTGTACGCCGAGTGTCCGCCGGTGCCTGGTGTACGCCGAGTGTCCGCCTGTGCGTGGTGTACGCCGAGTGTCCGCCGGTGCCTGGTGTACGCCGAGTGTACGCCTGTGCCTGGTGTACCCTGAGTGTCTGCCTGATCCTGGTGTACGCTGAGTGTCCACCTGTGCGTGGTGTATGCTGAGTGTCCGCCTGTGTGTGGTGTATGCTGAGTGTCCGCCTGTGCGGTGTACACTGAGTTTGCACCTGTGCGTGGTGTACTCTGAGTGTCCGCCTGTGCGTGGTGTACGCAGAGTGTCTGCCTGTGCGTAGTGTATGACGATTGTCCACCTGTGCGGTGTATGCTGAGTGTCCGCCTGTGCGGTGTATGCTGAGTGTCCGCCTGTGCGGTGTATGCTGAGTGTCCGCCTGTGCGGTGTATGCTGAGTGTCCGCCTGTGCGGTGTATGCTGAGTGTCTGCCTGTGTGTGGTGTATGCTGAGTGTCCGCCTGTGCGGTGTATGCTGAGTGTCTGCCTGTGTGTGGTGTATGCCGAGTGTCCGCCTGTGCGGTGTACACTGAGTTTCCGCTGTGCGTGGTGTATGCTGAGTGTCCGACTGTGTGTGGTGTATGCTGAGTGTCCGCCTGTGCGGTGTACACTGAATTTCTGCCTGTGCGTGGTGTATGCTTAGTGTCCGCCTGTGTGTGGTGTATGCTGAGTGTCCGCCTGTGCGGTGTACACTGAGTTTCCGCCTGTGCGTGGTGTACGCTGAGTGTCCGCCTGTGCGTGGTGTACGCTGAGTGTCCGCCTGTGTGTGGTGTATGCTGAGTGTCCACCTGTGCGGTGTACACTGAGTTTCCGCCTGTGCGTGGTGTATGCTGAGTGTCCGCCTGTGTGTGGTGTATGCTGACTGTCCGCCTGTGCGGTGTACACTGAGTTTCCGCCTGTGCGTGGTGTATGCTGAGTGTCTGCCTGTGCATGGTGTATGCTGAGTGTCCGCCTGTGTATGATGTATGCTGAGTGTCTGCCTGTGCAATGCACACTGAGTTTCCGCCTGTGCATGGTGTATGCTGAGTGTCCGCCTGATCCTGGTGTACGCTGAGTGTCCGCCTGTGCCTGGTGTACGCTGAGTGTCCGCCTGTGCGTGGTTTACGCTGAGTGTCCGCCTGTGCGTGGTTTACGCTGAGTGTCCGCCTGTGCGTGGTGTACGCTGAGTGTCTGCCTGTGCGTGGTGTATGCTGAGTGTCCGCCTGTGCGTGGTGTATGCTGAGTGTCCGTCTGTGCGTGGTGTACGGTGAGTGTCCGCCTGTGCGGTGTACACTGAGTTTCCGCCTGTGCGTGGTGTACGCTGAGTGTCTGCCTGTGCATGGTGTATGCTGAGTGTCCGCCTGTGTATGATGTATGCTGAGTGTCTGCCTGTGCAATGCGCACTGAGTTTCCGCCTGTGCATGGTGTATGCTGAGTGTCCGCCTGATCCTGGTGTACGCTGAGTGTCCGCCTGTGCCTGGTGTACGCTGAGTGTCCGCCTGTGCGTGGTTTACGCTGAGTGTCCGCCTGTGCGTGGTGTACGCTGTGCGTGGTGTATGCTGAGTGTCCGCCTGTGCGTGGTGTATGCTGAGTGTCCGCCTGTGCGTGGTGTACGCTGTGCGTGGTGTATGCTGAGTGTCCGCCTGTGCGTGGTGTATGCTGAGTGTCCGTCTGTGCGTGGTGTACGGTGAGTGTTCGCCTGTGCCTCATGTATACAGAGTGTCCTGCATGTCTAACTTTTGTCAGTTTCTAACTAATGCATATCTAACTTTTGTCACTGTCTAACTAACCGCAAATATTAGTTGATAAATGCGGCCCTAAGCCTTGAAAAGTAATAAAATGGGAACCAGCCAATCAGCTCTTAACTATTTCAAACACGATCTGTGATATGGCAGTTATGAGCGGATGGGCTGGTTGTTTATCACTCTCCATTTTATCACTTTTCAAGCTTAGTACATCTGGCCCAAGGAGAGACCACTGCTGCAGCTGCCTCTCTCCCCAGCACACGGCAGCATGCTGCACTCTGCACACATCGCCATTGCATCCACCAAGAGGTTACACAGAACATTTGTCACAATGATTACGGCAGGAACATGTAAAAGGTTCTGAGTTACTGATGTAATCTCCCGTCCCCCACCCCCGGTCTGTCAGCTCAGTGTCCCCGATCCTGGGGCCCAGATTCCAGAACACAACACCCTGGGGCTGTGCGCTGCGTTACTACCTACCTGTCGGATCATGTTGGGATCAGCGCTGTTGTTAGTTTCACTTTAGGTTTCCCACAGCGAGTACAGTCCATCTAAGGACCCAGGCTGCAGGACCTCTGCAATATGTAACGTCGGACCGATATGACAGGGATGGACAGTGCATCAGTCATAGGCCTGTTGATCGCGCAGCTGCCATTGTTTCGTGGGTACTGAATTGTGTCATCCAAATCCCGTTTGACTATACAGTGGCAGTGTCGCACGCAGGGGGGGGGGGGGTTTCTGGGTACACATCAAGTATTCTGAATTGATAGATGAAACTTGAAAAACTTCAATTGGAGGGTTTTCCACTAGCAAAATCCATCTGGGTGTATCCAGCATCAGAAGCAGATAGGTTTCTATGGGGGATGCGAAGCTGCCCAATGTATCAACATCAGGCAGCCCAGCTTCGCACCCCTGGGCTATCGCCATTCTGATATGGCGATAGCCCATTGTAGCCTATGGCTACACATCGCACTGCCCGAGTAGGGCAGTGTGGTAAGAGGGGTCGGCGGGGGTCAGCGCATAACCGCGCATGCACTGACTCCCCGGCTTCCGGGTTAGGGCTTCGCAGGGACGGGCTCCTTTCGGAGCCCAGTCCCTGCGCCCTTAAAATTTATACATTCGCCTGATATGATCGCATTTTACAATGCGATCCTGGGCGGTAATATTCCGCCCAGATCGCATTGTAAATGCAATCATGATAAATGGGCACCCAAAACACTAGGGCCGATATGTAATAGGGTGCGATTTTTGGACTAGTCCAAAAATCGCACCATATCGCACAAATTCGCACCTTTCCAAATCGCATTTTTTGCCGCAAATTCGCATATGTAATGAGATGCGAATTCACGGTAAAAAAGTGCGATGTGGTGCGATTTCGGGCGAGTTTTAGTAATGAAAATGTGCGCATTTTCAAATGTGCGATTGGAAAAAAAAAAAAAAAACGGCGTGCGGTCCCCCTCCCGATCATAACCAGCCCCGGGCTCAAAAAGCCGGTGCTGGTATCATAAAATCAGAGGGACAAACAAATAGGGGTCCCCTTGATTTAATGAAACCAGCACCAGGCTCAAGGTCCGGCGCTGGTTCCCAAAATACGGGGGACAAAATGACTAGGGGTCCCCCGTATTTAAAGAACCAGCACCGGACCCAAACAGCCAGCAGGGTAATGCCACAGCCGGGGGGAGACTTTTTATACAAGTCCCCCCGGCCAAAGCATTCAGCCCTGTGGCTGGTCAGCATGGGCAGGGGTCCTGGGGAAGTGGGGACCCCCCCAAAGAAGGGGTCCCCCCCCTCCAGAACTTACCTGCCCATGCTGAAGCCCGGGGCTGTCCTCCATGCCCCTGGGCTGTGGGCATGGAGCTGATTTTGTGTAAAATCAAGATAAATCTATTGTTTTTAACAGTGGTACTACAAGTGGCAGCAAGCCTCCCCTGCAAGCTGGGACTTGGAGAACCACAAGTCCCAGCCTGCAGAGCATTAAAGGGCCCGCTGTAACTTGTAGTTCTACTGTTAAAAAAATAGTACTGACTCACACAGCCTTGTGTCTATTGTCTACTTTATTGCAAGTCTGCCGCCGTGCAGCATTAGAAATCTTGAGAGTGACCTCGTACTGTCTGTATATATATATATATATATATATATATATATACCAAGAAATCCCAAAAGAGGGAAGAACAGCACTTACCAGTCTTCTCATGAAAGTATAAATCCAGAGTTTAATCCAGTTGTAGCCTGCCGATGTTTCGGTCCTGGTGCGAACCTTTGTCACGGTGATCGCAATACAAGCAGCCGTAAACAGCACACAAACAATGGGGTAGGGTACATATACTGTATATATTAGTGCTGTGCAGAATAGCACAGTATTATCACGTCAACGGCACAGCACTATAACGGTGATACATTTTTTGACTGCATTAATGAGCTGGGGAGGGGGCTGCGGTGCCGCTGAGATCGGTGCAGGAGGACCTCTAGCGGCTGCCTCCTTTGCAGCACCGCCCATTTTTGCAGGGACGCAAAGTCTCTAATGCTATCAGAGATGCTGCGCCTCTGCGGTGCAGCTCCTCCCCACAATAAAAACATTTTCCTCCCCTTGGGCAATGAGCATTTACCTCCCTCTGGGCAATGAGCATTTAATCCCCCTGGGCAATGAGAATATAACTCCCCCTAGGCAACAAGCATGTGAACTCCCTATGGCAACGAGCATGGGACCCCTGGCAACGAGCATGTAACACCCTATGGCAATGAGCATGTAATCCCCTTGGCAAAAGCATGTAATCCCCCTGGTAACATGCATGGAACCACATATGGTAATGAGCATGTAATCCCCCTTGGCAACAAGCATGTAATCCCTCTTGGCAACAAGCATCTAATCCTCTTGGCAATGAGCATGGAACCCATGGCAACGTGCATGTAGGTAAGTGGCACCAACAATGCAATTAATCGTAGAAAAATCATGTGATTAATTGCATTTTAAAAACTGTATTCGTTGCCCAGCACTATGTATATAATTTGTGTATCTATTTACACTTGTAATGCACCAGGTATATACACCGATTCACCTCAGTCCCAACCCTAATGCATCTCTCCATAATTATCTGCAAACCCCCCTTGCAAATCTGTTTTTACAGTGCTGGAAAGCTGGGGGTGGAGCCACGATGGTGCAATTGTGTGGCCATGACACCCACCTTCCCACTGGCAACTCCCCCTGTACACCATCCAGGCTTACCACTCCCGCTGGAGATGAGACATAGAGCATATCACCCAGTCCCAACTGCCCAAATTTCCCCAAGACCGTCCTGTTTTTTGGGACGGTCCTACGTCCCACCTGGGGCCGGCAGTGTCCCTCTGTGGTGGGGAGTTGGGTGACCCCCTGTCTACTGCTGCTCTGCCTAGCAGAGCAGCGGCAGGCAGACACATGCGCACAGCATCTATTCCTGGAGACAGAGAGCGGCTGGGGGCATGGCCATCGGCTCACAGAGTGCTGGTTATGCCAGAGAGCAGCGAGCAGCGCAATCTGTAGGACACAACCCTTTACTGCTAGGCCATGCCCCAAATAATTGTTTGTCAATGTCTAACTAATGCATTTCTAACTTTTGACAATGTCTAATGTATGTCTAACTTTTGTCAGCGTATAAGTAGTGCATGTCTAACTTTTGTCAGTGTCTAATGCATGTCTAACTGTTGTCAATCTCTAACTAATGCATGTCTAACTTTTGTCAGTGTTTAATGCATGTCTAACTGTTGTCAATCTCTAACTAATGCATGTCTAACTTTTGTCAATGTCTTACTAATGCATGTCTAACTTTTGTCAGTTTCTAACTAATGCCTGTCTAACTTTTATCAGTTTCTAACTAATGCATGTCTAAATTTTGTCAGTGTCTAACTAATGCATTTCTAACTTTTGTCAGTTTCTAACTAATGCATGTCTAACTTTTGTCAGTTTCTAACTAATGCATGTCTAACTTTTGGTGTCGATCTATTGATGGTCTAACTGCTAGGCCACACCCCAAATAATTGTTTGTCAATGTCTACCTAATGCTTTTCTAAGTTTTGTCATTGTCTATTGCATGTCTAACTTTTGTCACCCAGGAGTACTGGACCACTCCGGTTCAGCTGCCCCCTCATACAATTGTACTACAGCGCTGGCACATCCCGTATTTGCAATTGCCATCCCACTGTCCACTGTGTACAGCTGCTTAGTACTCTCACAGATACATGGGTATCCTTGAAGTCAGAGAAAATAGGTCACAGAGGGCACTATTAGAAATACACAACATCAACAGACTTAGCCAGACACTCCCACCAGCCGATTTTTTCAGCAAACATAGACACCTAGAAAAACTGATCCAAAAAGAGACAAAAACATGGTGGGACACACATTTTCTAGACTGGTACTTATCCAATAATATAGTCCCTAAAGGACTGGTCATCAAAAAAACATCAACACATTACACGGTGGACTTGCAGTTTCAACAAGATTGGGACAGCATACTACATCACTGCTCATGCCAACTCATGAAATTGCTCGTACAGAAAAACAACCAAGAACTACAGTCCTTGGGTAAACAGCTAGACGACACCTACACATTGATAGAACCACTCACAAAGGAGTCTGGTTATGAGGACATTGAAAGATTATCCAAACAAAGATTAACCACAAAAGAGAATGACATCATTAACACCAAATTAAAGAAAATACACAGGGATACTAAGCCGAAGTACAAAAAATCACCAAGACTGACACATAAAACCAAGGCGACTAATAATCCAAAATTTGGATCACGCAGGACATTACTCCCACATAAGACCAACATCAAACCACTTAAAACAATAACATACAAAAATACAGGGTTGACATATCAACAGTTCATGTCAAAATTACACAAGCAGGACAAAACACCCATTACTACCGACAAAACTGACGATATCTCAGACACAGAACCTGAGGACATTGGTGACACCACGTATGACTCATCATTCTCGGTCCATGAAATCGAGGAAGATAGGGAATACGAAGATTTAGCCAGACTTTCATTCGACCAAGGTTGGGTAACAACACAGCGACAATACGACACCATACAGACCCCAGACGCTGGTAACATAGCTGGAAACCAATCAGTAAACACAGAGGTACCTACAACAAACATTACGACTGCACCCACCCCCCATACAACTGACACTCAATGGGGGGATCATTTTTTAGATACGGAGGCGGGCCGAAGAGCCTGCCTACCAAACAAAACCCACACCAGCAAAAAAGGACCAATAGAACTAGGCGAGGTTGCAGAGGAGGGGACACCAAAAAAAACGAAAAAACAACAACAGACCAACACTGCACAACAGATAACGGACAAACAGTGACTCAGATATTTAGGGGGAAATTTACCAATATGAAAAACCTAGTTTTTCGTATTGGTTGTTTCCCTACGACTGCATACGACTGTTTAAGTCGTATGCAAAGTCGTGTTCCGGAGGGGGATTTACAAAGCAGTCAGATACGACTGCTTTGTAACCCTCCGATGGTGTAATGATTCGTATTAGCGGCCGTATATACGGCCGCTAATACGAATTATTTCTAGCAGTCTGCACGGATCAAGTCAGATCCGTGCAGGCTGCAAGGTGTAAAAAAAAAAAATAGAAAAATAAATAAATTAAAAAAAAAAACGGCGTGGGGTCCCCCCCACAGCCATAACCAGCACCAGGCTGAAGGAGCCGGGGCCGGTAATTAAAAATCAGGGAGCCCGACAAATAGGGGTTCCCCGATTTTTAACAACCAGCCCCAGGCTCCAGGTCCGGGGCTGGTTCCCAAAATACGGGGGACAAAATGAGTAGGGGTCCCCCGTATTTTAAGAACCAGCCCCAGGCACAACCAGCCGGCAGGGTAATGTCACAGCCGGGGGACACTTATAATATAAGGTCCCGCGGCCAAAACATTCTCCCTACCGACCAGTCAGCCTGGCCAGGGGCCCTGGGGGAGTGGGGACCCCCCCAATGAAGGGGTCCCCCCCCTCCAGGACTTACCTGACCAGACTGAAGCCTGGTGCTGTCCTCGATGCCCCTGGGCGGTGGGCATCGAGCTGATAAATGTTGTAAAAAATAGATGAACCTATTGTTTTTTACTGTGGCACTACAAGTGCCAGCAAGCCTCCCCAGCAAGCTGGGACTTGGAGAACCACAAGTCCCAGCCTGCTGGGCATTAAAGGGCCCGCTGGCACTTGTAGTTCTACAGTTAAAAAAATAGTGCACAAAACACACTGACACACTTTTAAAATAAAACTTTATTACACACAAAGCCCACACATACTAATACTTACCTATCTTCTTCCCATAGGTCGCCCTGATGTCCTGTGTCGGCGTCTTCTGGTCCTGTGTCGTCTTCTTCCTCCATGTCGACGTCGCTGTCGGCGATGGTGTCCCCGTCCGGATCCGAAGAAATCCATTTGGGAAGCTGTGGAAGGAAACCATACTGATACTTACCTATCTTCTTCCCATAGGTCGCCCTGATGTCCTGTGTCGGCGTCTTCTGGTCCTGTGTCGTCTTCTTCCTCCATGTCGACGTCGCTGTCGGCGATGGTGTCCCCGTCCGGATCCGAAGAAATCCATTTGGGAAGCTGTGGAAGGAAACCATACTCACCTGTCCCAGCGCGACGTAGTCCAGGTAAGGGTCTTTGCAAAAAAATAAACCGAAAACCCCGAAACCAAACCGGACACGACGGAGACGCACGTGTGTTTACATCGTGCGGCTCCGCCTCCCGAATGCCGCTATTGGCCGCCTTGCGGCCTAGCGGCCAATAGCGGCATTCGGGAGGCGGAGCCGCACGATGTAAACAAACACACGTGCGTCTCCGTCAGTCCGGTTTGGTTTCGGGGTTTTCGGTTTATTTTTTTGCAAAGACCCTTACCTGGACTACGTCGCGCTGGGACAGGTGAGTATGGTTTCCTTCCACAGCTTCCCAAATGGATTTCTTCGGATCCGGACGGGGACACCATCGCCGACAGCGACGTCGACATGGAGGAAGAAGACGACACAGGACCAGAAGATGCCGACACAGGACATCAGGGCGACCTATGGGAAGAAGATAGGTAAGTATCAGTATGTGTGGGCTTTGTGTGTAATAAAGTTTTATTTTAAAAGTGTGTCAGTGTGTTTTGTGCACTATTTTTTTAACTGTAGAACTACAAGTGCCAGCGGGCCCTTTAATGCCCAGCAGGCTGGGACTTGTGGTTCTCCAAGTCCCAGCTTGCTGGGGAGGCTTGCTGGCACTTGTAGTGCCACAGTAAAAAACAATGGTTTATCTATTTTTTACAACATTTATCAGCTCGATGCCCACCGCCCAGGGGCATCGAGGACAGCACCAGGCTTCAGCCTGGTCAGGTAAGTCCTGGAGGGGGGGACCCCTTCATTGGGGGGGTCCCCACTCCCCCAGGGCCCCTGGCCAGGCTGACTGGTCGGTAGGGAGAATGTTTTGGCCGCGGGACCTTATATTATAAGTGTCCCCCGGCTGTGACATTACCCTGCCGGCTGGTTGTGCCTGGGGCTGGTTCTTAAAATACGGGGGACCCCTACTCATTTTGTCCCCCGTATTTTGGGAACCAGCCCCGGACCTGGAGCCTGGGGCTGGTTGTTAAAAATCGGGGAACCCCTATTTGTCGGGCTCCCTGATTTTTAATTACCGGCCCCGGCTCCTTCAGCCTGGTGCTGGTTATGGCTGTGGGGGGGACCCCACGCCGTTTTTTTTTTTAATTTATTTATTTTTTCTATTTTTTTACACTGTAGCCTGCACGGATCTGACTGATCCGTGCAGGCTAAAACGCAAATAGAACAGGAAAATGGTGTTCTATTTTCCTGTCGTATTTGCGTGGGTGTTTCACACCACTAAGCAGCCGTATTGTCAGTACGGCTGCTTAGTAAATCAGAAACCACCATTCTTTTGAATGGTGATTTCTGTCGTATCCTATCGATGGTGTAGGGCATTTGTATTTGTAACTACAAATACGAATGTTCCATCTTTAGGACTACGAATTGTTGTATTTTTGGGATTGTAAATCCCGAAAATACAAATTCGTAAAAAAAAGGTGTATTTCTCCCTACGAATACACCTTTTTTCTACGAATCCATTTTGGTAAATGTCCCCCTTAACCTCAGTGACACCCCACTAACTGTAGAACAAGAGTCGGTCCTCTCAAAAGGCCTCAAATTTGCACCCACAAAAAAACCAGACAAATTCAATACATACTGTGACTTGCAATCATTCACACGCAAATTATGTCTCAAAAAATACTTTCTATCAAATCCCATCACACGAAACCAACAATCAACACCTTCCAAATACCAACACACAGACTTAAAACCCAAATCCTCATTTAATCCCACACACCTCAAAAGTCACCAGATCAAGACATTTGAAGCCCTAGTTACTGAGGATCTGGATCATCTGACCATCAAACAAAACAAATACCACTCACAGAACAACATGACAAGATCAGAGGCACAAGCACTCAGAGACCTGGAAAATAACAGCCACATTATCATCAAACCAGCTGATAAGGGAGGAGGGATTGTCATCATTAACAAAACCGACTATATTGCAGAATCGTTACGTCTCCTAGGGGATTGCGACACCTACACTATACTACCTGGTGACCCCACAAGACAATACAACAAAGAACTTGACCAATTGCTACGCACAGGCTTAGACATAGGCATCCTCAAAAAAACGGAATACACATACCTCAAACCACAACACCCCAAGATACCAGTTTTCTATTACTTACCGAAAATCCACAAGGACACACAAAATAATTGTGAAAATCCACAAGGACACCAAAATAATTGGTAGACCAATTATCTCAAGCATAGATTCCATATCCTCCAACCTTGCCCAATATACAGACACCTTCCTGCAGAATTCAGTTAAGGACCTACCATCATACATCAGGGACACCACAGATATAATCAATACACTTCAAAACATGGCAGGACGATTACTGGTTAGCAACCAGTGACGTCACATCCCTATACACGGTAATTAAACATCAGCAAGGACTTGAAAGCACAAGACATTTTTTAGAACAAGCACAACAACTAGACCCAGACCAGATACAGTTCATTATTGATTCCATAGACTTCATTTTGCATCACAATTACACATGGTTCAATGGCTCATTCTACCTCCAGACCACCGGGACCGCCATGGGATCAAAAGTGGCGCCCAGCTACGCAAACCTGTTTATGGGAAAGTGGGAGGAGGATTTCATCTGGGGAGAGCGTAGCTGGTCGCCAAATTTGATCCTATGGCGAAGATATATTGATGATTGCATTTTCATATGGAAAGGGACCCATGACTCACTGACAAAATTCACCGATTACCTGAACATCAACGATAGAAATATACACTTCACCACACAGGCCAGCAAAACCGCAGTACAATTTTTAGATCTAGAAATATTCATTGACTCCAAAACCATACATACAAAAACCTTTAGGAAATCTGTTGATGCCAACAGTTATATCCTATACACCAGCGGTCACCACAAACCATGGCTTGACGGCATACCAAAGGGCCAATTCCGACGAATCAAGCGTAACTGTTCAAGACCACATGATTTTCAGACACAGGCTTTGGAACTAAGAGAACAATTTCTCGCAAAAAAATACTACAGAAATTTAGTGGACCAAGCACTTAGTGACATATCCACCATGGACAGAACAGACACTTTAAAAACCAAGCAACATGTCATTACACCCATGTCACAAGATGTGGTTCTTGTCACACAATATAACCAATCATCACAGCAATTCAAGCGGATATTACAGAAACATGTATTACGACAAGACAGAGACTTACAAACATATCTAACAGACAAACCTAGACTCATATTAAGAAAAGCACCAGACCTCAGACAAAAACTGGTTAAAAATCATATAAAACCAAAAACCACTGTACAAACAAGACTAGTTGACACCAAAGGCTTTTTTCACTGCAGAAAGTGTGCAGGTTGTAAAAACCTCACAAGCATAACAACAAAAGCTGCACACACCTGGACATCCACAACCATCAATAAGACATTCCGCCACAGACAACTCTTATCATGTGAGACCAAGGGGGTAGTATATCTCTTGAGATGCCCTTGTAATTTGGAATACGTGGGGAGGACCATCAGACCACTAAAGAATCAGAATCAGAATCAGAATCAACTTTATTGGCCATGTATGCTTGCGCACACTAGGAATTTTTTGTGGATTTACAGTGCAGCATCAAGCAGAATCAGCAAGAACAGGTTATACGAACATATAAGGAACATCAGAATTGGATATGACAAGCATAGCGTATCATTACACTTCAAACAGGTACATGGGTCTAACCCCATGGGGTTAACATTCACAGCCATCGAAGCACCCACAGTCAACTGGAGAGGAGGGGACCATACTGAGATCCTGAATAAAAGGGAATTATTCTGGATCTTTTCCCTCAAAACCCTACACCCTGATGGTTTAAACATAGACTTCCATAATGGCAACCTGCTGTAAACAGACCCTACATATATTACGTCTTGTTTCAAATCTTCCCCATATTAACTTTATAGTGTGGCATCTACCTTAATAGGCAGTTCATAATTGCTGCAACGGACAATTGTTGTAACTTATATGCACATACATGAAGGCAACTCTCCTTTTGGGTTCCCTTTTACTCCACCTGCAGCATGTAGCTAATATTAGCACCCATGGATGACGATGACACCATGAATGACAAGGTACTAAGCCAATGAGAACATTTAGGGGAGGGTCATAATTCCCCATATAAACCGAACACCCATTGCCATATGACATCCTTGAAAAAGGCCGATAGGCGGCTGAAACGCGTTGGACACCTTCCACACATCCACCTATCATCTACACAGAAGTCTCCTCCCCAACTCAGCCGGGGGGTCGAGCGCACAGAGACTTGCAATCCTGAGACTTTGTACGCATATCACCCCAAGGCTTACTGTGGTTTCCTGCTCTTTCACAGGCAGCCAGCCCCCCATCCACCCCTGTCACATCATCAGCGACCAGCAGACACTTCTAAGTGAGAGCTGTTCCACTGACATTGGAGTGATAATACAACTCCTTACACCCCCACCGGTGTGTCCTTATACACACCAACATCCCCCCCCCCATATCCACGTGCATACTTTATATATTTAGTAATAAACTAATTTCATTTTACCAATCACACTGTCCAATAGCCATCTTTTACCTCACACACACACCTATAGGGTGAGCGCAGAACCATCCAACCTTCTCTCTAACTTTTGTCAGTGTCTAACTAATGCATGTCTAACTTTTGTCAGTGTCTAACTAATGCATGTCTAACTTTTGTCAGTGTCTAACTAATGCATGTCTAACTTTTGTCAGTGTCTAACTAATGCATGTCTAACTTTTGTCAGTGTCTAACTAATGCATGTCTAACTTTTGTCAGTGTCTAACTAATGCATGTCTAACTTTTGTCAGTGTCTAACTAATGCATGTCTAACTTTTGTTACAGTCTAATGCACTTTTGTCAGTGACTAACTAATGCATTTCTCATTTTTGTCCATAGGTAACCATCGAAGGATTTCTCCTCTGTGCGGCCTCATGTGAATGAATGTGTACCCGTACATACAGTATCTGCTTGCAGCAGTGCACATGGGCTCAGCTGGCAGGGCGGCATTAACCTGCTCGCTGTGCTCCAAACACATGCAGCCCAGCATGCAGGCCTGAATTGGGCCCAATATGAGGTATGTGTATCATATCAGCTTCCTTATGCCTTGGAGGGTAGCTGCAAATATTAGGTACCCCCCGCATGTATCACAAAGGGACCGCAGTAGGAATCTCCTGCCCCACCCACAGCCATGTCCCACATTGTATACTGTATGTGATCCTATGGTAAATGGGCTCCCATATCCGAAATGTGGCATCACAGAGACACGCCCCTTCCTGCACTCTGTCTGATCTGATCGCATTCTGCAATGTGATCATAGAAATTAATATCGCGCCCATATCGTACCGGTGCTCCTGCGGCACAGAAATGGCTCCTTCTTCTTAACAGTTTCTTATATGGCGCACACATATTCCGCAGCGCTGTAAGGAGAATATTTTGAACATTCCTATCAGTCCCTGCCCCAGTGGAGCTTACAATCTATATAACTGCCACATATTTATATATATATATATGATCCATAACAACAGAGAAAACTTGACATATGATTTAATTCTGGGGTTATTTACATTTTTCCAAAATATCATAAAAAGTATTCAGTAGTAAAGTCCTTCCAGTATGAGCTGCACACAGTCATTACCTGCATGTGTGTAATTATATCAGCTACCTTATACCTGGGAGAGGCGGACAGGTGGCTGCGTGGGAGAATTATTTCAAACAAGAAACTACAAGAGGTGAAATTGCCTGGCAGACCAAGGATCTTATTCTGGTTGACTTGCAAGGCTGTGAATTTCACAGCCTTGTGAGTCCACCAAAGGCCGCCTGCATGGCCACTGAACCCCCCCCCCCCCCCCCCCTCACATGCCGCGATCCCATGCATATGCTTTACATGATCATCCATTCGCAGCCGGGGAGAAATTATTCAATGGTCGGCGATGGTCTGTGTGGCGTACTCCAACTATCTGCCTGTCTGTGGTGTACGCTGAGTGTCCGCCTGTGCATGGTGTATGTCGCGTGTCAACCTGTGTGTGGTATATGCTGAGTGTCAGCCTGTGGGTGGTGTATGCTGAGTGTGCGCCTGAGCGTAGTGTACGCTGGGTGTCCGCCTGTGCGTGGTGTATGCTGAGTGTCCGCCTGTGAGTGGTGTATGTCGAGTGTCCGCCTGTGCGTGGTGTATGCCGAGTGTCCGCCTGTGCGTGGTGTATGCCGAGTGTCCGCCTGTGCGTGGTGTACGCTGAGTGTTCGCCTGTGCATGGTGTATGTCGCGTGTCAACCTGTGTGTGGTGTATGCTGAGTGTCAGCCTGTGTGTGGTGTATGTCGAGTGTCAACCTGTGTGTGGTGTACGCTGAGTGTCGGCCTGTGCGCGGTGTACACCGAGTCTGCCTGTGTGTGTGTGGTGTATGCCGAGTATCAGCCTGTGTGTGGAGTACGCTGAGTGTCCGACTGTGTGGTGTACGCTGAGTGTCCACCTGTTTGTGGTGTATGCAGAGTGTCCGCCTGTGTGGTGTATGCCGAGTGTCCGCTTGTGTGGTGTATGCCGAGAATCAGCCTGTGTGTGGTGTACGCTGAGTGTCCGCCTGTGTGTGGTGTATGCTTAATGTCCACCTGTGTGTGGTGTATGCTTAATGTCCACCTGTGTGTGGTGTATGCCGAGCGTCCGCCTGTGTGTGGTGTATGCCGAGCGTCCGCCTGTGTGTGGTGTATGCAGAGTGTCTGCCTGTGTGTGGTGTATGCAGAGTGTCTGCCTGTGTGTGGTGTATGCAGAGTGTCTGCCTGTGTGTGGTGTATGCAGAGTGTCCGCCTGTGTGTGGTGTATGTAGAGTGTCTGCCTGTGTGTGGTGTATGTAGAGTGTCTGCCTGTGTGTGGTGTATGCAGAGTGTCTGCCTGTGTGTGGTGTATGCTGAGTGTCCGCCTGTGTGTGGTGTATGCTGAATGTCCGCCTGTGTGTGGTGTATGCTGAGTGTCCACCTCTGTGTGGAGTACGCTGAGTGTCTGCCTGTGTGTGGTGTATGCTGAGTGTCCGCCTGTGTGTGGTGTACGCTGAGTGTCCGCCTGTGTGTGGTGTATGCTTAATGTCCACCTGTGTGTGGTGTATGCCGAGCGTTCGCCTGTGTGTGGTGTATGCAGAGTGTCCGCCTGTGTGTGGTGTACGCTGAGTGTACGCCTATGTGTGGAGTACACTGAGTTCCTGCCTGTGTGTGGTGTATGCTGAGTGTCCGCCTGTGTGTGTTGTATGACGAGTGTCTGCCTGTGTGTGGTGTATGCAGAGTGTCTGCCTGTGCGTGGTATATGTTGAATGTCCCCCTGTGTGTGGTGTATGCAGAGTGTCTGCCTGTGCATGGTATATGTTGTATGTTCGTCTGTGTGTGGTGTATGCCGAGTGTTCACCTGTGTGTGTGGTGTATGAGGAGTGTCTGCCTGTGTGTGGTGTATGCTTAATGTCCGCCTGTGTGTGGTGTATGCAGAGTGTCTGCCTGTGCTTGGTGTATGCCGAGTGTCCGCCTGTGCATTGTGTATGACGAGTGTCCGCCTGTGCGTGGTATATGCCGAGTGTCCGCCTGTGTGTGGTGTATGCTGAGTGTCTGCCTGTGCGTGGTGTATGCAGAGTGTCTGCCTGTGTGTGGTGTATGCTGAGTGTCCGCCTGTGTGTGGTGTATGCAGAGTGTCTGCCTGTGTGTGGTGTATGCTGAGTGTCCGCCTGTGTGTGGTGTATGCTGAGTGTCCGCCTGTGTGTGGTGTATGCTGAGTGTCCGCCTGTGTGTGGAGTACGCTGAGTGTCTGCCTGTGTGTGGTGTACGCTGAGTGTCCGCCTGTGTGTGGTGTACGCTGAGTGTCCGCCTGTGTGTGGTGTACGCTGAGTGTCCGCCTGTGTGTGGTGTATGCTTAATGTCCGCCTGTGTTTTGTGTATGCCGAGTGTCCGCCTGTGTGTGGTGTATGCAGAGTGTCTGCCTGTGTGTGGTGTAAGCTGAGTGCCTGCCTGTGTGTGTGGTGTATGCTGAGTGTCCGCCTGTGTGTGTTGTATGCTGAGTGTCCGCCTGTGTGTGGTGTATGCTGAGTGTCCGCCTGTGTGTGTTGTATGCTGAGTGTCCGCCTGTGTGTGGTGTATGCTTAATGTCCGCCAGTGTGTGGTGTATGCCGAGCGTCTGCCTGTGTGTGGTGTATGCAGAGTGTCTGCCTGTGTGTGGTGTATGCAGAGTGTCCGCCTGTGTGTGGTGTACGCTGAGTGTCCGCCTGTGTGTGGTGTACGCTGAGTGTCCGCCTGTGTGTGGTGTACTCTGAGTGTCCACCTGTGTGTGGTGTATGCCGAGTGTCCGCCTGTGTGTGGTGTATGACGAGTGTCCGCCTGTGTGTGGTGTATGACGAGTGTCCGCCTGTGTGTGGTGTATGACGAGTGTCCGCCTGTGTGTGTTGTATGACGAGTGTCTGCCTGTGTGTGGTGTATGCAGAGTGTCTGCCTGTGCGTGGTATACCGTGTTTCCCCGATAATAAGACACTGTCTTATTTTTTTTTTCCCTCAAAAAAGTCCATAGGTCTTATTTTCGGGGGAGGGCTTATTTTAATAGACCTTGACAGCAATGCCCCACTGCTCCTTTAAAAAAATGCCCCACTGCTACTTTAAAACATGCCCATCCATCCATCTTCCACATGCCCCCACATCTTGATGGCCCCAAACCTCTGTTTGTTTACCGGAACTCCGTTCGGTACGGTAATGATGGCCCCAAAACAACCGTCGGCACTGTGTGATGCACAGGCTGTACTATTCAGCAGCCGCATGATGTGCGCGGCGTGATGTGCGCGGCCTGACGTCACGCCGTGCCTACCGCAATGCATCCCTGGGAACGGGAGCCGCGGTATTACGGTACCATACAGGCGAGGTGAGGGGCTGAGCGGGGCTGAGCGAGGCTGAGCGGGGCTGCAGGGCTACACTTTAACAAGATTTAACAAGATTAAAATATCTATGGGAAATTTCATAGGTCTTATTTTCGGGGGAGGGCTTATTTTGGACAAATGTTCCAAATCTGGGGTAGGGCTTATTATCGGGGTAGGTCTAATTATCAGGGAAACACGGTATGTTGAATGTCCCCCTGTGTGTGGTGTATGAGGAGTGTCCGCCTGTGTGTGGTGTATGCCGAGTGTCTGCCTGTGCATGGTATATGTTGTATGTTCGTCTGTGTGTGGTGTATGCTGAGTCTCCACCTGTGTGTGTGGTGTATGAGGAGTGTCTGCCTGTGAGTGGTGTATGCTTAATGTCCGCCTGTGTGTGGTGTATGCAGAGTGTCTGCCTGTGCTTGGTGTATGCCGAGTGTCCGCCTGTGCATTGTGTATGCCGAGTGTCCGCCTGTGCGTGGTATATGCCGAGTGTCCGCCTGTGTGTGGTGTATGCTGAGTGTCTGCCTGTGCGTGGTTTATGCAGAGTGTCCGCCTGTGTGTGGTGTATGACGAGTGTCCGCCTGTGTGTGGTATATGCCGAGTGTCCGCCAGTGTGTGGTGTATGACGAGTGTCCGCCTGTGTGTGGTATATGCCGAGTGTCTGCCTGTGCGTGGTATATGTTGTATGTCCGTCTGTGTGTGGTGTATGACGAATGTCTGCCTGTGTGTGGTGTATGCAGAGTGTCCGCCTGTGTGTGGTGTATGAGGAGTGTCCGCCTGTGTGTGGTGTATGACGAATGTCTGCCTGTGTGTGGTGTATGACGAATGTCCGCCTGTGTCTGGTGTATGACGAGTGTCTGCCTGTGCGTGGTATATGTTGTATGTCCGTCTGTGTGTGGTGTATGACGAATGTCTGCCTGTGTGTGGTGTATGCAGAGAGTCCGCCTGTGTGTGTTGTATGCCAAGTGTCTGCCTGTGCGTGGTATATGTTGTATGTCCGTCTGTGTGTGGTGTATGACGAATGTCTGCCTGTGTGTGGTGTATGCAGAGTGTCCGCCTGTGTGTGGTGTATGAGGAGTGTCCGCCTGTGTGTGGTGTATGACGAATGTCTGCCTGTGTGTGGTGTATGACGAATGTCCGCCTGTGTCTGGTGTATGACGAGTGTCTGCCTGTGCGTGGTATATGTTGTATGTCCGTCTGTGTGTGGTGTATGACGAATGTCTGCCTGTGTGTGGTGTATGCAGAGAGTCCGCCTGTGTGTGTTGTATGCCGAGTGTCTGCCTGTGCA
The DNA here is from genome assembly GCF_055691185.1 of Crinia signifera. Taxonomy (NCBI): domain Eukaryota; kingdom Metazoa; phylum Chordata; class Amphibia; order Anura; family Myobatrachidae; genus Crinia; species Crinia signifera. The sequence continues at coordinate 470,214,028 of NC_139217.1, read as the reverse complement.
TGGTATATGTTGTATGTCCGTCTGTGTGTGGTGTATGACGAATGTCTGCCTGTGTGTGGTGTATGCAGAGTGTCCGCCTGTGTGTGGTGTATGAGGAGTGTCCGCCTGTGTGTGGTGTATGACGAATGTCTGCCTGTGTGTGGTGTATGCAGAGTGTCCGCCTGTGTGTGGTGTATGACGAGTGTCCGCCTGTGTGTGGTGTATGACGAGTGTCTGCCTGTGTGTATAGTATGACGAGTGTCCGCCTGTGCATGGTGTATGCAGAGTGTCCGCCTGTGTGTGGTGTATGCAGAGTGTCCGCCTGTGCGTGGTGTATGCAGAGTGTCTGCCTGTGTGTGGTGTATGCCGAGTGTCTGCCTGTGCGTGGTATATGTTGTATGTCCGTCTGTGTGTGGTGTATGACGAATGTCTGCCTGTGTGTGGTGTATGCAGAGTGTCCGCCTGTGCGTGGTGTATGCAGAGTGTCTGCCTGTGTGTGGTATATGCCGAGTGTCTGCCTGTGCATGGTATATGTTGTATGTCCGTCTGTGTGTGTGGTGTATGACGAATGTCTGCCTGTGTGTGGTGTATGCAGAGTGTCCGCCTGTGTGTGGTGTATGAGGAGTGTCCGCCTGTGTGTGGTGTATGAGGAGTGTCCGCCTGTGTGTGGTGTATGACGAATGTCTGCCTGTGTGTGGTGTATGCAGAGTGTCCGCCTGTGTGTGGTGTATGACGAGTGTCCGCCTGTGTGTGGTGTATGACGAGTGTCTGCCTGTGTGTATAGTATGACGAGTGCCCGCCTGTGCATGGTGTATGCAGAGTGTCCGCCTGTGTGTGGTGTATGCAGAGTGTGCGCCTGTGCGTGGTGTATGCAGAGTGTCTGCCTGTGTGTGGTGTATGACGAGTGTCTGCCTGTGCGTGGTATATGTTGTGTGTCCGTCTGTGTGTGGTGTATGAGGAGTGTCCGCCTGTGTGTGGTGTATGCAGGGGTGCCGAGAGAGGGGGGAGCAGGTACAATTTACCCGGGCCCGGCCCTGTCAGGGGGGCCCTGGTCTGGACACACAGGTTTTTTTTTATTTGGTGGCAAGTACCCCCAACATGACCCATTCCATTAGGTACAAAATGAGGTTGCTCTCCAGCACAGTCCAAAATTCAAAGAGGGGCAGTCACATCAACTGCCAGTGAGTCCAGGACAGTGATGCTGACCCCCCCCCCTTTTGAATATTGGACTGTGCTGCTGGCTCACATCTGTAACTGCCACTGTCAGGGAAGTCCAGGAACAGAGCATTTTGTACCTAATGGAATGGGCCATGTTGGAGGGTATGGGTAAATCCTTTGCAAAGAGCATGTAACCCCTGGCAGAGCATGTAAATCAGGGCAGACAGGTTAATCCCTGGCACAGAATGTTAACCCCTGGCAGAGCATGTTAACCCCTGGTAGAGCATGTTAACCCCTTAATATGCAATGAGCATTACGATGTGTGGCATAACGTGTAATGAGCATTATGGCATGTGGTATAATATGTAATGGGTGTGTGACATGTGTAATAGACATTACAGTGTAAATTTTTGTACGTGTATCCACCTTGGAAGCAGTGGCGTAACACCGGGTCCGCAGAGTGTGCGGGGATCTCCGTCCGTGGGGGCCCCAGGAAGTTGTTGTACCGGGGCCCAGGATTTCTCTTGGCGGCCCTGGGTGTATGAGGAGTGTCCGCCTATGTGTGACGTATGCCGAGTGTCTGCCTGTGCGTGGTATATGTTGACTGTCCGCCTAAGTGTGGTGTATGTTGAGTGTCCGCCTATGTTTGGTGTATGAGGAGTGTCTGCCTGTGCGTGGTATATATTGACTGTCCGCCTATGTGTGGTGTATGTTGAGTGTCCGCCTATGTTTGGTGTATGTTGAGTGTCCGCTGAGTGTCCGCCTGTGCCTGGTGTATACTGAGTATCAGCCTGTGGAGTATGAGCGGGATTGTTTCCCCACACAGGGAGAGAGGACAGACCACTGCTGCAGCTGCCTCTCTCCCCAGCACACGGCAGCATGCTGCACTCTGCACACATCGCCATTGCATTCCCCAAGATGTTACACAGAACATTTGTCACAATGATTACGGCAGGAACATGGAAAAGGTTCAGAGTTACTGATGTAATCTCCCGTCCCCCACCCCCGGTCTGCCAGCTCAGTGTCCCCGATCCTGGGGCCCAGATGCCAGAACACAACACCCTGGGGCTGTGCGCTGCGTTACTACCTGTTGTTAGTTTCACTTTAGGTTTCCCACAGTGATTACAGTCCATCTGGGGACCCAGGCTGCAGGATCTCTGCAATATGTAACGTCGGACCGATAGGACAGGGATGGACAGTGCACCAGTCATAGGCCTGGTGATCGCACAGCTGCCATTGTTTGGGGGGTACTGAATCGCGTCATCCTAACAGCGGGCAGTGATCAGCAATCAGTTAAACCAATAAAGCGCTACTCCAGTAAAATCTTGGCATGCTAAATAATGTGCTCGCTGTGCGGGTGGATGTATACTGGTGCACCAGTGCGAATATGTATGAAATCGTTCGTAACAGGCTCACCATCTAATGATTTTTTACATCGGCACAAGTCATCGCAGGTGCCTCATAGCATGAGACTGACTTGGTCCTGTAATGAAATACAGGCACATCCTTCGTTTTCAACAATCCAGGCATTTTTCTTAGTGCTCCCAAAACCGGCCAATTTCCATCCCCACACGCCCACTCCCTGTCTCCTCCCCCCACACACCCACTCCCTGTCTCCTCTACCACACGCCTGCTCCCTGTCTCCTTCCCCCACACGCCCACTCCCTGTCTCCTCCCCGCACACGCCCACTCCCTGTCTCCTCACCCCACATGCCCACTCCCTGTCTCCTCCCCCCCACGCCTACTCCCTTTCTCCTCCACCACACGCCCACTTCCTGTCTCCTCCACCACACCCCTACTCCCTGTCTCCTCCCCCCACACGTCCACTCCCTGTCTCCTACCCGCACACGCCCACTCCCTGTCTCCTCCCCCCCACACGCCCACTCCCTGCCTGTCAATCACTTTGCGAGCGGCCAGATAACAGAACTAGTTGCAGGAGTTCATCGCAGGACAGTCTTGCGCATGTATACTGTGCGAATGAAGTCTGAATTACCCCCATATTCACCAAGACCAGCGGTATGTAAACGTTCTACCCATTTATACTCCATGCAAGAGGGTTTATGGTGCAGTACTGTGAAAATATCTTGCAGTTAATGGTACATTTTGGGCTGACAGTGCCGACACAAGCATCCAAGTACCGCCCTCCCCAACAAGTTCCACCCCTTGGCATGTGCCTTACATGCCTTATGGGAAATTCACAACAGATAGGATCCCCAGCAAAGCCACATGGAAAGGTTCAAAGATAACCCCACCACCCGGGCGCATTGAGGTGGCACCCTCTACTGGGAACTCAGAGACACTCCACTGTAGGAAGCACGGGACTGGGAAAAGTCACCACTGGGACTGGAACTCTGGACTGAGCACTAGAGACGGGTATTATGTGCCCTGGAGTGCAGACACACAGGCCTGGGACGGAAGGTCATTCGTAGGACCCCACCTAGAGTATTGTGTTCAGTTCTGGAGGCCATATCTCCAGAAGGATATAAATACATTAGAGACTGTACAAAGAAGGGCAACTAAAATGGTGCATGGCCTACATCACAAAACGTACCAGGAAAGACTAAAATATCTTAATATGTATACTTTAGAGCAGAGAAGGGAAAGGGGGGACATGATAGAAACTTTCAAATATATCAAGGGCTTTAACAAGGTACAGGTGGGAGACATTCTTCACAGGAAGAGGAGCAACAGAACACGAGGACATGCACTGACACTAGAGGGAGGAAGGTACAGGTGGGAGACATTCTTCACAGGAAGAGGAGCAACAGAACACGAGGACATGCACTGACACTAGAGGGAGGAAGGTACAGGTGGGAGACATTAGTCACAGGAAGAGGAGCAGCAGAACATGAGGACATGCACTGACACTAGAGGGAGGAAGGTACAGGTGGGAGACATTTTTTCACAGGAAGAGGAGCAGCAGAACACGAGGACATGCACTGACACTAGAGGGAGGAAGGTACAGGTGGGAGACATTAGTCACAGGAAGAGGAGCAGCAGAACACGAGGACATGCACTGACACTAGGGGAAGGAAGGTACAGGTGGGAGACATTTTTTCACAGGAAGAGGAGCAGCAGAACACGAGGGCATGCACTGACACTAGGGGGAGGAAGGTACAGGTGGGAGACATTCGTCACAGGAAGAGGAGCAGCAGAACACGAGGACATGCACTGACACTAGAGGGAGGAAGGTACAGGTGGGAGACATTAGTCACAGGAAGAGGAGCAGCAGAACACGAGGACACGCACTGACACTAGAGGGAGGAAGGTACAGGTGGGAGACATTCGTCACAGGAAGAGGAGCAGCAGAACACGAGGACATGCACTGACACTAGAGGGAGGAAGGTACAGGTGGGAGACATTAGTCACAGGAAGAGGAGCAACAGAACACGAGGACATGCACTGACACTAGAGGGAGGAAGATTCAGGGGAAATGTGAGGAATAATTACTTCACAGAAAGAGTAGTAGATAAGTGGAATAGCCTCCCATCAGAGGTGGTAGACGCAAATACAGTAGTACAATTTAAACATGCTTGGGATAGGCATATTGATATCCTTACAAAAAATATAAGGATCAAATATTGTTTGAGGTAACATGTTTAAAAAAGGGGCAGACAAGATGGGCCAAGTGGTTCTTATCTGCCGTCAAATTCTATGTTTCTATGTTTCTAAATGGAGCGGGCACTCAGTATTAGCCCTCACTAACGATGACCCAGACACCATGAACCAATAGTGATGATGTACTAATTCAAACTTAAAATAACAGGGAAAGAAACTTTTCCGTAACCTGCCGGTGCGGCATCCTAAGCACCGGTAATGTTTTTTAGAAGGCAACAGGGAAAAGAGTGGCTAAGGTCAGAATCGGAGGTTAGGCACATACGGTTCACTAACAGGGAGGGTTATGGTTAGGCTGCAAGGGAGGGAGGGAAGGTTTGGGGTAGGGTAAGTGTACCTAGCCCTTGTTGGGATTCTGTTTAGTAGGATGCCACTGATGGTCATACTAATCCCGTTATGCATTTATTTCAGACAAGCTATGAGGACCGTGGAACAATGCGATAAGAGAAGGACTGACGCTTTTCCTAAAAAAACAGCAACAATTCCCCTTTTCCAGAAAAAATGCAGCTGACAGAGGTTATCACTGCTTGATAAATAGACCTTATAACTCTATTTTCTGTCTAAGAAAACCTACATAGTATGAAATGCTTAATATAATCCAATTCCTTCATTACACAATGTGGGGCGTGGAATATTCATGCTAAAGGCGCAGTGGTTAGTATTGCTACATACTAACTACTAAAGTTGGCCAATTGTCGGGGCAGGGAAGGGTCATGGTGCAGGGAAGGGGAAGGGGCAGGGACCAGATAAGGGGCAGGGAAGGGTCAGGGGAAGGGAAGGGGCTTCCGTGTGACTGATAAACATGCATTGCTTCTATATAATTAAACCATGTGATTACTACATTACTTCTGTGGAAATTCACTGATATTGTTCAAGCTCGATTTCTCTATTTCCCCACGGCCTGGTTAACAGTGGGGCAGGTGGAGGCCTGCAGCAACAGGCTTCCACATAAAAATAAGCCAAGCAACATGATCACCAGACAGACACCACATAAGTATTACACTTGAATTTGTATTTTCCACACAAAATGATACAACTTTTGTACTGTTATATATTTAGGGAGGGTTGCCTACCCTCCCAGAATGGCCGGGAGTCTCCCGAAAATTGGGTCCCCCTCCGCCCCCCCCCCCCCCCCCAGAAAGGTGGGAAACCCTCCCGGATTCAGGGGGACCCCAATTGCGCCCCCCCGCGCAATCCGTGGATCTCAGAGGAGGGGGCGGGGTTAAAATGTCACAATCGCGTCATTTTAGCCCTCTTCACAGAGATCTCTGAATTCGGCTATTTTACATTATTATTGTTATTATTATTATAGTTTTATTTATAAGGCGCCACAAGTGTTTCGCAGCGCCGTACTAAGGAACAATACAGGGAGATAAAAATTGGCATAACATTGAATAAATAACAAAAATAGAGTACAAATAAAGAGCACGACAGTTCAATACCCATTACAGCTTAGCCCCGCCCACTGCCCGGAAAGGGCAGCCAGAAAGTAAGTAAGTATGCAGTACAGTTTTTCTGGTACTGTGCCGCATCCCACCCAGGGCGGGGAGGGCGGTTTTGGAGTTCCCAGGCCCGTCGCTGTGCACAGCTAAGCCCAGCATTTAGGGCATGGCAGCTGCTGTATGCCTGTGTGTCCGTGCTTATCCACCAAATGTACCCAAACACAGATAATCGCCTTCTCCGCTATTCCCCAGCACTGGGTCGGTACCCAGCTGAAGTGCCTGGGAAATAGATCACTTTTTTTCAGTTTTAGAAACTTAAAAAAGATTGTAGATTGCTGCTATGTCAGGGAGTCTCCTGCAGGAGGGGAGGTAACTATGATGTAACAGTGTAATGTGCACTAGGTGATATGAGGGAGATTGCTAGACTAATGAGGGAGAGAGGGAGATTGCTGCTATGTCAGGGAGTCTCCTGCAGAATGCAGTAGGGGAGGTAACTATGATGTAACAGTGTAATGTGGGCTAGGTGACATGGGGGAGATTGCTAGACTAATGAGGGAGATTGCTGCTATGTCAGGGAGTCTCCTGCAGAATGCAGGAGGGGAGGTAACTATGATGTAACAGTGTAATGTGGGCTAGGTGACATTAGGGAGATTGCTACACTAATGAGGGAGAGAGGGAGATTGCTGCTATGTCAGGGAGTCTCCTGCAGAATGCAGTAGGGGAGGTAACTATGATGTAACAGTGTAATGTGGGCTAGGTGACATGAGGGAGATTGCTAGACTAATGAGGGAGAGAGGGAGATTGCTGCTATGTCAGGGAGTCTCCTGCAGAATGTAGGAGGGGAGGAAACTATGATGTAACAGTGTAATGTGCACTAGGTGATATGAGGGAGATTGCTAGACTAATGAGGGAGAGAGGGAGATTGCTGCTATGTCAGGGAGTCTCCTGCAGAATGCAGGAGGGGAGGTAACTGATGTAACGGTGTAATGTGGTCTAGGTGACATGAGGGAGATTGCTAGACTAATGAGGGAGAGAGGGATATTGCTGCTATGTCAGGGAGTCTCCTGCAGAATGCAGGAGGGGAGGTAACTATGATGTAACAGTGTAATGTGGGCTAGGTGACATGAGGGAGATTGCTAGACTAATGAGGGAGAGAGGGAGATTGCTGCTATGTCAGGGAGTCTCCTGCAGAATGCAGGAGGGGAGGTAACTATGATGTAACAGTGTAATGTGGGCTATGGGAAATGAGGGAGATTGTTAGACTAATGAGGGAGAGAGGGTGATTGCTGCTATGTCAGGGAGTCTCCTGCAGAATGCAGGAGAGGAGGTAACTATGATGTAACAGTGTAATGTGGGCTAGGTCACAAGGGAGATTGGTAGACTGATGAGGGAGAGAGGGAGATTGCTGCTATTTCAGGGAGTCTCCTGCAGAATGCAGGAGGGGAGGTAAATATGATGTAACAGTGTAATGTGGGCTAGGTGACATGAGGGAGATTGCTAGACTAATGAGGGAGAGAGGGCGACCACAACAGGAACTGCTCATTAAAACCTAATGCAAAAATGTCTCTGTGATTGCTGATAAGATTTTAACAATCAAATTCCACGTGTTTGCGGTATGAAATGTACAAACCTTCTGCCAGCTCGTAACCGTCCCCAGACGCTATATGGGGGTGAATGACAGGGCGTGACCGAATTTTCTTCTTGTTGGTGCCAATTATTTTAAAATCTATAGAAGTTTCAGTTTTATGACGGAAATATAAAACGGTTGTTTGTATAACCCGGGCCTCGCTGTACTGTAACACTCCTGTATACGTGGGAGACCTGGATCAGCAGGACGCGCCACATGCAGGGGTCGATTATATTACCCGCGGGGGATGGTAGACAGTATGGGACCCGTGTGCAGCCTCTATGTGCACCCCCCTCTCTCCGGTATCCGGTCAACAGTTAATAGATAAACACCATATGGTCGACATTTACAAGGTCAACATATACGAAAGGTTCAAACATAGCAATGGTCGACACATGAAAAAGTTGACATGAGGTTTTATTTGGTTTATACCATTCACATGGACTCGGAAGGGTGGACAAGACTCCCACATTTAGCCTTCGCACAATCAAATAACATAATTTGTGGTTCTTTGGGGAGGGGCTAACATTATGCAAATTGTGTCATTTAGGACCACCCCCTTCCTGAAGAGCCGTGACTCAAGGCATTTACAGAATGGGGCAGAGCTTAATGCCAGCAAGCCCCGCCCCCCAGAAGCTGTAGACTGAGTCTCCTTTTTTCGGTAGGGATGGCCATAGGTGCAGTCACCATCGATGGTTGCCATCAACGGTGACACTGCAACCAGCCATCGATAGTCATAAACTATGTGTTCGATAACCGTCAATAGTTTTAGCTATCGATGGTCATCCATTATCTTTGACTGAATGGCCAGTGGGCCAATCAGAATGTGGGGGCGGAGCTGTGCTCCATGTCCTGGCACCTTGGGAATAAAAAAAAAGGCATCTGCTGTGCCATCGATGTCGGGAAACCATCTGGTTCTTCCACATCGATGACGAAAGTATTCTACATTGGCCATAAACCATTGATGATTTCAAATCATTGATGGTCGATGGTCATCCATACTCTCCGGACTTCTCCTGGAGAGGAGGAACTTAAGGTAGGCAAGTATTACGTGGACTTCATGAGGTCAGTGTAGTCTTCGGCATTTGACAGTTACCCCATGTTGAAACAAGGGGGCAACTCAACCCCCCCCCCCCCCCAATAGCTGGTACTATTAGCTAAAGGTTTAGCTAAAGGTTTTGTGCATGGGAGTGGGGTAGTGCTGCAGCTTTACCTATCTGCCAATGTGACAATGATTAATGGTGCTAAACATCGGGTGCCAAGTGTGCAGTGCATTACTGGGAGTTGACTAATGACACTTTGCACCAGAGGGCAGAGGCTGAGACGTTTGTGCTGAGCTCTGATTGGTGGAGCTCATTACATGCTTCTCAGGCCCATGGATAACAGCAGCAGCAGCCTAGTCATGGGAGGGTTTTTAATCAGAGGCAGCACTGGGACTGTGAGGTCTCCTACAGAGTAAGGTGCAGAGGGACAAACACTGGCTTTTCATGTGGTATGTATGTATGTATGTATGTATGTATGTATGTATGTATGTATGTATGTATGTATGTATGTATGTATGTATGTATGTATGTATGTATGTATGTGTGTGTGTGTGTATATATATATTTGTATATATATATTGAAGTAAAAAAGTTAGATATCCAAGAGAGGATATCGAAAAAAGACTCCCGGGTGGGGCACAGCCTTCTAATGAAAATAGATTACTGTTAATACAAACTTTATTAGTTAAAACATGGCCCTAATTAAGGGTCAAGAGAAGACAAAAGGTAAAGACAAACAGATAACACTAATGGACAAAATGCATGAGAAAGTAGTGAAATATTATTTCAAAGTATATCTGTCTGAGGATTCAAAGGAAGAAAAACTCCAATCAATCACAGTATGTACATATACACATATGGAATCCTAATAGACAGTAAAAAGCCACCCGATTGAGAAAGCCCGCAATACGACCATCTGGGTCCAAGTTCGTGAGTGTGTCAGCCCTAGTGGCATTAATAGAGTATCAATACTGATTGTACATATGTATCTAGCTACACTGACTGTGAATTTGATTGTTATTTTATAGCGCATAATAGGGTCAGCCTGCTACAGTGTGTCAGCCCTAGTGGCACTTAATTGAGCATTAACATTGAACTGATATATGTACCCATATTACATGTACCGCGAATTTGACTGTTATTCAATAGCTCATAATTCTCTGTCTGCAGAAGACATTACAGACAGCGCAAGAATTTTCACTTGCTTAACATACCTGTCTTAATTATTTATTACCATCTGAGCATCTACGCCAGTACTGTTTAGAAAAGTCTGCTGGACATCATACTAGGAAGGATTGTGATTTTTACCATTTATCTTTACTGTGTGTAGAACCTGGGTGTTATCTTATAGCGCAACAACATCTGCTTGCAGAATTTGGTACATTCATTTTAGCTTCTTCATACTGTGTAATCTGTGCTTGCTTAATCATTGTGTTTGCTGAATTATTACTTATACAATATTGCAGGACGTTATATCAGGAAGGGCTGTGGTAATCACCCTTCTGCATGTTTAAATCCTAGCGCTGAAATTAACATTGTATTTACTTGTGTTACTTGCGCTGAATCTAGCATTGTATTCACTTGTGTTTTTTGTTACATTTTTCCAGTGTAACGAATTACTGTTCAATTATGACACATTAATTATTAACCAACCATTGCAGGCATCTCACACTTTGTTGAATTTGATAGCTATTATGCAGCGCATTAACTTAATTACCTGTGGCATTTAATGAATTTTTTACATTGAACTTATAACGGTACTTGTGAGTTATCCGGGCTGCCGATTTTTTCATCGCGCCCGAAATCGTGGGCATCGCGTCGGTCGTGGCCGTTATAAGGAGCCGCGACGCGATGCCCGCGATTTCCCATAGACAGTAATGTTAAAAGACGCGATGGACCCGATTTCCGACCCGATTTCCCATAGACAGTAATGTTAAAAGACGCGATGGACTCGATTTCCCATAGACAACAATGTTAAAATAAAATGACAATGTGAAATTGGGCAATATGGGCATTTCACATTGTATATGTTTTAAAAAAAAATGTTTCATGGCCCCCCACCACCGTTAATGCCACCCCGCTATTGACGCCAACCCGAAGCGTGGCGAGCGCAGCGAGCCCGCGAGGAGCGGCGGTACGCGTCCTCCGACCTTTTCATACCCCTACTATCCACTAGGGCGTGGAGTGAGAATAGAATAGTGTGGCGAGCGCAGCGAGCCACCGAGCCCGAAGCGTGGCGAGCGCAGCGTGCCCCGCGAGGGGACGCGGACACCTGTGAAGCCCGCAAGGGCACGCGGATACCTGTGAAGGTATCCGCGTCCCCTCGCGGGGCACGCTGCGCTCGCCACGCTTCGGGCTCGGTGGCTCGCTGCGCTCGCCACACTATTCTATTCTCACTCCACGCCCTAGTGGATAGTAGGGGTATGAAAAGGTCTGAGGACACGTACCACCGCCCCTCGCGGGCTCGCTGCGCTCGCCACGCTTCGGGTTGGCGTCAATAGCGGGGTGGCGTTAACGGTGGTGGGGGGCCATGAAACATTTTTTTTTAAAACATATCCAATGTGAAATGCCCATATTGGCCAATTTCACATTGTCATTTTATTTTAACATTGCTGTCTATGGGAAATCGGGTCCATCGCGTCTTTTAACATTACTGTCTATGGGAAATCGGGTCCATCGTGTCTTTTAACATTACTGTCTATGGGAAATCGCGGGCATCGCGTCGCGGCCCCTTATAACGGCCACGACCGACGCGATGCCCCCGATTTGGGCTAAATCGCGGGCATCGCGTCGGTCGGGTGTCCTTAAGTTAACTAAACTTAAGGACAAAATCGGCAGCCCGGATAACTCACAAGTACCCTTATAACTGCTGTTCTCCACACCCTCCGCTATTCTTGTATTATTATTACATAGTGCTAGGAACGTTACCTACAAGTCTAATCAGCAGTCCATAGTACCTGCGCTAGCACAACTAGCAATCATAGCACACAAAAGTTGGTAGTTACTGGGACTGCTAATTTTCGCTAATTTAGTTATATTTGCCCAAGTCACTATTACCCCACATAATTCTAGGTGGCATTAACTGATTTGTTGCGAAGAGTTGCAGCCACCTATAACCTTTATTGTATCTCTGACTGTTACCATCTCACGCCAGAATTACCATCTGCACCAATTATTACACCTGTTCTGGCTACTATAGCTTGAATATTCATATTAGCACCATTAGCCTAAGATTGCTGGACATCCCTCCCCTTATAAAACTATCTCTGATCCTTTTGCGTCTTGCACAAGCAACCGTGTTACCACCCATCTACGTGCAAACTTGACTTCCTTCCACACTTCACCACCCTGGTGGTATCGCTCAACCTCTGTTCACTACAGATAATTCTGTACACAGAGGATAGCAGCAAACACCAGGGACAGGGTGAAGGGGTACCTTATACTTTATTTCTATTCAGGGTTCTCTCATTTCTGGGGGACCCTGGATCCGACTCTGCGCTGTACTTCGTATAACAGAGCCGGACAGGTCACCCCTGGAAACAGCAGAAACTCCCTCATCTATATTCCGACACCTGTGACGCTCTCGGAGTCCGCTCAACTGCGCATTCACTGATTAATGTCACATGCACAGGCAGCAGCGACTCCCTTAGCAAACCCATACTCAGGTGTCTCTATACCTATATTATACTGCCACCGACTAGTTATTCAGATCTATCCAGTCCAGACAACTCTGTCACCTACAGGAAATACGATTACTAATCAAATCTAGCTTATCCTGACATTTATTCCCAATATTAATTGGTATTTGAGGCTTTTTACTGTCTATTAGGATTCCATATGTGTATATGTACATACTGTGATTGATTGGAGTTTTTCTTCCTTTGAATCCTCAGACAGAAATACTTTGAAATAATATTTCACTACTTTCTCACGCATTTTGTCCATTAGTGTTATCTGTTTGTCTTTACCTTTTGTCTTCTCTTGACCCTTAATTAGGGCCATGTTTTAACTAATAAAGTTTGTATTAACAGTAATCTATTTTCATTAGAAGGCTGTGCCCCACCCGGGAGTCTTTTTTCGATATCCTCTCTTGGATATCTAACTTTTTTACTACAATTACCCTACTCCCTGGGAGCACCTCCACAAGTCTATTATATATATAATTAAATTTGATTATATTGATTGGAGTATGCCTTCTTACCCTCCGTCATTATAGCCCAGTGCCCTCGGCCTCTCCCCTCTTCCCTTCCCTCTTTTTTGCATATATATATTGACCAAGTTTATACTGCCTTTACTCTGTGTTTTGACAGTGTAATATTCCCCCATGTAGTTTGCGGCCAGTTATGACAAATGCAAGGGGGCCCCCTGTCTAAAGTGCCCCTGGGCCCCCCGAAGGCTTAATCTGGCACTGGCTAGTACTATAGCATCGGTATCTATTCCAAATAGCTGGAACCTACTTTCGGAACAGTTGGTATCTCCCATTGCAAACAAATATTTGCTAGTATTGTCCTTCAATCCCTGGGAGCAGGACATCGCCCTCGGCCTAGTTAGATGACACTCCTGATGTGTACGGAAACATGACACATAGCTGACAGCGCTGAGGATCTGCGTCCGCTGGGAGGAAGCAGCTGCTCCGCGCCAACTGAAAGACAAGGTCATGAATTGGGAAAGGGTGAATGGGGTGGTGACAGGTGTCTTGTGTTTTATTGTTTTGTACAATCTGCCAATATTTTGTCAGATCAAAGGTGGTGACGAATCGGAGAAGCGTCTAATTACACATCTGCCCTTTTCATGGGGTCTGGGTGGACGAAAAACCCCATATCGAACTCTTGACTGTCGACCTAACCCATGTCGACCTAACGCATGTGTTGACCTAGACACCTGTTGACCTTGAGCCATGTTGACCTTGCAGTATGTCGACCCAATGGTGTCGACCTAATGACTGTCGACCAACCTCTGTTGAGTTGCCTGCTACACGCTGCCACCAGCCCAGATAATGTATGTTCTGGCTCCCTGACCCGACCCCTGGCCTATGTACACTTCTGTCCAATGCTTGAATCTGCTGTTATGTGACCTTAGCGCCTGTATGATGTCTGTGTGCCGGCCGCCTTGACCTCTGGCTTTACATTCCATCCCTGTGCTCTCAGCCCTGACCTGATCCGGCCCACCACCGGCCTCTGACCCCGGTGCCTCCTGTATAGCATCCCATCCGATCCCCTCTGCTGCCTCCTGCAGCCGGGTTCCCACAGGAACGTTACTGGTACTGGGTCGGAATGTTGATTAATTGATGTTATCACCCTGAGTAATGTGAGCGGTGACATTTGCTCCGCGAGCTCTGATTTTATACGCTGCAGATTACAGTAGTTATGAGAGATTGCAGATACAGAGCCATGTGCGTCACTAGATGCCGACGCGATAAGTGCGCTATTTCCGGCTGTGCGTTATTGATTTATTAAATATCTCTCTAGTAACAATATTCAACTCCTATATGTGAAAACTATAATTATATATATATATATATATATATATATATATATATACATATATATATATATATATAGTGACAAGTAGGGTGGCCAATCCCGGGATCGGGATCGGCGGGATCCCGGGATTTGGCCCCAAAATGACCGGGATTTCAATCCCGGAATTGGAGTATCCAATCCCGGGATTTCGGGATTAGACTGCGCATGCGCAGTCTAATGCCGGGCAGCGTCTGAGCACTCGCTCAGACGCTGCCCGGCTGTCCCCGTCCCGGCGTGTGGCCTGCGCAGCGTGATTAGGTCACAGGTCACGCTGCGCAGGCAGTAGCACTACACCCCCACCGTCGGATCTGCTAGCCGCCGGGCCTCCCCCAGTTGCCTGCCTCTTCACCGAAGCCGCCTGCCGCCTGCTTCCCCCGCTTGGCACTCACCAAAAGTAAGTGTGTGGCCCCGGCACCTGCTTGCCGCCAGGCCACCCGCATCACGCACCGCTGCCACCTGCCCCCCTCCCCAAGAGTCAGTTAGTGTGGGGGGCACAGGGGCATTTTTTTTAGGCATGCCAATCCCGGGAATCCCGGGATTGAGCATTTTTCAATCCCGATTCCCGGGATTGAAAAAATGCCCCGGGATTGGCATCCCTAGTGACAAGGAATCACATACACTGGATCAAGTTGAAGTCTTGGTCTATATTTTGGAGCAGGTCACAGCATACCAGGTACACAGCATAGGCAAGTATAGTTACAGCAGGCAGCATACAGGTAATCACAGCATACCAGGTACACAGCATAGGCAAGTATAGTTACAGCAGGCAGCATACAGGTAATCACAGCATACCAGGTACACAGCATAGGCAAGTATAGTTACAGCAAGCAGCATACAGGTAATCACAGCATACCAGGTACACAGCATAGGCAAGTATAGTTACAGCAAGCAGCATACAGGTAATCACAGCATACCAGGTACACAGCATAGGCAAGTATAGTTACAGCAAGCAGCATACAGGTAATCACAGCATACCAGGTACACAGCATAGGCAAGTATAGTTACAGCAGGCAGCATACAGGTAATCACAGCATACCAGGTACACAGCATAAGCAAGTATAGTTACAGCAGGCAGCATACAGGTAATCACAGCATACCAGGTACACAGCATAGGCAAGTATAGTTACAGCAGGCAGCATACAGGTAATCACAGCATACCAGGTACACAGCATAGGCAAGTATAGTTACAGCAAGCAGCATACAGGTAATCACAGCATACCAGGTACACAGCATAGGCAAGTATAGTTACAGCAAGCAGCATACAGGTAATCACAGCATACCAGGTACACAGCATAGGCAAGTATAGTTACAGCAAGCAGCATACAGGTAATCACAGCATACCAGGTACACAGCATAGGCAAGTATAGTTACAGCAAGCAGCATACAGGTAATCACAGCATACCAGGTACACAGCATAGGCAAGTATAGTTACAGCAAGCAGCATACAGGTAATCACAGCATACCAGGTACACAGCATAAGCAAGTATAGTTACAGCAGGCAGCATACAGGTAATCACAGCATACCAGGTACACAGCATAGGCAAGTATAGTTACAGCAAGCAGCATACAGGTAATCACAGCATACCAGGTACACAGCATAGGCAAGTATAGTTACAGCAAGCAGCATACAGGTAATCACAGCATACCAGTTACACAGCATAGGCAAGTATAGTTACAGCAGGCAGCATACAGGTAATCACAGCATACCAGGTACACAGCATAGGCAAGTATAGTTACAGCAAGCAGCATACAGGTAATCACAGCATACCAGGTACACAGCATAGGCAAGTATAGATACAGCAAGCAGCATACAGGTAATCACAGCATACCAGGTACACAGCATAGGCAAGTATAGTTACAGCAAGCAGCATACAGGTAATCACGGCATACCAGGTACACAGCATAGGCAAGTATAGTTACAGCAAGCAGCATACAGGTAATCACGGCATACCAGGTACACAGCATAGGCAAGTATAGTTACAGCAAGCAGCATACAGGTAATCACAGCATACCAGGTACACAGCATAGGCAAGTATAGTTACAGCAAGCAGCATACAGGTAATCACAGCATACCAGGTACACAGCATAGGCAAGTATAGTTACAGCAAGCAGCATACAGGTAATCACAGCATACCAGGTACACAGCATAGGCAAGTATAGTTACAGCAAGCAGCATACAGGTAATCACAGCATACCAGGTACACAGCATAGGCAAGTATAGTTACAGCATTGCAGCATACAGGTAGTCACAGCATACCAGGTACACAGCATAGGCAAGTATAGTTACAGCAGGCAGCATACAGGTAATCACAGCATACCAGGTACACAGCATAGGCAAGTATAGTTACAGCAAGCAGCATACAGGTAATCACAGCATACCAGGTACACAGCATAGGCAAGTATAGTTACAGCAAGCAGCATACAGGTAATCACAGCATACCAGGTACACAGCATAGGCAAGTATAGTTACAGCAAGCAGCATACAGGTAATCACAGCATACCAGGTACACAGCATAGGCAAGTATAGTTACAGCAAGCAGCATACAGGTAATCATGACATACCAGGTACACAGCATAGGCAAGTATAGTTACAGCAAGCAGCATACAGGTAATCACAGCATACCAGGTACACAGCATAGGCAAGTATAGTTACAGCAAGCAGCATACAGGTAATCACAGCATACCAGGTACACAGCATAGGCAAGTATAGTTACAGCAAGCAGCATACAGGTAATCACAGCATACCAGGTACACAGCATAGGCAAGTATAGTTACAGCAAGCAGCATACAGGTAATCACGACATACCAGGTACACAGCATAGGCAAGTATAGTTACAGCAAGCAGCATACAGGTAATCACAGCATACCAGGTACACAGCATAGGCAAGTATAGTTACAGCAAGCAGCATACAGGTAATCACAGCATACCAGGTACACAGCATAGGCAAGTATAGTTACAGCAAGCAGCATACAGGTAATCATGACATACCAGGTACACAGCATAGGCAAGTATAGTTACAGCAAGCAGCATACAGGTAATCACAGCATACCAGGTACACAGCATAGGCAAGTATAGTTACAGCAAGCAGCATACAGGTAATCACAGCATACCAGGTACACAGCATAGGCAAGTATAGTTACAGCATTGCAGCATACAGGTAGTCACAGCATACCAGGTACACAGCATAGGCAAGTATAGTTACAGCAGGCAGCATACAGGTAATCACAGCATACCAGGTACACAGCATAGGCAAGTATAGTTACAGCAAGCAGCATACAGGTAATCACAGCATACCAGGTACACAGCATAGGCAAGTATAGTTACAGCAAGCAGCATACAGGTAATCACAGCATACCAGGTACACAGCATAGGCAAGTATAGTTACAGCAAGCAGCATACAGGTAATCACAGCATACCAGGTACACAGCATAGGCAAGTATAGTTACAGCAAGCAGCATACAGGTAATCATGACATACCAGGTACACAGCATAGGCAAGTATAGTTACAGCAAGCAGCATACAGGTAATCACAGCATACCAGGTACACAGCATAGGCAAGTATAGTTACAGCAAGCAGCATACAGGTAATCACAGCATACCAGGTACACAGCATAGGCAAGTATAGTTACAGCAAGCAGCATACAGGTAATCACAGCATACCAGGTACACAGCATAGGCAAGTATAGTTACAGCAAGCAGCATACAGGTAATCATGACATACCAGGTACACAGCATAGGCAAGTATAGTTACAGCAAGCAGCATACAGGTAATCACAGCATACCAGGTACACAGCATAGGCAAGTATAGTTACAGCAAGCAGCATACAGGTAATCACAGCATACCAGGTACACAGCATAGGCAAGTATAGTTACAGCAAGCAGCATACAGGTAATCACGACATACCAGGTACACAGCATAGGCAAGTATAGTTACAGCAAGCAGCATACAGGTAATCACAGCATACCAGGTACACAGCATAGGCAAGTATAGTTACAGCAAGCAGCATACAGGTAATCACAGCATACCAGGTACACAGCATAGGCAAGTATAGTTACAGCAAGCAGCATACAGGTAATCACAGCATACCAGGTACACAGCATAGGCAAGTATAGATACAGCAAGCAGCATACAGGTAATCATGACATACCAGGTACACAGCATAGGCAAGTATAGTTACAGCAAGCAGCATACAGGTAATCACAGCATACCAGGTACACAGCATAGGCAAGTATAGTTACAGCAAGCAGCATACAGGTAATCACAGCATACCAGGTACACAGCATAGGCAAGTATAGATACAGCAAGCAACATACAGGTAATCACGGCATACCAGGTACACAGCATAGGCAAGTATAGTTACAGCAAGCAGCATACAGGTAATCACAGCATACCAGGTACACAGCATAGGCAAGTATAGTTACAGCAAGCAGCATACAGGTAATCATGACATACCAGGTACACAGCATAGGCAAGTATAGTTACAGCAAGCAGCATACAGGTAATCACAGCATACCAGGTACACAGCATAGGCAAGCATAGTTACAGCAAGCAGCATACAGGTAATCATGACATACCAGGTACACAGCATAGGCAAGTATGGTTCCAGCATTGCAGCATACAAGTGTCACCGCATAGTACAAACTCCTCTGAATGCTCCAGAGGTCCCTACCACCCCGGCCTATCACCTGGACAGCTATTCCACCACCAGGAGTAATTACCTTCTGCCCTGGAAACACTTATATCAGGAAGCCACATGTGCTGCTAATCAGCCCAACCTTGATCACTTTTCTTGCTGCTGCTCTAAAACCTGGACCGGATCCTCCACATTACTTTCATGTTAGAAGATGCTGTCCCTGCCACACTCCCTTACTGCCAATCACCCTGGTGAAGCTAACATATTTTCAGGGGAGCTCTCTGCCTCGCCCACCTCTAGTTGTGTCATCCACCCTGGTACACAGCCCTCCACCACTTTCCAGAGGTCGCTCACCTCGCCCTCCTTCTCATCCTCTAGATTCACCATAGAAATTGCTTGGAGGATCGGGACCGGCAAATGTCCTGGAACGGGCATCGGCATTGAGGTGCTGTTTCAGGGGACAATGCCATACCTCAAAACTAAATGGCTGCAGGGCCAAAAACAAATGGGCCACACGAGCATTCACCTGTTGGATCGTGTGCATCCATTGCAAGGGTGCATGGTCAGTGACCAACAAAAACTCTTGTCCCAACAAATCAAATTTTAAAGACTCCACTGCCCACTCCTGCTCAGCAGCTGAGAACTCGAGCTCTCTGGGCAATAATTTAGGGCTAAGGTAGAGGATTGGCTTCTCCTCTCCATCTACCTCTTGGGAAAAGTCCGCTCCCAATCCTGTCCCAGGGCTTCCGTCTGCAACACAAACTGTTTTGTAAAATTAGGAGCTTGCAAGACTCGGTACACAGAGCTCATCTTTAATCCTGCCAAGCCGTTTCCACTGGTCTAGACCACGTTATCTTCTCTGGGGACTTAAAGACTCTCAGTTAGTGGAGCCGCTCTAGTGGTGAAATCTCAAATGAACCTGCGATAATATCCAACCAAGATAAAGAAAACAAAGAAAGGATGTCCTGTGTCGGTGCACCAAGATAGGAATAAGAATAAAATCTAACTTTTATTATTACATTTAAGAACTGCGAGATAAAAACATACAATTACAGACAAGGGTGGGATGTGACACTCTTTAAAACTAAGGTGGCAGGCTGATGTTTGTAGTGGAATATAATATATGTACTGTTTTCACTTGGAACCATGTGCTAGTGGTCCGTACAGAGGATAACCTGTTCGGGCCAGGTACTGGTATTGGTGGCACGAGCGGGTTGGTCAACCTCTTTATTGGGTGCTCTGTTAACCAGAATATCGCTAGTATCAATTAGTTTAGAAGTGAAATGTTAGGACGTGGTGGCACAGCTGGTAGGGGTTGGCATTCACTATGAATGTTAGGCCAGTATTAGGCCAGTGAAATACCTTCCGTAACCACCGTCCTTAATGCTAAACGCCCCCTGTGAGCACACTCTGTCAGATCGCAACTAATGCTCCCATTGGCTGCAACGCTTGCCTAGTAAGGGAGTCTATGTGCTGTTCTGGAGTGCCCCAGGATTGTTTCACTGTGCCAGTCCAGTGGAGTCGCCTCCAAAAGGACCTAGCTGGTGGCAGTGAAAGCCCTTAGAAGGGCTAGGGCGATAGCGCACAGGTTCACCAATAAATACATCAATGTGAAAATAAACAAACAACTACAATCATCTGCCCGCGCACCGCTAGCCGGCACGCTCTTCGCAGATTTCAGCTTCCTCAGGGCCCTGTAGCCAGGTAGTGGGTGGAGATAGTGGCTTAAATAACCGCTTTACCTCAATGCTCATTGCCAGAGGTTTATTGATCATTACCAGGGATTACAAGATTGTTGTCAGGTGTTACGTGCTCTTTGCCATGAAATTCATGCTCGTTGACAGGAGATTCTTGTTTATTGTCAGGGGTTTCATGCACGTTGCCAGGGTTTATTAACTAATTGCCAGAGGTTTCATGCTCGTTGCCAGGGGTTTCGTGCTCATTGCCAGGTCTTTCATGTTCATTGCCAGGGTTTCTTAAGTGTTGCCAAGGGCTTACATGCTAGCAGGTGCGCCAGCACTTCCGGGTAATGCTATACGTGTTGCACTTCCCTGACAGACCCTAGAGGTCCTGCAGGACTTTTAGCATCTTTCAACTCCAAGGTGGCGGACAATTTTGGTGGGACCATTTCCAGCATCTTCCATGCTGACGGCCAGACCGCATGGAATCTACAAAGACCTCTCTCCCAATACACAGCTCAGACTGCGGCTTCATTGTTACACCCTGGGTGGGGAGCGGGCACATCCCAGAGTCCATTCGCTGCTGATTCTGAGTCACGAAGAGCATTAGTAATCTTTGGTACTCGGCAGTGTCACTAGGGGGCAGCAGGGAGCTCACAGTAACGTCAGCGCGTCCTGCTATAAAATTAAAGGCTCAAAAAGAAATTAGAGCTGTAACAGATAGTTGTTATTATCCTCAGGCTCAGAGGACTTTTCTAACCGCAGAATGACATATCCTCCATGTGTCAGAGCAGCGAGGGTGGGGGAGCCGTTACCTTACACAGGTGGGGGAGCCGTTACCTTAGACAGGTGGGGGAGCCGTTACCTTACACAGGTGGGGGAGCCGTTACCTTACACAGGTGGGGGAGCCGTTACCTTACACAGGTGGGGGAGCCGTTACCTTACACAGGTGGGGGAGCCGTTACCTTACACAGGTGGGGGAGCCGTTACCTTACACAGGTGGGGGAGCCGTTACCTTACACAGGTGGGGGAGCCGTTACCTTACACAGGTGGGGGAGCCGTTACCATACACAGGTGGGGGAGCCGTTACCTTACAGAGGTGGGGGAGCCGTTACCTTACACAGGTGGGGGAGCCGTTACCTTACAGAGGTGGGGGAGCCGTTACCTTACACAGGTGGGGGAGCCGTTACCTTACTCAGGTGGGGGAGCCGTTACTTTACACAGGTGGGGGAGCCATTACCTTACACAGGTGGGGGAGCCGTTACCTTACACAGGTGGGGGAGCCGTTCCCTTACACAGGTGGGGGAGCCGTTCCCTTACACAGGTGGGGGAGCCGTTACCTTACACAGGTGGGGGAGCCGTTACCTTACACAGGTGGGGGAGCCGTTACCTTACACAGGTGGGGGAGCCGTTACCTTACACAGGTGGGGGAGCCGTTACCTTACACAGGTGGGGGAGCCGTTACCTTACACAGGTGGGGGAGCCGTTACCTTACACAGGTGGGGGAGCCGTTACCTTACACAGGTGGGGGAGCCGTTACCTTACACAGGTGGGGGAGCCGTTACCTTACACAGGTGGGGGAGCCGTTACCTTACACAGGTGGGGGAGCCGTTACTTTACACAGGTGGGGGAGCCGTTACCTTACACAGGTGGGGGAGCCGTTACCTTACACAGGTGGGGGAGCCGTTACCTTACACAGGTGGGGGAGCCGTTACCTTACACAGGTGGGGGAGCCGTTACTTTACACAGGTGGGGGAGCCGTTACCTTACACAGGTGGGGGAGCCGTTACCTTACACAGGTGGGGGAGCCGTTACCTTACACAGGTGGGGGAGCCGTTACTTTACACAGGTGGGGGAGCCGTTACCTTACACAGGTGGGGGAGCCGTTACCTTACACAGGTGGGGGAGCCGTTACCTTACACAGGTGGGGGAGCCGTTACCTTACACAGGTGGGGGAGCCGTTACCTTACACAGGTGGGGGAGCCGTTACCTTACACAGGTGGGGGAGCCGTTACCTTACACAGGTGGGGGAGCCGTTACCTTACACAGGTGGGGGAGCCGTTACCTTACACAGGGCCACCTGGGGCTTACATGTAGATCAAGGGAGATGCCGACGTAAACTACAAAAGCGCTGACAGCTGGAAATTATGACGACATCAAGCAATTATTGCCTTTTTTTCATTTCAATAGTCCATCACAACTACTACCATCCCCACCATCTTTACAGGGGATTTCCATCTCAGACTGTCCTTAGACGCACCATCGGTCGCACCATTGCATTAACTCTATGGCAGGTGCAGTTTCTCCGAGTATGACGTCCTGTGTGCGTGGCTGTGCGTCATTCAGCGACACGCCTATGCCACCCACCTCTTACCTCCCCTGAACAACCACTAGACTCTGCGTCCAGTTTTGCACTGCGTCTTACCTGCCGACATTATGACCATGTCGTCATAATGAACTCTGACAAAATATGCCACACCCAATTTACCTGACCTTTAGTGAACTAAGGGGCTTATTAGGAGGCGGTCGCGGCAGCTGTGCAGAACTATTCAGAAGGCGCATGAGGTATTTTTAAGATTGTCTGATTGTCTGATCTGCAGATGCAACATCGGGTCAGCTTTGTGACCATCGGATATCGGAGTAAAGGTGCCCACACACTAGAACGATTTTTGGGCCGATTGGCCGATTTCCGATATATCGTCCAATGATTTCCGATAATCGGTCCCGTGGATCTTTAGCTGAATCTTCTGATCTTACGTGCTGCACGAAAGATCAGAAGATTTAACAAAAGATCCATAGGAACGCACACAGGATCTTAAGAAAAATCTCTGGTGTAGATGTGCGCTTGCCTGAAATCTTTTGTCCAGGGCGGACAAAAGATTTCAAGGCTAATTTATGCGCACATCTTACGATTGCAGATCTTTCTAGTGTGTGGGCACCTTAATACTCTGGTAACTCAGGATGACCTGGAAACACAATTTTCTTAATTTAATATATTATTTTTTTTTAAATGACTAAATAAGAAACTTTTGATACTCTTTAAGGCAACATGATTCGAAAAAGTTTGGGAACTATTAACATACAGTATGTACCGATTACTGTGAATGTGTTGGTCGAGCACTGCCACCTTTTGTCTATAGCTGGTACTGCACTGAATAAGCCTCATTGATAATTCCCGTTCTACTTGGAGAGATAGATTAATCTTTATTTATTTATTTATTTATTTACAGTTTCTTATATAGCGTAAAAGATTCCATTGCGCTTTATAAAAGGAAACAGTGATAAAACAAACTGGGTGGTAACAAACCGACATAGAGGTAGGAGGGCCCTGCTCGCAACCTTACAACCTATAGATCAATACTATAGATATGCACTTACCTCCGGGGTTTTTTTTTTTTTAAATCATCTTCAAGTGGTTTTGGTTTGTTTCATAATCAATGTTAAAAAAAAATATAAAAATCAATTGAAAAACCTGCTAAAATAAAATAATTTTGTAAACTCCAAATCCCAAAATTCAGATTTAAAATCCAAATTCTTAACCAGAAAAAAGATCTGAACCGGGACTCGATTTGGATCAGATCTCCTTTCCAAAATCTGAATGGGTTCCGTGTTTACCAAAGCCGTGGCTCGGATGTCCCTGCCAGAGTTGGATTTCAGATCACGGTAAAACCTTATCCTCCCAGCGTTGGATTCTTGTGGGTTTTAGATTCTTCATAAGAGAGCCACAGCAGTGACTCAGCACCATTTCATGCTGTTCTCCATGCTCCTCTATTCTATGCTGTGCTGTGCTGTGCTCTGCTGGTTCATGTACCTGTGCTGTGACTCAACAAGTGGCTGGCCTATGTCCATTCTGCAGGCTGTACTCCACTGAGTTGTGACTGGGCAGTATCATTTGCTGTGTGGTAATGTTTCATACAGTATATGGGCCAGATGGGCCTGATCACACTGGCCGGGTCCATCAGTTTATAGCACATATAGCGAGATGTACTAAGTTTGAAAAGTGATAAAATAGAGAGTGATAAACAGCCAGCCAATCAGCTCCTACCTGTGATCTCACAGGCTGTTTTTGAAAAATGTCAAGTGGTAGCTGATTGGCTGGTTGTTTATCACTCCATTTTATCACTTTTCAAACTTAGTAAATCTCGCCATATGTGCTATAAACTGCTGTGTGTTTGTGCTGCTGCTCTGTTGCTTAGTAACCATGCAGCCTTCGGCCTAAATTGGATGAAAACAATACTGTGAACTGTAAAGGAGTTCAAAGTTGACTAAAAAAATAATGTTGAGGTCAATAATACTCATTATTGAGATTAATTAATACTCTAGGAACAAAAAAAGGCCCAAATGATGTGATTTTAGTTTTTTGGGGGGGATTTTTTTGGAAAAAACGGATTAGAACCAAAACATAAACCGGTACTTGTGGATTATCACGGCTCCCATAGCATGCCATCGCATGCCATATATAGTGGCATGCGATGGCATGCGATTGGATGCGATTTTTGCAGTTTTTTACAAAATCGCATGCGATCGCATCGCATGTGATTTGATCACATGCGTTTTTTAACAGAAAAGCATCCAAATGCATTGAAATTAGTATCAAACATGTTCAATGGCCTCCAAATGTCATTTTTGAGGCTGTACCACCCCCCTATCAACGCGAACCCAAAGCGTGGCGAGCGCAGCGAGCCTGCGTGGGGAGGCGGTACGCGTCCTACGACCTTTTCATGCCCCCACTATCCACGTCGGCGTGGAGTTGAGAACAGAAAGTGTGGCGAGTGCAGCGAGCCACCGAGCCTGAAGTGTGGCAAGGGGACGCGGACACATGTGAAGCCCTCGAGGGGACGTGTATACCTGTGAAGGTGTCCGTGTCCCCTCGCGGGGCTCACTGCGCTCTCCACGCTTCGGGCTCGGTGGCTCGCTGCGCTCGCCACACTTTCTATTCTCAACTCCACGCCGACGTGGATAGTGGGGGTATGAAAAGGTCGTAGGACGCGTTCCGCCGCCGCTCGCCACGCTCCGGGTTCGCGTTGATAGTGGGGGTGGTACAGGCTCAAAAATGACATTTGGGGGCCATTGAACATGTTTGCTACTAATTTCAATGCATTTGAATGCTTTTCTGTTAAAAATTGCATGCGATCACATGCAATGCGATTTTTTCCCGTGCAATGGCCATCGTGGGAGCCGTGATACTCCACAAGTACCCATAAACCATACGCCTTCTAGTTTTGGTTCGGTTCAGATCCACAAAATGTATGTGGATTTGGATTTCTGGAGAACTTCACCTCACATCTCTAACCAATACACTGAACTATTCAGTAAGATCCCATTTACAATATCGGTTTTGGCAGTCTCATGTGGAATAAAAGTTACATATGTGTATATTGGGAAGAACTCTGGTCTCCCATATACTTGTCAGAGACTCATCCTGATTTACCTCCTATGCGGTGTCAGGTCACCACCAACTAGACATGACGTACCGCACAGTGCCATATCAGATTGATGTTCCGCTCGGTGCAAAGAAGGCCCAGGAAGGAGACCACAGCTATATAAGGATGCACTGGCAGCTCTGTGTGGTCCTCATAGCGCCCCCAGTACACATTATGCCATACAGTGCCTAGGTTTATGTCACACACCCACCTTATGCCCCAGTTCTACCTGCTCCTGTGCACCGCACACCTCACTTACAGCCTGGGAAAGTGGGGGGTGCATGAGGATTAAGCTGGCGGTTCCTTCACCCATCTCTGCCCTCACTGACTGGCACAGGTGTGGTATTTGGTACCACTGGGAGGAGCAGCATTTGGTGATGTGAGTTGGGTGCCCAGAAACCAGTACCCAGAGGAGGTCTATGCCAAAAAATGACTTCACCCACGGTAGTTACACCCCTGTCAGCAGACGTATTTATGAAGTACACCCAATGTATTCTCCTAATCACTGCTACAGTAGCCAGGGTAATAAACCTTTACAGGTCTGGTAATGATGGGGTATTGCTGGTGACTAATAGTATAATAATAAAGTGTAGGGTGTGACCAGCTAATAGCAGCTTATACTCTGCAAGTACTTTATGTGTAGGAAATGGTGAACTAACGTCTGTCTACAGCACATGACATAGAGTCTTGTAGGAATCATGTCTGTTCTGTGCACATTGTCTTCTAAACGCTCGCACTGGCCGGGTCCATCGGACTCACACAAAGCTGATCACACTGGCCGAGTCTATCAGACACACACACTGCTGATCACACTGTCCGGGTCCATCAGACACACACAGCTGATCACACTGGCCGGGTCCATCAGACACACACAGCTGATCACACTGGCTGGGTCCATCAGACACACACAGCTGATCACACTGGCCGGGTCCATCAGACACACAGCTGATCACACTGGCCGGGTCCATCAGACACACACAGCTGATCACACTGGCCGGGTCCATCAGACACACACAGCTGATCACACTGGCCGGGTCCATCAGACACACACAGCTGATCACACTGGCCGGGTCCATCAGACACACACAGCTGATCACACTGGCCGGGTCCATCAGACACACACAGCTGATCACACTGGCCGGGTCCATCAGACACACACAGCTGATCACACTGGCCGGGTCCATCAGACACACAGCTGATCACACTGCCCGGGTCCATCACACACAAAGCTGATCACACTGGCTGGGTCCATCAGACACACAGCTGATCACACTGGCTGGGTCCATCAGACACACGCAGCTGATCACACCGGCGGGGTCTATCAGACACACACACTGCTTATCACACCGGTTGGGTCCATCGGACACACACAGCTGATCACACTGGCCGGGTCCATCAGATACACACAGCTTATCACACTGGCCGGGTCCACCAGACACACACAGCTAATCACACCGGCCGGGTCCACCAGACACACACAGCTGATCACACTGGCCGGGTCCATCAGACACACACACACACTGCTGATCACACTGGCCGGGTCCATCAGATACACACAGCTGATCACACTGGCCGGGTCCATCGGACACACACAGGTGATCACACTGGCCGGGTCCATCGGACACACACAGCTGATCACACTGGCCGGGTCCATCAGATACACACAGCTTATCACACCGGCCGGGTCCACCAGACACACACAGCTAATCACACCGGCCGGGTCCACCAGACACACACAGCTGATCACACTGGCCGGGTCCATCAGACACACACACACACTGCTGATCACACTGGCCGGGTCCATCAGATACACACAGCTGATCACACTGGCCGGGTCCATCGGACACACACAGGTGATCACACTGGCCGGGTCCATCGGACACACACAGCTGATCACACTGGCCGGGTCCATCGGAGACACACAGCTGATCACACTGGCCGGGTCCATCAGACACACACACAGCTGATCACACTGGCCGGGTCCATCAGACACACACAGCTGATTACACTGGCCGGGTCCATCAGACACACACAGCTGATCACACTGGCCGAGTCCATCAGACACACACAGCTGATCACTCTGGCTAGGTCCATCAGACACACACAGCTGATCACACTGTCCGGGTCCATCGGACACACACAGCTGATCACACTGGCCGGGTCCATCAGACACACACAGCTGATCACACTGGCCGGGTCCATCAGACACACACACAGGTGATCACACTGGCCGGGTCCATCGGACACACACAGCTGATCAGACTGGCCGGGTCCATTGGAGACACACAGCTGATCACACTGGCCGGGTCCATCGGACACACACAGCTGATCACACCGGCCGGGTCCATCAGACACACACACAGCTAATCACACTGGCCGGGTCCATCAGACATACACAGCTGATCCCACCGGCCGGGTCTATCAGACACACACACAACTGATCACACCGGCCGGGTCCATCAGACACACACAGCTAATCACACTGGCCGGGTCCATCAGAGACACACAGCTGATCACACTGGCCGGGTCCATCAGACACACACAGCTGATCACACTGGCCGGGTCCATCAGACACACAGCTGATCACACTGCCCGGGTCCATCACACACAAAGCTGATCACACTGGCCGGGTCCATCGGAGACACACAGCTGATCACACTGGCCGGGTCCATCAGACACACACACAGCTGATCACACTGGCCGGGTCCATCAGACACACACACAGCTGGTCACACTGTCCGGGTCCATCGGACACACACAGCTGATCACACTGGCCGGGTCCATCGGACACACACAGCTGATCACACCGGCCGGGTCCATCAGACACACACACAGCTGATCACACTGGCCGGGTCCATCAGACACACACAGCTGATCCCACCGGCCGGGTCCATCAGATACACACAGCTGATCACACTGGCCGGGTCCATCAGACACACACAGCTAATCACACTGGCCGGGTCCATCAGAGACACACACAGCTGATCACACTGGCCGGGTCCATCGGAGACACACAGCTGATCACACTGGCCGGGTCCATCAGACACACACACAGCTGATCACACTGGCCGGGTCCATCAGACACACACACAAGCTGGTCACACTGTCCGGGTCCATCGGACACACACAGCTGATCACACTGGCCGGGTCCATCGGAGACACACAGCTGATCACACTGGCCGGGTCCATCAGACACACACACAGCTGATCACACTGGCCGGGACCATCTGACACACACAGCTGATCACACTGGCCGGGTCCATCAGACACACACAGCTGATCACACTGGCCGGGTCCATCGGACACACACAGCTGATCAGACTGGCCGGGTCCATCGGAGACACACAGCTGATCACACTGGCCGGGTCCATCGGACACACACAGCTGATCACACCGGCCTGGTCCATCAGACACACACACAGCTGATTACACTGGCCGGGTCCATCAGACACACACACAGGTGATCACACTGGCCGGGTCCATCGGACACATACAGCTGATCAGACTGGCCGGGTCCATCGGAGACACACAGCTGATCACACTGGCCGGGTCCATCGGACACACACAGCTGATCACACCGGCCGGGTCCATCAGACACACACACAGCTGATCACACTGGCCGGGTCCATCAGACACACACTGCTGATCCCACCGGCCGGGTCTATCAGACACGCACACTGCTGATCACACCGGCCGGGTCCATCAGACACACACAGCTAATCACACTGGCCGGGTCTATCAGAGACACACACAGCTGATCACACTGGCCGGGTCCATCGGAGACACACAGCTGATCACACTGGCCGGGTCCATCAGACACACACACAGCTGATCACACTGGCCGGGTCCATCAGACACACACAGCTGATCCCACCGGCCGGGTCTATCAGACACACACACTGCTGATCACACCGGCCGGGTCCATCAGACACACACAGCTTATCACACCGGCCGGGTCCATCAGAAACACACACAGCTGATCACACTGGCCGGGTCCATCAGACACACACACACAGCTGATCACATTGGCCGGGTCCATCAGACACACACACACAGCTGATCACACTGGCCGGGTCCATCAGACACACACACAGCTGATCACACTGGCCGGGTCCATCAGACACACACTGCTGATCACACTGGCTGGGTCCATCAGACACACACACTGCTGATCACACTGGCTGGGTCCATCAGACACACACACAGCTGATCACACTGGCCGGTCCATCAGACACACACACAGCTGATCACACTGGCCGGGTCCATCAGACACACACAGCTGATCACAGTGGCCGGGTCCATCAGACACACACAGCTGATCACACTGGCCGGGTCCATCGGAGACACACAGCTGATCACACTGTCCGGGTCCATCAGACACACACACAGCTGATCACACTGGCCGGGTCCATCAGACACACACAGCTGATCACACTGGCCGGGTCCATCACACACACACAGCTGATCACACTGGCCGGATCCATCAGACACACACACAGCTGATCACACTGTCCGGGTCCATCAGACACACAGCTAATCACACTGCCCGGGTCCATCAGACACACACAGCTGATCACACTGGCCAGTTCCATCGGAATCACAGCTGATCACACTGGCCGGGTCCATCAGACACACACAGCTGATCACACTGACCGGGTCCATCAGATACACACACAGCTGATCACACTGGCCGGGTCCATCATACACACACAGCTGATCACACTGGCCGAGTCCATCAGACACACACACAGCTGATCACACTGGCCGGGTTCATCACACACACACAGCTGATCACACCGGCCGGGTCCATCAGACACACACAGCTGATCACACTGGCCGGGTCCATCAGACACACACAGCTGATCACACTGGCCGGGTCCATCAGATACACACAGCTGATCACACTGGCCGGGTCCATCAGACACACACACAGCCGATCACACCGGCCGTGTCCATCAGACACACGCAGCTGATCACACCGGCCGTGTCCATCAGACACACGCAGCTGATCACACCGGCCGTGTCCATCAGACACACGCAGCTGATCACACCGGCCGTGTCCATCAGACACACGCAGCTGATCACACCGGCCAGGTCAATCAGACACACGCAGCTGATCACACTGGCAGGGTCCATCAGATACACACAACTGATAGCACTGGCCGGGTCCATCAGACACACACAGCTGATCACACTGGCCTGGGCCATCACACACACACAGCTGATCACACCGACCGGGTCCATCAGCCACACACAACTGATCACACTGGCCGGGGCCATCAGACACACACACAGCTGATCACACTGGCCGGGTCCATCAGACACACACAGCTGATCACACAGGCCGGGTCCATCAGACACACACAGCCGATCACACCGGCCGGGTACATCAGACACACACACAGCCGATCACACTGGCCTGGTCCATCAGACACACACAGCTGATCACACTGGCCGGGTCCATCAGACACACACAGCTGATCACACTGGCCGGGTCCATCAGACACACACAGCTGATCACACTGGCTGGGTCCATCAGACACACACAGCTGATCACACCGGCTGGGTCCATCAGACACACACAGCTGATCACACCGGCCGGGTCCATCAGACACACACAACTGATCACACAGCGGTCCGAGCTCACTATATTCTATCAGAATATAGCCCAGGTAATAGAAGGGGGAGAAGTGAGGCCAATCCCATGCTGGATCTGCTCTCTTATAGTGTCCAAGTTAAGGGGGCAGTGAGGGTCTTCATTGGTCAGGAGATCAGGTGTCACATCTTGTGGATTGGTGCAGGGGAATGCACTTCAGTGTCCTTTGTCTTCAGGCATCATCATAGGGGTCCTAAATCAACACTGAAACCAGCTGCATCCTGATCTCCTAGATTTCTCTTAACACATGGCAAAATGACCATTGATTATGGAATTGATCAATAACTGTTGGCTGTTAGGACTTGTGAACTTTTAACAAAGACCGGAGTGCTGCGCATGAGAGACGGAACCTAACGATGCGAAATATGTCCAGGAAAGATCGTGTATTACCAGTTAAACTATGTGCTGTGAATTATAACCATATTAACTATATTTAATTACGTGTGAGTGTGGGATATGAATTTATGTGTATTAATATGGCAGCGCACTGGGTTCGCCTTATTACAAAACTTGGTTATAATACTTTATTTGCGTAACTCTGCGAACCAAGATGGCGGCCATACCATTCTCAAATGGCGTGTATGCAATTCGACTTTGACAACGTTTATTAGGTGAGGCCAGTACATGGCACACGAGGGAAGAAGGACCTGGTCGTGAGAGCTCACCCAGACCTACCCTACCAAATGATTTACGTGGGATAGTCACACGTTTTTGTGACTGTAAGATGCACCACCCCTGGGTAGCAGTGTCCTGCGGTGGGTGGGGGTGGCAGGGGGGGGGGGGGGGGTCTTCTAAATAAGTTTTGTAGAAAGGTGGAGAAACTGAGGGAGAGAGAAAGAGAGTTACAGAGAAAGGCAGCAACATGTGAAAAGGCTTTGAGGTAGGAATGGGAAGAAATAAAGGCCTCCATACACTATGTGACTTCTCTGAGGAGAGAACCTAGAGAATTCATAGGCTCCTGTATCAGTGATGTCACCACCACCTATAGAGTGTATAGACTCCTGCATCAGTGATGTCACCGCCACCTAGAGAGTTCATAGGCTCCTGCATCAGTGATGTCACCACCACCTAGAGAGTTCATAGGCTCCTGCATCAGTGATGTCACCACCACCTAGAGAGTTCATAGGCTCCTGCATCAGTGATGTCAACACCACCTAGAGAGTTCATAGGCTCCTGCATCAGTGATGTCACCGCCACCTAGAGAGTTCATAGGCTCCTGCATCAGTGATGTCACCGCCACCTAGAGAGTTCATAGGCTCCTGCATCAGTGATGTCAACACCACCTAGAGAGTTCATAGGCTCCTGCATCAGTGATGTCACCGCCACCTAGAGAGTTCATAGGCTCCTGCATCAGTGATGTCACCGCCACCTAGAGAGTTCATAGACTCCTGCATCAGTGATGTCATCACCACCTAGAGAGTTCATAGGCTCCTGCATCAGTGATGTCACCACCACCTAGAGAGTTCATAGGCTCCTGCATCAGTGATGTCACCACCACCTAGAGAGATCATAGGCTCCTGCATCAGTGACGTCACCGCCTCTTAGAGAGTTCATAGGCTCCTGCATCAGTGATGTCACCACCACCTAGAGAGTTCATAGGCTCCTGTATCAGTGATGTCACCACAACCTAGAGAGTTCATAGGCTCCTGTATCAGTGATGTCACCGCCACATAGAGAGTTCATAGGCTCCTGTATCAGTGATGTCACAGATGCAGAAGGTTTTGTTTTATTGAACACAGATACATAAAGTGATTTGCTCACTGTCACTAGCAGTTAGATAAGGAGAATGCAGTGATGACCATCTGAGAAAGTTATCACATTTATTAGTAAGATCTCTGCCATTGTGCCCTGATTCATAGCCGCACACAACCCGCACACAACGCAAAGGGTCACTTAGTTGAGCAATTTCTTTGCACATGCCCAATGGCAAAAAATGTCTGTATATTCCTTTGGCGCTAGCGTTACACACAGTGTGCCCACAAAACCAGTCAGGATCAGAAATGTGCCAGAAGAGTGATGGGCGTTCCTGGCCAGTGGCAGGGAGGTGGCTAGTAGTGTGTTATGGAAGTGTCATGGGGACTGTCACACAATCGGCTACATTCTCAGACACACAGCCTCAGGTATAGGTGGCTGTGGTCAAACAGGGGTGCTGCACCTTCCATAGGGCGTATGCTAATTTTTAAGGGTGCAACCACTGGCAGCATATAAGGCCGCACCAGGCGGTATTACATCGTGCATGGGTGCTACCAATGGACATCTCAGTCCTTACACTAGGGATGGCCATCGTCCATCATTGATTTAAAATCATTGATGATTTATGGCCGATGTCGAATACTTTTGCCATCGATGTGGGAGAACCAGTTGGATTCCCCACAACGATGGCAAAGGAGAACCGATGTTTCCTTCTTTTTATTTTTCTCAGGTGTTGGGACACGGAGCATAGCTCCGCCACCTTGACACCGGGAAGTCCCGCCCCTGACTTCTGATTGGCCCATGGGCCATTCAGTCAAATATAATTGATGACCATCGATAGCTAAAACTTGGTTGCTCAGATATACACAAGGGCAGGAGCTGGTAGCAATATCTGCATAAAGACTCACATGCACATACACATTTCTCTGGCATCTTTTACAGGTGGTGCTGGTGCCATTGTGAACGCGCCAATGCTAACAACAGATCAAACTAATGAGTGATTGTTTTCTGGTTATTACTACAGTATTTACAGCAACACAGCAATTCCCTGATGTGCCACAAGGGGGCAGTGATTTCCCATCAGAGAGATCATACAAGAGATTTCCATCAGGGATATCTTTGTGTTATACCCTGCCAGCTATTACTGGGCATGAGACTACCCAGAGTGTGTGCTCTCAGTCTGCCACTTATGCCACTTGTGTTATGTACAATATGTAACAGAGCAAATCAGGCAGGGTACAGGGGGGGGGGGGGGGGCAGAGCACCTGAGCAGTGGTGGAGCCCAGGTACTGGGGGGGGGGGGGGGGGGGGGGGGGGGGGGTGACCACTGGAGCAGGTGTGTGTTGTGCATTCCCATGTTGTGCAATGCCACTGTGTAACTAAGGGCCATGGGAATAATATGACAAGTGTCTTATTTACACCACCCTTGCTCCATACTTGCCTACTTTTGAAAACTAGTTTCAGGGAGATTATAGTTGGTAATAGAATTTTGCAAGGCTCCCCATTGAGGGGGTGGCGTGTCATGCTCCACCCACAGGGCGTGTCTAGTTCCATATATGGAGAGATTGTGAAAAGAGATTGTGAACATGGCACCTAGAAGCGTGGGTGTGTACTGCTACATCTGAGGGGAATCTTTTAGAATGACTTATATCCAAATGTAGATGAGCCCAAAGCAGTTAGTAAGAGCTACTATACTTGATAAAGTTCTGGGAAATGGTGCTGATGATTCTATGTAAATGTATCTGTCTCTCATTGTTTTTTTCCCAAAAAATGTAACAGTGTAATGTGGGCTAGGTGACATGAGGGAGATTTCTAGACTAATGAGGGAGAGAGGGAGATTGCTCCTATTTCAGGGAGTCTCCTGCAGAATGCAGAATGGTAGGAAACTATGCCCTTGCTCTCCAGGGTCCCAACAGTAACCTGTGCCCCCTTTGTGGCCCTTCCTGACAAAGGGTCATTCTGCAGCTCAAAAGCCACCCAGTGTGTACGAGCCAGCAATGAGTGTGTACGGGCCGCACTATCGGCAGCAGACGCTGGTATTACCTACTATGGAAATCTGTTTACAGTGGCTTTTTCGGCACAGCGATTGTGATTTTCGGCACAGCGATTTTAGCAATCATCGCTGTGCATACACGCTGTGCTAAAATGGCCAGTGTGTGTGCACCTCATGATTGAGAAGTTGCACTTTCTAGTCCACTCTCCTCGTAGAAGGTTGATGCGATAGTATCGGAGAGATGCACTTAGTGGTGTTACACACCCGTGAAAGCATGCAAGTGCATTACACAACTGACCACCAGGTGTCTGCAGCATAATGATGGCTGTGACGTGTGCCCAGTGTGTCCTCCAATGTTACAGGCTACAAGACAGGAATCTAAGGAAATCTAAACACACACCCCACATTCCGACCACAAGAACATGGCAGAGTGGTCACCTGTGCCCCTCACCCACAGATAATTACCGGGGAGAACTGCACAACTCTGCCCAGTGCTGGGTGGATTATTATGTGTCCTCCTCATTCTGGAGAAACGCGTTGTGGTAAATATCTCAGGACAGGGTAAGTGCTGCCACCTTCTATTGTTGGTGTTCCGTCTGCCTTTTCTGGGAACTCACAATGTAATCTGCTTCTGCATAATGCCGGCTGGAACGCCATCCAATACATTCCGCAATTTGTTCTACAAATGAGGGTGATGACTCACATTAAACTGTCACACTGAAGCGCTATTGTCCTTGTGATACAATGTACAACTGTACAATACATGCACATTGTGTCTCCTTCATTTATTTTATACATACGATGAGAAATGTCTGCGTTTCCTGAATTGTCTTCAGTTCTGGAACACTAAAGTCTGCTGCAGCTGTAGAGTACAGAGGTATCGTGAGGGCCCACAGCTGCTTTATTAGACCCATGTACAGGAACATCAGGCACAGCAACACAGGGCTGGAGGGTGCAGGATGGAATGAAACAGGGGATAGACTATGGCACAGGACCTACTGCTCTATTGACCTTATTAATGACATAAGTGGCCAAGGCTGAGGAAGGGTGGAGGTCTGCGTTTCTTCATGACCATGTCACCTTTTCCTAATTACCCAGTCAGGCAGATAGGGGAGTGCAGATGAACTGGGGCAGGTCCTGAGTTGAGAGCAGTGGCGTAACTCCCAGAGACATTGGTGTCTGTGGCCACCAGGCTCCAGCTGTCAAAGGGGCCCCAAGAAAAGGGACTGCTGAACTAGGGCAATCTCTCTCCATTCATTTCATAGAGATTTGCCACAGTCATTGCTGACTCACAAACCCCCTTTTGCAGCTCCTTTCAGTTAAAGAGTCTCAGAATGGGGCCAATTTATTAAGGATCGCAGTTACAATGCAATCTGGGTGGATTGTATTGGAATATGCAATCCTATCACAGGGATGTATTACCCTCCACACGCAGGGACAGGATTCCGAAAGGAACCGATCCCTGTGATGCGTTCAGCGCCCAGCTGAACGCATCACAGGGATCGGTTCCTTTCGGAACTACCCCGTCCAGGACTGAGCAGCCCCGTTACAGCCGGGTGACCCTCCATAAGTGTACCCCAGCTGTTGCATGTCACCGCTGGCTGCAGGAGTCCGCTGGCTGTGCTGGGTCCAAAATATGGGGAACAAAAAAACAGTTTTTTTTATCCCCGGTTTTTGGAACCAAGACTGGTCTAAGAGTCCGGGGTAGGTTTCAGAAATACGGGTGACCCCTGCACTTTTTGACACCTGTATTTTTTTAACCAAATCCAGCTCAATGAGCCCGGGGATGTTTTTTTTAACATTTTCACTTTAACACTTTTTTTGGGGACAGAACCATGCACAGATCTCATTGATCTGTGCATGGTTCCATAAAACTTGCCAGCCTGAACTTGGTCTATTTATTTTTGCTATTTTTTCACCCTATTACATTTGTGAGTTGAATACTTTATAATGGGAAAACACATGGATGCGAATTAAAGTGTTACAAAAAACCAACTGGTCAAAATGGGCAAATTTTGCGGCAAAAGGTGTGCTTTTTACCGCTATTTGCATCTTATTACATGTGCGATTTTTGGAAAATGTGTGATTTCGGATGGTTTTGACCAAAAATCCGCTAGCCGGCACGCGCTTCACAGTTTCAGCTTCTTCAGGGCCCCCGAAGAAGCTAAAACTGCGAATCGTGTGCCGGCTAGCGGTGCGCGGGCAGTTTGGTGCACTCTGTTATTATTTTTCTTACAATGCATTTTGATTCTGTGTTCGATAGTGTGATGTCCCTATAGCCCTTATAAGGGCTGAGACTTCAACTACGTGCTGCATATCTCTGATTGTGACCTTCCTGCTTAAGTATGTGGCACCATGCTTGATATTAATGCATAGGTGACCACATGATTCATTCATTGACAGAGTCCTGTCCCCTAACGCATGTTCGCTACGGGACACCCTGATCAGCAGCTTATAACGCCACTAACACTGTGTTATAATACACATCCCATTGAGGAAATACTGACTGTTAGTTGCTTGTGACACTGATCACATCAAGTATGCATGTTTTTTGAGTGAGCTCTGACATAACTATTGGGACATACAGAGTCACTGATTATAGTAAAGTCATATAAAGTACATATAAAGTACAGTATACCGCAAGGGTTATATATCTCTGCAGCAACATTATTGCATGACTCTGCCACACACTAAGAATAAGGGACACACGTCTATGTGATTATTAGAGACCCTTTTTGCATCTGCCCGCCACCTTTGTTTGAACATTGTGTGAATTCCACTGTATGTCTATGTGTGTTTTTTTTATATTTTCACAGCCTTTTAATAAATGTGAAATAAAGGTTATATTTTATATTTATTTTGGTGCACCGACACAGTAGGACATCTCTTTCTCCTTAAGTCTTTTTCCAATTTATATATGTCCGTTGGTTGTACACCCCCACTCTGAACACTGCCATTTAACTTAGGATGAATTAGGGGGTCCATTTGATTTATAATAGTCTTGTGCGACTAGCATTCCCTCCTCTTTCCCTACGTGTACATTAGACTGCTGGAGGATTTCCTCCCGTGGAGTACAGCTGCGCCACATTTTGTTTTGTTTCCCAGTTTTTACGGGTTTAAGTTAGTCTTCCTCTTGTCTGCTCTGGAGGTGTTGGGCACCTTGTCTCCCTGCAAGGCCTGGTGGCACCGAAGTTGGGGCGGACCTTATTCACCCCTTCAAACGTGGCTATTATAGGTGAAGTCTTAGTTCTGCAGGTGCCTATAACCTCTGGGGGGATTAACAGAGTCAGGGTTGGGATTGTGGCTGTCCTCCCCTCTACGCTTCTGGTTATTGTCAGTTACTCTTGTCTGTCCTGTGTCCCATATTCAGTTTAGTTTATGCCATCTGTTTATCCTGATCATCCAGCAACTGCACCAGCTAACTTATTAGCTATAGTTCCCTGTTCTATCCCTATAGAACAGAGGTTAATCCTAACACAACATAGGAACGCCCAGCGTTTCATGGGTGTCGTGATGCTGTGTGCCGGAGGCGGACATGACGTCAGTCTATCGCTCTGTCTTCGTCCCGGAGCCCAGAAATTTAAGGCAGTCTCCACTGAGCCCATGAGAAATCATTCGATGGTCAGAGACCATCTAACTACTTCTCCTGCTGCGGGCACATGTGTTTTCATAACACATCCCCTTTCATGGTTTCAAGGGGAGGGGGGGGCATTTTTCTGGCTGGGCCGTGGGGCAGGCACTCTGGGACTCGGTAAGCTGCAAAGATAGAGTCGAAGTCAACGAGAAGCAGGACCTATTTGTGTTTTCATCTTGGTATTTTTTTTATTTATGACAGGTGAGGCACTGCCTCCCCTGGCTGCACATCCATGATTTGTATGCATGTCGATGTTCACGCAGCTGAGCATTTATCGGAAGACTGTATGCACACCAATGTATCGATCCCAGCTGCAATCAGTAGCAAAAATGTAGTGCTATGGAGGGAGAAGGGCCCCTCATCGGTATCTTGCCTAGGGCCACATGAGGTTTAAATCCACCTCTGCTTCTACTACTCCCTTAGACTCCCACACTTGCTCCGATGTTCTGCAGAGTGGGAGATTGTGGGCCACATTTGGAGCCCCCCCTGTAGGAATCCTGCATTTGCCGCTGCACTTCCCTTGGCCGGGAGATGTGAGTCTATATTTATTCTTGTGTCAGATCCAGGAGGGAGTGATTCTTTCTGTGGCTGCAGGGTGTCATTACACAGTGTGTCCAAGTTGTTGTAGGTTCATTATCTCTGTCAATAAAATCCGCATTGAACCTTGGAGCTGTTGGGAGGGTGCAGGTTTACAGCCAGATCTCCACATTGATTGCACTAATAATGTTCCTCACGCTTAGTGTTCCCTAAGCCCGGAGTCTTCCCTCGGTGACATGTGTTAGTGTTTAACCAGGACTGCATGTAGGTGTCAAAGAGTAACCTCAGCCCAGCCTACAGCCGGCACAGAGTCTTCCGTCAACATGAGGGTCACCAACTCCATCGCCGACAGGATCCGTCGGGTCATTTCCATCCGCAACCAATGGGTGCGAGAGGCCATGGCCGAATTGCTGTCCACGTTTGTGATGATGGTAAGAAAAGACCAGCGATTGATACATGTGCCACATTGTGTTGCCTGTGTGTGTGTGTCAGATGTCACACAAAGTGCTGTCAAACTTATTACTGTGGTTTCTTTTTCCTTTTCCTCTAAATGTTTATTCTATATACAATTAGAGAAGTTGTTTGCTTATGAATAAATTAAGAGGTTTTACTACTTTCATTCATTGCCCTCTCGTAGCTTTCACTTCATTCACTGCTGTTCCTCCGTCATGTCAGCGCTTTTCAGTCATGTGTGCACCATCGGCCAGAGCCAGGACCATAGTGGCCATCAAGCACTTCTGGCAAATGCCAGAGGGGCCGATGGCCACGTGGGCGGATTTCTTCCCACAAGGTGGAGGCTCTGTCACCCAATTGGCGCACAGAGAGAGCCGCTGGACTCGCAGCAGGTCCGCGGCTCTCTCTGTGCGCCGCTGGGGTCCAAGAGAGAGGAGGGCATCACATGCTGCTGCTCCCCTCTCTCCTGCAAGCCGGGAGAGGCCGCACACGCACGCGCGGCACATGCGTGCACGTGCCCGAGCGTGTGCACTTGTGTGCACAAATGCCAGGGCCGATTTGACGGCCCAGTCCTGATGATATACAGGCATGGCTAAAAAAACAGGGTTAAGGGTTAAGAATTTTTTTTTTTTTTTAAAGATACGGTACTGTACTTGTTAGAAGCTGAAATCACTATTCCAATTGTAACAATGTCATTTACCCAACATTTCCATAGTTCTGCTGTGACTCTGGGATATTGACATCACTAATGACAATAGTAGTAATAACGACGGCAAGTGTTTTTCTTGCTTATGTAATGTGTCTGGGTTTATATGTTTTTCCTACTATGGAATGTTATTAATTAACCTTAGCACTGAGAGCAATGTATTATTGCAGGTTACAGATTCTCGCAATAGATAAATGTTATCTCAGCAGCCTTGTAAAATCCTGGCATGTTAGATTGTGGTGGGCAACTGGGCGAAGTACGCACCGCGCCAGGGTGATGCGCTGAGAGCAGCTGGAGATATATATATATATATATATATATATGCATGCAAGACAGTAAGTGTATAGGGATGTAAGTGTATAGGCTGCTGTAGAAATGACACTAAATACACACACATATATATATATATTACACACACACACACCAGGGTTGCCTACCCTCCCGGAAAATCGTGTCACCCTTCCGGCCCCCCGGAAAGGTGGGCAACCCTCCCGGGTTCTGGGGGACCCCCGTTCCCACCCTGGTTGCGGCTTCCTCCCCCCTGACCGCGGCGTTTAAATAACCTTATCTGTTGATCTCCAGGGCGGGGCTAAAGTGCCATAATTGTCATCGTTTAGCCCCGCCCCTCCACGGATATCGGCATACCGGGTCATTTTTCTTCATGGGGGCGGGGCTTAATTATGTCATGCTTAAGCGCCGCCCTCAAACTCCTGCTGAAAGTCTCCCCTCCGGGCTGCTCCCGGAGAGGAGCGTTCAAAAGTCAGCAGCCCTGATGTCCGGCACGGCTGTAATTCGGGATGACAGCACTCCATTGGTCTTGGCAGAAAAATCACTACAATCGGCGTGTTGGATACGGCATTTTCATTAGGACCTGATGAAAATTCCAGCCATTTGCCAGTTCAGTGA
Organism: Crinia signifera; assembly: GCF_055691185.1. NCBI lineage: Eukaryota > Metazoa > Chordata > Amphibia > Anura > Myobatrachidae > Crinia > Crinia signifera. The sequence goes on along the minus strand of NC_139217.1, from coordinate 470,172,328 downwards.
GGCACTGGGGGGGGGGGGGGGGGCACTGACAGGCCGGGATGGGGCGGGGCTGGCGACGGATGACCATGGTTGGGGCATAGCCAATACGTTTGCGTCCTCATTGCCACGACCCCACCATGCAATGTCTTTCGGGTCTTTCAGGCATTGCACAGCTGGGGCAGGGATACAAAGACGCAAATCACGTCATATGCCCCCTCCCCCCCAATTTCTGGGACCCTCCAGGCCATACCGGAAGGGTTGGACGGACAAATATTTGTGCCTAGGGGTGGCCTAACCCCTAAATCTGGCCCTGTCTGAGAGGAATCTATCCAAATGTAGATGAGCCCCAAAGCAGTTAGTAAGAGCTACTATACTTGGTAAAGAAAAGTCACTGATATGTGTCAGGGATTGTTCATCTATTGTGTTTTACACGTGGTTCCAGATAAATGGCCACAAGACATGCATGTAGCCAGAGGGATCATTGTGATTTATCACCAATGCTGGGAAATGGCGCTGATGATTCAATGTAAATGTATCTCTCTCTCTCTCTCTCTCTCTCTCTCTCTCTCTCTCTCTCTCTCTCCTAAAAAGGACCCGGCTACATAATGTGGGCTAGGTGACATGAGGGAGATTACTAGACTAATGAGGGAGAGAGGGAGATTGCTGCTATGTCTGTGTAGAGTAAATAGGCTGTGTGCATGGTTTAGCTGTGTGCATAATAGTTTTGAAGTGCAACAACTGAGAAAGCCAAAGTCTGCTTTGAGTGAGTTCAATTCATTCTCACAACATACTACCATTAATCTGGCTATTCAACCATAATATCATCATTTCTACATCTGCAAACAACTATTACTATCACTGTTAAAGCTTGTATTTGCACTGTCAGTTTTGAAAATGCCCAGCTGTACCTCTAATGTCTTCACCTGTCCTGCTCTTCCATTGATAGTAGGTGTCCCCCAAAATCTTATTCTTGCCCCTCTTCTTCTCTTTCTCTATACGTCCTCTATGGGTGAGCTTATTTGCTCACTCGACTTCCACTATCACATCTATGCTGATAATACTAAAATCTACCGCTCCTCTCCTGATCTCTCTCCCTCTATCCTCACTCATATCTCCTACTGTCTCTCTGCTGTCTACTCTTGGATGACCCAGCGCTTTTTTAGACTTAAAATATCAAGGACTAAGCTGACCTCTTCCCACCCTCCTGCATAAAACCTGACCATCGCTTATCCTAACCTACTGTTTATGCCCACCTCTTTCCCTTCTGTGTCACCTGTGTCTGTCTAACACTCCCCTTTAGAATGTAAGCTCTCACGGGCAGGGCCCTCTCTCCTCATGTGCCTTTCTTAGAATATATAAACCACTGCCAACCTGATGATTGCTTCAGTGTCCTGTCCCCTGATGCAACTATCCGTATTAACCATGTACTTGTCCTAAACTGTCTTGTGCTGTAATTCGTTATGTGTTTTTGCTCATAACTATGCTCTGTAAAGCGCTGCGGAATCTGTGTGCGCTATATAAGAAACTGTTAATATATAAATAAAATATGTCAGGGAGTCTCCTGCAGAATGCAGGAGGGAAGGTTACAGTGTAATATGGGCTATGTGAAATAAGGGAGATTGGTAGACTAATGAGGGATTGCAGGAGATTGCTGATATATCAGGGAGTTTTGTTGTCCAGGGCCCCCACAGACCTTAATCTGCCCCTGGGTAGATGTGACATGTAGACCTGGGTAACATCCTGCTGCACTGCAGGGGGGCAGGTGTAACATGTGGAGGGAGCTCTAGATTTGTCCAAACTCAGATATACCTTGCTGTGTAAGAATAAAGCTTCCCAGCATGTGCAGGCTTACATGCACAAGTAGACTGTATTTACCCTGCATAGAAACAAATACATGTATTTGCAGACCTTGTATCATGGTTTGTTCCAGGGGAAAAAATTACTTGTTCTCTCTTTCTCTTTGGTAGAATCAGACATGTAGAGGGAAAATGAAAAGAGGTGTTGTATCCCATAGCAACCAATCAGATTCTAGAGAAATGGTTGGCAGAATCTGATTAGTGTTTACCCCACAGTGTCCCGGACACCACAGATTTGTTATAATACATATAATATATGACAGTGCGTTTTCCCATCTCCTCAGCCCCCATTCGCCGGCACTATCCCCCGCCCAGTCACGTGACCCCCCCCCCCCCCATACAGTTCCGGATCTCTGATAAAGGTGCCATTGCTGATCTCTAGTAGATGCCACCTCTGAGTTACTGGCACATGCTGTTCCCTGAGACACATAAATGTCACGCATCATATGACTTGCAAATAAACATTTCCAGGTACGCGAGCTCCGCATAACTAGGCCCTGTACTAAATGTAACATTCCCACGTGCACGAGTTTCAACCGACCCTCTCACGCAAAGCGCTGGAGGCCTCCATAATGGACATTATGGGGGTTATTCAGACCTGATCGCAGCGAGAGCGGTTATTGATAGATTGCACATTTGTACGGATCTTAGCGCGCATGCGTTGGGCGGTCCTGAGATAAAATCCTGCTCATTTTGTAATCGCTGGTCGAACACAAGGTGACGGACAGAGGGGCAGATGTATTAAGCTTTAACAAGAGATAAATCCAAGGGTGATAATGAGAGATAAACGTCCAGCCAATCACCTGCTAACTGCCATGTTACAGCCTGTGTGTCATCCTATTTAGGGTAACAGTTTGCAATGTAGGACGGTCATTGCTCAGCGCTACAGCACCGCCTCCTGATGTGTCCGCTCGCTTGCTCTATTAATAATTGATTGTGCTAATGAACCGCGCTGACAGAGGGAAAAGGCGCGCTGAAACCAGGGGGGTTAAATGCCCATTGCCATGGGGTTACATGCTCATTGCCACGGTCAATATATATACTCCAGGAGCAACATAAATATATTTAATATATATTCTCCCTAGACCAGACCCGCTGTGTCCCTGATACTGTGACATTATACTGCAAGTATTGTAGTGTGTGGGGCACTGGGTTCTCCATACACCAGACCCGCTGTGTCCCTGATACTGTGACATTATACTGCAAGTATTGTAGTGTGTTGGGGGGGGGGGGGGGGGTACTGGGTTCTCCATACACCAGACCCACTGTGTCCCTGATACTGTGACATTATACTGCAAGTATTGTAGAGTGTGTGGGGCACTGGGTTCTCCATACACCAGACCCGCTGTGTCCCGGATACTGTGACATTATCCTGCTAGTATTGTAGTGTGTGTGGGGCACTAGGTTCTCCATACACCAGCCCCGCTGTGTCCCTGATACAATGACATTACACTGCTAGTATTGTAGTGTGTGGGGCACTAGGTTTTCCATACACCAGACCTGCTGTGTCCCTGATACAATGACATTACACTGCTAGTATTGTAGTGTGTGGGGCACTAGGTTCTCCATACACCAGACCCGCTGTGTCCCTGATACTGTGACATTATACTGCAAGTATTGTAGAGTGTGTGGGGCACTGGGTTCTCCATACACCAGACCCGCTGTGTCCCGGATACTGTGACATTATCCTGCTAGTATTGTAGTGTGGGGGGCACTAGGTTCTCCATACACCAGACCTGCTGTGTCCCTGATACAATGACATTACACTGCTAGTATTGTAGTGTGTGGGGCACTAGGTTCTCCATACACCTGACCCGCTGTGTCCCTGATACGGTGACATTATGCTGCTAGTATTGTAGTGTGGGGGACACCAGGTTCTCCATACACCAGACCCGCTGTGTCCCTAATACGATGACATTATACTGCTAGTATTGTAGTGTGTGTGGGGGGTACAGGGTTCTCCATACACCAGACCCGCTGTGTCCCTGATACTGTGACATTATCCTGCTAGTATTGTAGTGTGTGTGTGGGGCACTATGTTCTCAATACACTAGACCCGCTGTGTCCCTGATACAATGACATTATACTGCTAGTATTGTAGTGTGTGTGGGGCACTAGGTTCTCCATACACCAGCCCCGCTGTGTCCCTGATACTGTGACATTATCCTGCTAGTATTGTAGTGTGTGTGGGGCACTGGGTTCTCCATACACCAGTCCCGCTGTGTCCCTGATACTGTGACATTATACTGCTAGTATTGTAGTGTGTGTGGGGCACTGGGTTCTCCATACACCAGACCCGCTGTGTCCCTGATACTGTGACATTACACTACTAGTATTGAAGTGTGTGTGGGGGTAACTGGGTTCTCCATACACCAGACCCGCTGTGTCCCTGATACAATGACATTATACTGCTAGTATTGTAGTGTGTGGGGGGCACTAGGTTCTCCATACCCCAGACCCGCTGTGTCCCTGATACTGTGACATTATCCTGCCAGTATTGTAGTGTGGGGGGGGCACTAGGTTCTCCATACACCAGACCTGCTGTGTCCCTGATACTGTGACATTAAACTGCAAGTATTGTAGTGTGTGGGGCACTGGGTTCTCCATACACCAGATCCGCTGTGTCCCTGATACGATGACATTATACTGCTAGTATTGTAGTGTGTGGGGCACTAGGTTCTCCATAAACCAGACCCGCTGTGTCCCTGATACGATGACATTATCCTGCTAGTATTGTAGTGTATGTGGGGCACTAGGTTCTCCATACACCAGCCCCGCTGTGTCCCTGATACTGTGACATTATCCTGCTAGTATTGTAGTGTATGGGGGGCACTAGGTTCTCCATAAACCAGACCCGCTGTGTCCCTGATACGATGACATTATACTGCTAGTATTGTAGTGTGTGGGGCACTAGGTTCTCCATACACCAGACCCGCTGTGTCCCTGATACTGTGACATTATACTGCAAGTATTGTAGTGTGTGTGGGGCACTAGGTTCTCCATACACCAGACCCGCTGTGTCCCTGATACGATGACATTATACTGCTAGTATTGTAGTGTGTGGGGCACTAGGTTCTCCATAAACCAGACCCGCTGTGTCCCTGATACGATGACATTATCCTGCTAGTATTGTAGTGTATGTGGGGCACTAGGTTCTCCATACACCAGCCCCGCTGTGTCCCTGATACTGTGACATTATCCTGCTAGTATTGTAGTGTATGGGGGGCACTAGGTTCTCCATACACCAGACCCGCTGTGTCCCTAATACGATGACATTATACTGCTAGTATTGTAGTGTGTGTGGGGGGTACAGGGTTCTCCATACACCAGACCCGCTGTGTCCCTGATACTGTGACATTACACTACTAGTATTGAAGTGTGTGTGGGGGTAACTGGGTTCTCCATACACCAGCCCCGCTGTGTCCCTGATACTGTGACATTATCCTGCTAGTATTGCAGTGTGTGGGGCACTAGGTTCTCCATACACCAGCCCCGCTGTGTCCCTAATACGATGACATTATCCTGCTAGTATTGTAGTGTGGGGCACTGGGTTCTCCATACACCAGACCCGCTGTGTCCCTGATACAATGACATTATACTGCTAGTATTGTAGTGTGTGGGGGGCACTAGGTTCTCCATACCCCAGACCCGCTGTGTCCCTGATACTGTGACATTATCCTGCCAGTATTGTAGTGTGTGGGGCACTAGGTTCTCCATACACCAGACCGCTGTGTCCCTGATACTGTGACATTATCCTGCCAGTATTGTAGTGTGGGGGGCACTAGGTTCTCCATACACCAGACCCGCTGTGTCCCTGATACTGTGACATTATACTGCTAGTATTGTAGTGTATGGGGGGCACTAGGTTCTCCATACACCAGACCCGCTGTGTCCCTGATACTGTGACATTATACTGCTAGTATTGTAGTGTATGGGGGGCACTAGGTTCTCCATACACCAGACCCGCTGTGTCCCTGATACGGTGACATTATGCTGCTAGTATTGTAGTGTGTGTGGGGCACTACGTTCTCCATACACCAGCCCCCCTGTGTCCCTGATACAATGACATTATACTGCTAGTATTGTAGTGTATGGGGGGCACTAGGTTCTCCATACACCAGACCCGCTGTGTCCCTGATACTGTGACATTATGCTGCTAGTATTGTAGTGTGTGTGGGGCACTAGGTTCTCCATACACCAGACCCGCTGTGTCCCTGATACTGTGACATTATACTGCTAGTATTGTAGTGTGTGGGGCACTACGTTCTCCATACACCAGCCCCCCTGTGTCCCTGATACAATGACATTATACTGCTAGTATTGTAGTGTATGGGGGGCACTAGGTTCTCCATACACCAGACCCGCTGTGTCCCTGATACTGTGACATTATCCTGCCAGTATTGTAGTGTGGGGGGCACTAGGTTCTCCATACACCAGACCCGCTGTGTCCCTGATACGGTGACATTATGCTGCTAGTATTGTAGTGTGTGTGGGGCACTACGTTCTCCATACACCAGCCCCCCTGTGTCCCTGATACAATGACATTATACTGCTAGTATTGTAGTGTATGGGGGGCACTAGGTTCTCCATACACCAGACCCGCTGTGTCCCTGATACGATGACATTATACTGCTAGTATTGTAGTGTGTGGGGCACTAGGTTCTCCATACACCAGACCCGCTGTGTCCCTGATACTGTGACATTATACTGCAAGTATTGTAGTGTGTGGGGCACTGGGTTCTCCATACACCAGACCCGCTGTGTCCCTGATACGATGACATTATACTGCTAGTATTGTAGTGTGTGGGGCACTAGGTTCTCCATAAACCAGACCCGCTGTGTCCCTGATACGATGACATTATCCTGCTAGTATTGTAGTGTATGTGGGGCACTAGGTTCTCCATACACCAGCCCCGCTGTGTCCCTGATACTGTGACAATATCCTGCTAGTATTGTAGTGTATGGGGGGCACTAGGTTCTCCATACACCAGACCCGCTGTGTCCCTAATACGATGACATTATACTGCTAGTATTGTAGTGTGTGTGGGGGGTACAGGGTTCTCCATACACCAGACCCGCTGTGTCCCTGATACTGTGACATTATCCTGCTAGTATTGTAGTGTGTGTGTGGGGCACTACGTTCTCCATACACCAGACCCGCTGTGTCCCTGATACTGTGACATTACACTACTAGTATTGAAGTGTGTGTGGGGGTAACTGGGTTCTCCATACACCAGCCCCGCTGTGTCCCTGATACTGTGACATTATCCTGCTAGTATTGCAGTGTGTGGGGCACTAGGTTCTCCATACACCAGCCCCGCTGTGTCCCAAATACGATGACATTATCCTGCTAGTATTGTAGTGTGGGGCACTGGGTTCTCCATACACCAGACCCGCTGTGTCCCTGATACAATGACATTATACTGCTAGTATTGTAGTGTGTGGGGGGCACTAGGTTCTCCATACCCCAGACCCGCTGTGTCCCTGATACTGTGACATTATCCTGCCAGTATTGTAGTGTGTGGGGCACTAGGTTCTCCATACACCAGACCCGCTGTGTCCCTGATACGGTGACATTATGCTGCTAGTATTGTAGTGTGTGTGGGGCACTACGTTCTCCATACACCAGCCCCCCTGTGTCCCTGATACAATGACATTATACTGCTAGTATTGTAGTGTATGGGGGGCACTAGGTTCTCCATACACCAGACCCGCTGTGTCCCTGTTACAATGACATTATCCTGCTAGTATTGTAGTGTGGGGGGCACTAGGTTCTCCATACACCAGCCCCGCTGTGTCCCTGATACTGTGACATTATCCTGCTAGTATTGTAGTGTGTGGGGCACTAGGTTCTCCATACACCAGCCCCGCTGTGTCCCTGATACTGTGACATTATCCTGCTAGTATTGTAGTGTGTGGGGCACTAGGTTCTCCATACACCAGACCTGCTGTGTCCCTTATACCATGACATTATCCTGCTAGTATTGTAGTGTGTGGGGAGCACTGGGTTCTCCATACACCAGACCCGCTGTGTCCCTGATACAATGACATTATCCTGCTAGTATTGTAGTGTGGGGGGCACTAGGTTCTCCATACACCAGCCCCGCTGTGTCCCTGATACGGTGACATTATCCTGCTAGTATTGTAGTGTGTGGGGCACTAGGTTCTCCATACACCAGACCGCTGTGTCCCTGATACTGTGACATTATCCTGCCAGTATTGCAGTGTATGGGGGCACTAGGTTCTCCATACACCAGCCCCGCTGTGTCCCTGATACAATGACATTATCCTGCTAGTATTGTAGTGTGGGGGGCACTAGGTTCTCCATACACCAGACCCGCTGTGTCCCTGATACGGTGACATTATACTGCTAGTATTGTAGTGTATGGGGGGCACTAGGTTCTCCATACACCAGACCCGCTGTGTCCCTGATACTGTGACATTATCCTGCTAGTATTGTAGTGTGTGGGGCACTAGGTTCTCCATACACCAGACCTGCTGTGTCCCTTATACCATGACATTATCCTGCTAGTATTGTAGTGTGTGGGGAGCACTGGGTTCTCCATACACCAGACCCGCTGTGTCCCTGATACAATGACATTATCCTGCTAGTATTGTAGTGTGGGGGGCACTAGGTTCTCCATACACCAGCCCCGCTGTGTCCCTGATACGGTGACATTATCCTGCTAGTATTGTAGTGTGTGGGGCACTAGGTTCTCCATACACCAGACCGCTGTGTCCCTGATACTGTGACATTATCCTGCCAGTATTGCAGTGTATGGGGGCACTAGGTTCTCCATACACCAGCCCCGCTGTGTCCCTGATACAATGACATTATCCTGCTAGTATTGTAGTGTGGGGGGCACTAGGTTCTCCATACACCAGACCCGCTGTGTCCCTGATACGGTGACATTATACTGCTAGTATTGTAGTGTATGGGGGGCACTAGGTTCTCCATACACCAGACCCGCTGTGTCCCTGATACTGTGACATTATACTGCTAGTATTGTAGTGTGTGGGGCACTAGGTTCTCCATACACCAGACCCGCTGTGTCCCTGATACTGTGACATTATCCTGCTAGTATTGTAGTGTGTGTGGGGCACTAGGTTTTCCATACACCAAACCCGCTGTGTCCCTGATACTGTGACATTATACTGCAAGTATTGTAGTGTGTGGGGGGCACTGGGTTCTCCATACACCAGACCCGCTGTGTCCCTGATACAGGGACATTATCCTGTTAGTATTGTAGTGTGTGGGACACCAGGTTCTCCATACACCAGCCCCGCTGTGTCCCTGATACTGTGACATTATCCTGCTAGTATTGTAGTGTATGGGGGGCACTAGGTTCTCCATACACCAGACCCGCTGTGTCCCTGATACTGTGACATTATACTGCTAGTATTGTAGTGTGTGGGGCACTAGGTTCTCCATACACCAGACCCGCTGTGTCCCTGATACGGTGACATTATACTGCTAGTATTGTAATGTGTGTGGGGCACTAGGTTCTCCATACACCAGCCCCGCTGTGTCCCTGATACGATGACATTATCCTGCTAGTATTGTCGTGTGTGGGGAGCACTAGGTTCTCCATACCCCAGACCGCTGTGTCCCTGATACTGTGACATTATCCTGCCAGTATTGCAGTGTATGGGGGCACTGGGTTCTCCATACACCAGACCCGCTGTGTCCCTGATACAGTGACATTATCCTGCTAGTATTGTAGTGTGGGGGGCACTAGGTTCTCCATACACCAGCCCCCCTGTGTCCCTGATACAATGACATTATCCTGCTAGTATTGCAGTGTGTGGGGGGCACTAGGTTCTCCATACAGCAGACCTGCTGTGTCCCTGATACGGTGACATTATGCTGCTAGTATTGTAGTGTGGGGGGCACTAGGTTCTCCATACACCAGACCTGCTGTGTCCCTGATACAATGACATTACATTGCTAGTATTGTAGTGTGTGTGGGGCACTAGGTTCTCCATACACCAGCCCCGCTGTGTCCCTGATACTGTGACATTATCCTGCTAGTATTGTAGTGTGTGTGGGGCACTAGGTTCTCCATACACCAGCCCCGCTGTGTCCCTGATACTGTGACATTATCCTGCTAGTATTGTAGTGTGTGTGGGGCACTAGGTTCTCCATACACCAGACCCGCTGTGTCCCTGATACAATGACATTACACTGCTAGTATTGTAGTGTGTGGGGCACTAGGTTCTCCATACAGCAGACCTGCTGTGTCCCTGATACGGTGACATTATGCTGCTAGTATTGTAGTGTGGGGCACTAGGTTCTCCATACACCAGACCGCTGTGTCCCTGATACAATGACATTACATTGCTAGTATTGTAGTGTGTGTGGGGCACTAGGTTCTCCATACACCAGCCCCGCTGTGTCCCTGATACTGTGACATTATACTGCTAGTATTGTAGTGTGTGTGGGGCACTAGGTTCTCCATACACCAGACCTGCTGTGTCCCTGATACAATGACATTACACTGCTAGTATTGTAGTGTGTGGGGCACTAGGTTCTCCATACAGCAGACCTGCTGTGTCCCTGATACGGTGACATTATGCTGCTAGTATTGTAGTGTGGGGCACTAGGTTCTCCATACACCAGACCGCTGTGTCCCTGATACAATGACATTATCCTGCTAGTATTGTAGTGTGGGGGGCACTAGGTTCTCCATACACCAGACCTGCTGTGTCCCTGATACAATGACATTACATTGCTAGTATTGTAGTGTGTGTGGGGCACTAGGTTCTCCATACACCAGCCCCGCTGTGTCCCTGATACTGTGACATTATCCTGCTAGTATTGTAGTGTGTGTGGGGCACTAGGTTCTCCATACACCAGCCCCGCTGTGTCCCTGATACTGTGACATTATCCTGCTAGTATTGTAGTGTGTGTGGGGCACTAGGTTCTCCATACACCAGACCTGCTGTGTCCCTGATACAATGACATTACACTGCTAGTATTGTAGTGTGTGGGGCACTAGGTTCTCCATACACCTGACCCGCTGTGTCCCTGATACGGTGACATTATGCTGCTAGTATTGTAGTGTGGGGGGCAATAGGTTCTCCATACACCAGACCCGCTGTGTCCCTGATATGATGACATTATCCTGCCAGTATTGTAGTGTGTGTGTGGGGCACTAGGTTCTCCATACACCAGCCCCGCTGTGTCCCTGATACTGTGACATTATCCTGCCAGTATTGTAGTGTGTGGGGCACTGGGTTCTCCATACACCAGACCCGCTGTGTCCCTGATACTGTGACATTATCCTGCCAGTATTGTAGTGTGTGGGGCACTAGGTTCTCCATACACCAGACCCGCTGTGTCCCTGATACTGTGACATTATCCTGCTAGTATTGTAGTGTGTGTGGGGCACTAGGTTCTCCATACACCAGACCGCTGTGTCCCTGATACTGTGACATTATCCTGCCAGTATTGTAGTGTGTGGGGCACAGGGTTCTCCATACACCAGACCTGCTGTGTCCCTGATACTGTGACATTATACTGCTAGTATTGTAGTGTGGGGGGCACTAGGTTCTCCATACACCAGCCCCGCTGTGTCCCTGATACAGTGACATTATCCTGCCAGTATTGTAGTGTGGGGGGCACTAGGTTCTCCATACACCAGACCCGCTGTGTCCCTGATACAATGACATTATCCTGCTAGTATTGTAGTGTGTGGGGGCACTAGGTTCTCCATACACCAGCCCCGCTGTGTCCCTGATACTGTGACATTATCCTGCCAGTATTGTAGTGTGTGGGGCACTGGGTTCTCCATACACCAGACCCGCTGTGTCCCTGATACTGTGACATTATCCTGCCAGTATTGTAGTGTGTGGGGCACTAGGTTCTCCATATACCAGCCCCGCTGTGTCCCTGATACTGTGACATTATCCTGCTAGTATTGTAGTGTGTGTGGGGCACTAGGTTCTCCATACACCAGACCGCTGTGTCCCTGATACTGTGACATTATCCTGACAGTATTGTAGTGTGTGGGGCACTGGGTTCTCCATACACCAGCCCCGCTGTGTCCCTGATACGGTGACATTATACTGCTAGTATTGTAGTGTGGGGGGCACTAGGTTCTCCATACACCAGCCCCGCTGTGTCCCTGATACGGTGACATTATGCTGCTAGTATTGTAGTGTGTGGGGCACTAGGTTCTCCATACACCAGCCCCGCTGTGTCCCTGATACGGTGACATTATCCTGCCAGTATTGTAGTGTGGGGGGCACTAGGTTCTCCATACACCAGATCCGCTGTGTCCCTGATACAATGACATTATCCTGCTAGTATTGTAGTGTGTGGGGCACTAGGTTCTCCATACACCAGCCCCGCTGTGTCCCTGATACGGTGACATTATCCTGCCAGTATTGTAGTGTGGGGGGCACTAGGTTCTCCATACACCAGACCCGCTGTGTCCCTGATACGATGACATTATCCTGCTAGTATTGTAGTGTGTGTGTGGGGCACTAGGTTCTCCATACACCAGCCCCACTGTGTCCCTGATACTGTGACATTATCCTGCCAGTATTGTAGTGTGTGGGGCACTGGGTTCTCCATACACCAGCCCCGCTGTGTCCCTGATACGATGACATTATCCTGCTAGTATTGTAGTGTGTGGGGCACTAGGTTCTCCATACACCAGCCCCGCTGTGTCCCTGATACGGTGACATTTTCCTGCTAGTATTGTAGTGTGTGATGCACTAGGTTCTCCATACACCATCCCCGCTGTGTCCCTGATACTGTGACATTATCCTGCCAGTATTGTAGTGTGTGGGGCACTAGGTTCTCCATACACCAGCCCCGCTGTGTCCCTGATACGGTGACATTATCCTGCCAGTATTGTAGTGTGGGGGGCACTAGGTTCTCCATACACCAGCCCCGCTGTGTCCCTGATACTGTGACATTATACTGCTAGTATTGTAGTGTGTGTGGGGCACTACGTTCTCCATACACCAGCCCCGCTGTGTCCCTGATACTGTGACATTATCCTGCCAGTATTGTAGTGTGGGGGGCACTAGGTTCTCCATACACCAGCCCCGCTGTGTCCCTGATACTGTGACATTATACTGCTAGTATTGTAGTGTGTGGGGCACTGGGTTCTCCATACACCAGCTCCGCTGTGTCCCTGATACTGTGACATTATCCTGCCAGTATTGTAGTGTGGGGGGCACTAGGTTCTCCATACACCAGCCCCGCTGTGTCCCTGATACTGTGACATTATCCTGCTAGTATTGTAGTGTGTGTGGGGCACTAGGTTCTCCATACACCAGCCCCGCTGTGTCCCTGATACTGTGACATTATCCTGCTAGTATTGTAGTGTGTGTGGGGCACTAGGTTCTCCATACACCAGACCTGCTGTGTCCCTGATACAATGACATTACACTGCTAGTATTGTAGTGTGTGGGGCACTAGGTTCTCCATACACCTGACCCGCTGTGTCCCTGATACGGTGACATTATGCTGCTAGTATTGTAGTGTGGGGGGCAATAGGTTCTCCATACACCAGACCCGCTGTGTCCCTGATATGATGACATTATCATGCCAGTATTGTAGTGTGTGTGTGGGGCACTAGGTTCTCCATACACCAGCCCCGCTGTGTCCCTGATACTGTGACATTATCCTGCCAGTATTGTAGTGTGTGGGGCACTGGGTTCTCCATACACCAGACCCGCTGTGTCCCTGATACTGTGACATTATCCTGCCAGTATTGTAGTGTGTGGGGCACTAGGTTCTCCATACACCAGACCCGCTGTGTCCCTGATACTGTGACATTATCCTGCTAGTATTGTAGTGTGTGTGGGGCACTAGGTTCTCCATACACCAGACCGCTGTGTCCCTGATACTGTGACATTATCCTGCCAGTATTGTAGTGTGTGGGGCACAGGGTTCTCCATACACCAGACCTGCTGTGTCCCTGATACTGTGACATTATACTGCTAGTATTGTAGTGTGGGGGGCACTAGGTTCTCCATACACCAGCCCCGCTGTGTCCCTGATACAGTGACATTATCCTGCCAGTATTGTAGTGTGGGGGGCACTAGGTTCTCCATACACCAGACCCGCTGTGTCCCTGATACAATGACATTATCCTGCTAGTATTGTAGTGTGTGGGGGCACTAGGTTCTCCATACACCAGCCCCGCTGTGTCCCTGATACTGTGACATTATCCTGCTAGTATTGTAGTGTGTGTGTGGGGCACTAGGTTCTCCATACACCAGCCCCGCTGTGTCCCTGATACTGTGACATTATCCTGCCAGTATTGTAGTGTGTGGGGCACTGGGTTCTCCATACACCAGACCCGCTGTGTCCCTGATACTGTGACATTATCCTGCCAGTATTGTAGTGTGTGGGGCACTAGGTTCTCCATATACCAGCCCCGCTGTGTCCCTGATACTGTGACATTATCCTGCTAGTATTGTAGTGTGTGTGGGGCACTAGGTTCTCCATACACCAGACCGCTGTGTCCCTGATACTGTGACATTATCCTGCCAGTATTGTAGTGTGTGGGGCACTGGGTTCTCCATACACCAGCCCCGCTGTGTCCCTGATACGGTGACATTATACTGCTAGTATTGTAGTGTGGGGGGCACTAGGTTCTCCATACACCAGCCCCGCTGTGTCCCTGATACGGTGACATTATGCTGCTAGTATTGTAGTGTGTGGGGCACTAGGTTCTCCATACACCAGCCCCGCTGTGTCCCTGATACGGTGACATTATCCTGCCAGTATTGTAGTGTGGGGGGCACTAGGTTCTCCATACACCAGATCCGCTGTGTCCCTGATACAATGACATTATCCTGCTAGTATTGTAGTGTGTGGGGCACTAGGTTCTCCATACACCAGCCCCGCTGTGTCCCTGATACGGTGACATTATCCTGCCAGTATTGTAGTGTGGGGGGCACTAGGTTCTCCATACACCAGACCCGCTGTGTCCCTGATACGATGACATTATCCTGCTAGTATTGTAGTGTGTGTGTGGGGCACTAGGTTCTCCATACACCAGCCCCACTGTGTCCCTGATACTGTGACATTATCCTGCCAGTATTGTAGTGTGTGGGGCACTGGGTTCTCCATACACCAGCCCCGCTGTGTCCCTGATACGATGACATTATCCTGCTAGTATTGTAGTGTGTGGGGCACTAGGTTCTCCATACACCAGCCCCGCTGTGTCCCTGATACGGTGACATTATCCTGCTAGTATTGTAGTGTGTGATGCACTAGGTTCTCCATACACCATCCCCGCTGTGTCCCTGATACTGTGACATTATCCTGCCAGTATTGTAGTGTGTGGGGCACTAGGTTCTCCATACACCAGCCCCGCTGTGTCCCTGATACGGTGACATTATCCTGCCAGTATTGTAGTGTGGGGGGCACTAGGTTCTCCATACACCAGCCCCGCTGTGTCCCTGATACTGTGACATTATCCTGCTAGTATTGTAGTGTGTGTGGGGCACTACGTTCTCCATACACCAGCCCCGCTGTGTCCCTGATACTGTGACATTATCCTCCCAGTATTGTAGTGTGGGGGGCACTAGGTTCTCCATACACCAGCCCCGCTGTGTCCCTGATACTGTGACATTATACTGCTAGTATTGTAGTGTGTGGGGCACTGGGTTCTCCATACACCAGCTCCGCTGTGTCCCTGATACTGTGACATTATCCTGCCAGTATTGTAGTGTGGGGGGCACTAGGTTCTCCATACACCAGCCCCGCTGTGTCCCTGATACTGTGACATTATACTGCAAGTATTGTAGTGTGTGTGGGGCACTGGGTTCTCCATACACCAGCGCCGCTGTGTCCCTGATACTGTGACATTATCCTGCCAGTATTGTAGTGTGTGGGGCACAGGGTTCTCCATACACCAGCCCCGCTGTGTCCCTGATACTGTGACATTATACTGCAAGTATTGTAGTGTGTGTGGGGCACTGGGTTCTCCATACACCAGCCCCGCTGTGTCCCTGATACTGTGACATTATACTGCTAGTATTGTAGTGTGTGATGCACTAGGTTCTCCATACACCAGCGCCGCTGTGTCCCTGATACTGTGACATTATCCTGCCAGTATTGCAGTTTGTGCAGCTGGACGGCTAATGTCACGGCTGTTTGGATTTGTGCGTTATCGCTGCTGATTGAGTCCATTAACCTTTCCCCGAGATGCGCAGCTTCCTGACATTTTTCTTCATTACATGACAATATTTAGTCCTTGACCCGAGCGTCGGAGTGTCGCATGTTGTGTGTTTGCTGATATAAAGGATGGGGCCCATTACCTCCACCTCGTATCACAGCGCCGGCTCTGTCTGCCCAATCACATTGGGACATAAACACAGCTGAGAATAGCAGTCTGCCCACATGCACATGTGTGTGTGCATATGGGGGTGTTACTGGGGAGCCCAGTATAGCCCCCTTGTTCTCCATCGACATCACCATCGCCTGCACCTGTATTGATGTTCCTGACCAATGTTTACAATGTAATTATTGGCAGTGCTTAATTGCACACACAGAGACTGTTCTCACCCCTTGGCGAATGCATGTCCGTGGCATTGTGCCTACTGTTCTATTATGGAACGTTTAGAGTCAGCTTTGGGGTATGGGTGGTATAGCTCACAGACAATATCAAGGTCAACAATCAGTTAGTCGACCCCAGAAGGTGGACATTGGGAAAGGGTTGACACAACTAAAAGGTCGACACAAAAAGGGAGACACATGAAAAGTTTACATGCATTTTTAACTATTTTTGATGTAAAAATTTGTAGCAATAAGTTCATAAAAAGGGGCTTTATACAAACTAGCGCTTCCCACTGAGCAATGAGTTCACAGGTTGTATCCTGCGTCTGTGGGTATTATCGCTAATGTATAGCGGTCTCTGAGCCTAACTGCACCACTTCTAGTTCAGAGAGTTGGAGTGGAGAGAGAGAGAGTAAGAGAAGAAGAGAGAGAAAGAGAAGAAGAGGGAGAGAGAGAGGGGGATAGAGAAACAGAGGGAGAGAAAGAGAGAGAAGAAGAGGGAGAGGGAGTGAGAGGAGGGAGAGAGAAAGAGAAGAAGGAGAGAAAGAGGGAGAGAGAAAGAGAAGAAGAGGGAGAGGGAAAGAGAGGAGGGAGAGAGAAAGAGAAGAAGGAGAGAAAGAAAGAGAAGAAGGGGGAGAGAGAGGGGGGATAGAGAAAGAGAGAGAGAGAGAGGGGGGATAGAGAAAGAGAGAGGAGGGAGAGAGAGGGGGATAGAGAAAGAGAGAGAAGAGGGAGAGAGAGGGGGAGAGAGAAAGAGAAGAAGAGGGGGAGAAAGAAGGGAAAGAGAGAGAGACAGGGAGAGATAGGGATAAAGAGAGAGAGACGGGTGGGGAGAGAAATAAGAGAGAGAAAGAGGAAAGGAAGAGAAGGTGGATAGAGGAGAATGAGAAGAGGGAGAGAGAGGGAGAATGAAAGAGGTTGAAGAAAGAGGAGGGAGAAATATAGGGAGAGAAAGAAGGCAGGATAGAGAGGAAGGAAGAGAGAGGGGAGAACAGATGAGAGAGGGATGGAAATAGAGGAGGAGGGAGGGAGAGGTGAAAAAGAGAGAGAAAGAGAGAGGGGACAGGGAGAGAAATAAAAGGAGAGAAAATGAAAGAGAGAGAATTGGGAGGAGAGAGGGTGGCGATGTGGGTGTGTTAGGGTGTAGAGGGTGGCAGCAGTATCGTTCCACAGCCCCAGCAATGGCAGGGGGGAGCAGGCGCCACTGGGTCACGGCGCAGGGTTACGACGGATCCCACCCGCCATGCTACTACAGTATTTACAGGCAGAGCTCCGCCTCGGCGCCTCCATACTAAGCTCCTTACACCCCCCCCCCTTGCCCAGGCCCCCCTCGTGCCGCCTTACTCCTCCACTTAGCAGGGACCCGCAGATCTCTGCGGTGCGGCCCGGCTCCCCTCTTGGTTACTGCTACTTTGGAAGTGGACCATCATAAAATGTCCGCCCCCCATACAGCAGACAGTTCTGTGAAACTGCTTTTAGGGGAAAAAGGGAAAGGGATGGTGACCGGTGCACAAGCGATTGAAAGTGTTCAATTAGAAAGAAATGTATAGATCCACAATAGCAGGTAGAATTAAAGGGAGAGGTAAGCTCCCTGATTTGGAATAATTTATGTAGTGGAGGTGCACCCTGGAGAGTAAAATGGGTTA
Organism: Crinia signifera; assembly: GCF_055691185.1. NCBI lineage: Eukaryota > Metazoa > Chordata > Amphibia > Anura > Myobatrachidae > Crinia > Crinia signifera. Next base: position 470,154,320 of record NC_139217.1, on the reverse strand, counting down.
CTGAAAGGGAAGAAGAAAAGACTCTCTCTTTGTAGGGGCACTCTTTGATAATTTAAAGTTTAAATGTTAGTATAGAAATATCACATAGATGGAGGATGGGTGAACCACACAAATCACTCACCGCTATGTTGCCCAAACGGAATTGATCTGAGAATACTAGACAACAGTGTTGACAGGAGAGCCAAGTTGGGGCTCCCTAGGGCGGGGCTCCCTCTTGGTCCTGTCTGTGTAAAAATAGAGTTGATTAAAATATAACTTTTAATAAGCACTTAGTAAAAAATTGCTAGACAAACATGTAAACAAGAGAAAGAAGGAAGAGACTCTCTCTTTGTTGGGCCACTCTTTAAAAACGATTATGATTCAGTAATCGAAAATTTGTAACCATATGTCATACGATATTATCAATAAGTCATGAGTGTGCTCTGTGGGCATAACGTCCCCCGGTTCTGTGACACTTGGGCATAACGTCCCCCGGTTCTGTGACACTATGGATTCTTGACTCAACAGGGTACAGGTAGCTCCTTACCCACAAACCGAGTGAAGTTCCCCAGCACTGTTAGTGTGTTAGAGGGGATCACCTGCGTGTCACTAGACCGGGGTGTTAAGCTGAAAAAACTTACTGGGATTCACTTAGTCAGAACCATAGGCTATCCATTAAAGAATAGGAGTGTAGTGGATAGCTCCATACATGGGATTACACCAAAGTAGGTAATTTGTATCAAATATTGTTAGAACAGTACATATTTTTTAACATTGTATCGAGGTAGCAGTCCCTCTGCTAAGTTTAACTGTTCAAAGAGAAAAAAAAGGGGGGGTGAAAATGTGGGCTGACTAGTGATCCACTTATTTTGTTAGCCAAAAAGAGGAGATATTTTTAAGTAAGATTCCGCAAACTTGGGAATCAGATTTCAATAGTGATAGGCTTGCCTTCCAAGTCGACGGTCCTATCTGCTTATAACCGTCTACAGAAAGCGCCTGTCATCAGCAGTAGGCATGTCAAGTGTTGAATCGAAATTATCACAGTCTACCTGCCACCATGTCGGCAGTTGCATATATCTTAGCAATGAAGATGGATATAAATAATAGCAATTGGCAAAATTACACAAATAAACAATTTATTTTAATCCAAGCTGAAGCAACCATCACAGTCTACCTGCCACCATGTCGGCAGTTGCATATATATTAGCAATGAAGATAGATATAAATAATAGCAGTTGGCAAAAATACACAAATAAACAATTTGTTTTAATCCAAGCTGAAGCAACCTCGTATTAGTTGTATTTAGCCGACAGCTATTATGTCGACATAACGAATTATACTGTCTATCTCTTCTAAATCTGTCTCAACCAGTCTCTAGCTAACAGCAATGTGTATGGAATCCAATCAGTATTCTAGATAACAGTTTTTATAAATGACAATTAATATCTGTTAAATCGTCAGCAGCTCGGGTACTAGATTTGTATTCAAATCTCTGTGTCACAGTATGTTGGAAATAATACAAACGCTCCCGCTAGGTGGTTGGATAGGAATTGGGGAGGGGAACGGGGAAGGGGGTTATTTTTAAACACGAGGAAAGAGAGGAGAGGAGGATCACAACAAGAAAGGAAAGAAGAAAGAATAGAAGAAGGAAAAAAGGGGACCAGACGGAGATAAGAGTCTGACTGTATCCAAAGGGTATGAATGATCCCACCAACTTTATATACCCTTAACAAAGGTGGGGTAGTCTGGTTCGAGGATGGGAAAGTCTCCTTTTCCCCTCTGACAGGCTGCCCACTTCCAAATGTCAGCTGCCACCTAATAGTAGTGGGCTTTTATGGGTATAGTGGGGGAAGAGTTCTGCCCAGAATGGAGTCAGACAGATAAAGATAGGTGTTACCCTTTAGTGTGAAAGCGGCTGCTGCCCACCTGGTATACCTATCACTAGGGGTGGAATACTGTATGAGACTAGGAGAGGTCTCCCTTCTCCTGTCATACCTTCATACACCCCAAGTAAGCTGCCATCTTTAATTAGATGGGCTTTTTTGGGTATGGTGGGTGAGCGGGCTTGTGGTCACACTGGGGGGATTTATTGCACCTAATAGAGAAAATGTGGTGGAGAGAAAGTTAGAAGAAGGACGGAAGGTAGCGGGTAAGAGGTAAAGGGAAGAGCCAGGGAGGGAGAGGAGGTTTAGGGAGAGCGGGTGAACGGGTACCTGTGAGTGCACGCTCTGCGCTGAGCGGCACTGTGACTGTCCCGTCAGGTATACTGCAGCTGCTGTGTCAGAAAGTGTCCCCACGGTAATCTCGTGGAGAGGGCTGCCGGAGCTGGGGCTGGTTTAGACTGCTACCATAGGTGTGCTGGGGCGGCACTGTATTCGTTTAGTCGGGCGTCCTGTGGCTGCTGCGGCTGTGTTGCTGCAACAGCCGTGCCGCAGACCAGCTCCAGCGCTATCTTAGTGCTCCCAACACTTGCAGCCCTGCAGCCCTCTCCACGCGCTGATCGGGGAAGAGGGACACAGCCGCAGCAGCCACAGGACGCCCGACTAAACGAATACAGTGCCGCCCCAGCACACCTATGGTAGCAGTCTAAACCAGCCCCAGCTCCGGCAGCCCTCTCCACGAGATTACCGTGGGGACACTTTCTGACACAGCAGCTGCAGTATACCTGACGGGACAGTCACAGTGCCGCTCAGCGCAGAGCGTGCACTCACAGGTACCCGTTCACCCGCTCTCCCTAAACCTCCTCTCCCTCCCTGGCTCTTCCCTTTACCTCTTACCCGCTACCTTCCGTCCTTCTTCTAACTTTCTCTCCACCACATTTTCTCTATTAGGTGCAATAAATCCCCCCAGTGTGACCACAAGCCCGCTCACCCACCATACCCAAAAAAGCCCATCTAATTAAAGATGGCAGCTTACTTGGGGTGTATGAAGGTATGACAGGAGAAGGGAGACCTCTCCTAGTCTCATACAGTATTCCACCCCTAGTGATAGGTATACCAGGTGGGCAGCAGCCGCTTTCACACTAAAGGGTAACACCTATCTTTATCTGTCTGACTCCATTCTGGGCAGAACTCTTCCCCCACTATACCCATAAAAGCCCACTACTATTAGGTGGCAGCTGACATTTGGAAGTGGGCAGCCTGTCAGAGGGGAAAAGGAGACTTTCCCATCCTCGAACCAGACTACCCCACCTTTGTTAAGGGTATATAAAGTTGGTGGGATCATTCATACCCTTTGGATACAGTCAGACTCTTATCTCCGTCTGGTCCCCTTTTTTCCTTCTTCTATTCTTTCTTCTTTCCTTTCTTGTTGTGATCCTCCTCTCCTCTCTTTCCTCGTGTTTAAAAATAACCCCCTTCCCCGTTCCCCTCCCCAATTCCTATCCAACCACCTAGCGGGAGCGTTTGTATTATTTCCAACATACTGTGACACAGAGATTTGAATACAAATCTAGTACCCGAGCTGCTGACGATTTAACAGATATTAATTGTCATTTATAAAAACTGTTATCTAGAATACTGATTGGATACCATACACATTGCTGTTAGCTAGAGACTGGTTGAGACAGATTTAGAAGAGATAGACAGTATAATTCGTTATGTCGACATAATAGCTGTCGGCTAAATACAACTAATACGAGGTTGCTTCAGCTTGGATTAAAACAAATTGTTTATTTGTGTATTTTTGCCAACTGCTATTATTTATATCTATCTTCATTGCTAATATATATGCAACTGCCGACATGGTGGCAGGTAGACTGTGATGGTTGCTTCAGCTTGGATTAAAATAAATTGTTTATTTGTGTAATTTTGCCAATTGCTATTATTTATATCCATCTTCATTGCTAAGATATATGCAACTGCCGACATGGTGGCAGGTAGACTGTGATAATTTCTATTCAACACTTGACATGCCTACTGCTGATGACAGGCGCTCTCTGTAGACGGTTATAAGCAGATAGGACCGTCGGCTTGGAAGGCAAGCCTATCACTATTTAAATCAGATTCCCAAGTTTGCGGAATCTTACTTAAAAATATTTCCTCTTTTTGGCTAACAAAATAAGAGGATCACTAGTCAGCCCACATTTTCACCCCCCCTTTTTTTTTCTCTTTGAACAGTTAAACTTAGCAGAGGGACTGCTACCTCGATACAATGTTAAAAAATATGTACTGTTCTAACAATTTTGATACAAATTACCTACTTTGGTGTAATCCCATGTATGGAGCTATCCACTACACTCCTATTCTTTAATGGATAGCCTATGGTTCTGACTAAGTGAATCCCAGTAAGTTTTTTCAGCTTAACACCCCGGTCTAGTGACACGCAGATGATCCCCTCTAACACACTAACAGTGCTGGGGAACTTCACTCGGTTTGTGGGTAAGGAGCTACCTGTACCCTGTTGAGTCAAGAATCCATAGTGTCACAGAACCGGGGGACGTTATGCCCAAGTGTCACAGAACCGGGGGACGTTATGCCCACAGGGCACACTCATGACTTATTGATAATATCGTATGACATATGGTTACAAATTTTCGATTACTGAATCATAATCGTTTTTAAAGAGTGGCCCAACAAAGAGAGAGTCTCTTCCTTCTTTCTCTTGTTTACATGTTTGTCTAGCAATTTTTTACTAAGTGCTTATTAAAAGTTATATTTTAATCAACTCTATTTTTACACAGACAGGACCAAGAGGGAGCCCCGCCCTAGGGAGCCCCAACTTGGCTCTCCTGTCAACACTGTTGTCTAGTATTCTCAGATCAATTCCGTTTGGGCAACATAGCGGTGAGTGATTTGTGTGGTTCACCCATCCTCCATCTATGTGATATTTCTATACTAACATTTAAACTTTAAATTATCAAAGAGTGCCCCTACAAAGAGAGAGTCTTTTCTTCTTCCCTTTCAGTTCTGTGAAACTGTCTGATGTATGGGGGTGGACATTTTGTGATGGACCATTTTCATATCAGAAGCAGGAGGGGAGCTGGCATCGCACTGCAGAGTAGATCTGCGGGTCCCTGCTGCAGAGGAGTAGCTAGGTGACATGGTGTCCGGAGCAACAGTATGTTTCGGTGCCCCTCCCCCCCCCATGGCATTTTAGTGCCACTTACACATAATAAATGCATCCTGTAGTGCTGCTTACATGCATAACACCCCTTGTAGTGTCGCATACACATATAATGCCAGGAGAAATGATTACATGCTCGTCTCCCAGGGGGAGTTAAACTGCCAGTTCACAAGCCTAAATGTCCCGCCCGTCCATAGCAGAGGCGCAGAGTCACTGGCAGAGTCTCTGACAGCATTAGAGACCCTGCACCCCTCCAAAGATGGCCGCCACCACAAGAGGAGACAGCCGCTAGAGGTCCCCCTGCACCTCTAGCGAGCAGTAGGACCTAGCGTGTGTGTCTTGTGTTTCCTGTGGCGGCGGCCCAGGCGCAGGGTCTCTGTAATACTTTCAGACTCTGCGCCTCTGCTATGGACGGGTGGGCGACATCCAGAGGGTGGACCGGCGGGCAGCGAGTGTGGTGCCGGGCGCCCTGCTACTCTTCGGCGCCCAGAGCCCACGCTCCGCCAGCACCACCATCGCTACGCCTCTGCCCTGCTGAGTGGATGGGTAAGGCGGCAAGAGGGGGGCATGGGCGGATGGACGGACGGACAGGGGGGGAGTTGCTAAATGTACTGGGGGGGGGCGCTGCAAAATTTTCAGCGGGGGGGCGGAAAAATTATAGTTACGCCACTGGGTGGCAGGGGGGTGATAGTAACATAGGGCCTTACGTTTCCCATACGCGGACGGTGAGTGTAAGTCCGCCCACAAAACAGCCGCACACAGACGGTCACAAACACAGACAATGGGGAGTGGCGTACACTTGAGCGTACGCCACCGTGCACGGACGGATCTCCTCTTAGCCACCGATAACTGGCGTACAACAGATCGTACGCCACCGTATACGGACGGGTATCGTCCGTTTTCCCACCGACATCTTGCGTATATCTGAGCGTACGCCACAGTGCAAGTAGAAATTGAGTCCAAAAACATCCTTGTTGGTCTTAGATGTGGTTTATGTGTATTTTCCCATATAAAAAACTGGTATGTTTGTGCTACAGTGAAAAAGTTGACACATGTCGACTTCTGTGAATTGAGTGTCCTGCTTTTTAAAGTATACCAAAACACTTTCTGAATGGGTGTAGATGGTTATAAAATAACTACATTGGCATATATAAGCAGGTCTTAGAATGAGTCTTACCTAAAATTAAACCAACCTTAACATGTAGAGAAGTGTAGAAAGATAAGCTTCCAATGTGTTTGAGGGCTGTGTGTGGCTTGCAGGTAGTGAAATCATGGTTTGGACTTAATAGACTGCAGCATTGCTTATTACATTCAGGTGTATGTGTTTGAGTAGTAATCAGCGTTAATTAGCAGACCCAGGCGTCCGCTCTCATACAGTGCACACCCCTGTGTACGCCCATGTTTATGCCCAGTTTTTCTCATCATTCTGGTTGCTCCCCTAAAAACGCCCCCATGCCGCCCACAATGACCGTACTCTTGCGGAAAGGTTTTTTCACACGGAGAGACCCGTCCATGAGCGGTGTGAGGTCGCCGCACCTGCGCATTGCGAAAGCTACGCATGCGCAGATGAAAAAAACCCCGATCCGCCCGTTTACGGTCCCACCGTACCGAGCAGAATAAGGCCCATAGTAACAAAGTAATTAAGGCTGAAAAAAAAGACATTAGTCCATCGAGTTCAACCTGTCTGACGTGTAACTACTGACGTGAGTAAGTCATATCTATAGGATTCCCTTAGTGGCCAGTTTTGATTTCAATTCATTAACAGTAGTTGCTGTAATCACCCCACCGGCAATGAGTTCCAGAATGTTACTGCTCTAATGGTGAAGAATCCTCTTCTTAATTCAGTACGGAATTCTTTTCCCTGAGCCTCAGTACATGCCCGCGTGTCCTAAGTATAGGCCTGTTACTGACCAATCATCTCCCAGTTCCATATGATTCCCAATCCTGTATCTGAACATACTAATTATATCACTTCTGGTTTGCTTTTGCTGCTGCACTTGAGCAGTTTGCACTATTACCCAATTTATCATCTATGATGACCCCCAAGTCATTCTCTACAGCAGAATTCCCTATATTAACTCCAAGTATTTTGTTCATTTTTGTTCCCAAAATGAATTACTTTACATTTATCAATGTTAAACTGCATTTTCCACCTTTCCAGTTTAATTAAGTCACTTTGTATTGTTTCCACATCCTCTCCTGAGTTAATTTCCTTACTCAATTTCCTGTCATCTGCAAATATTGCATTTTTACTCACATTGGGGTAGATGTATGAAGCGGTGATATGCTCAGAGATTTCAACAAAAAGATTTCAACAAAAGAAAACGTACAGTTAGGGTTTACAATACTCAGATCTCTTATCATCCAGGGGGACATATTATCCCGGTCTGGTGTTACTTCATATCTTTCCCCTGAAGGTGTCAGGGTGAATCTGACTTTAATATTGCCGAGCATATGTACGTGGGGATAGAGCTGAGCACGTTATCAATATGCTGGGACTATATTAATATTGCACATTGGTATATTATTTTTAAAATACATAACATAACAATTCGATGACAACCATAAAATGTAAACGAATGTAAGCGAATTGGGGGGGGAGGAAGATCAGGGAAGAGTAGGTGGGGGGGGGGGGGGGTCCGTCCATGAGTCACTCATACTTTATTCTCTGGTGCCTGCACCAGTGCCAGTGTAGGTAAAGGTGTCAGAAGTCGACTTGGGAGTCTGTAGAGCAATTATTTCTGTCTCAGCTGTATGTGTACATATATATATATAAATGTTATATCTGAAGATCTTGGGTTTTTAGGAATGGGTATCCTCTTCTTCTAGTACCAGGGGGCCCCATCGCGCCACAAAGCTGGTGTATCTGGCCGAGTATACCTGTACATCAAATTTATCATAATTCATGGTACGTTGTAGTGAGTTGATCAGTTCCGTGAGGGATGGGGCATTTTTGGACACCCAGCTCCTCATTATCTGCTTCTTTGCCAATGTTACCAATATGGTGAGGAAGGGGATGTGTCTGGAAGCCTGAGCGTCCAGATTCCGTACATCAAAGTTGGCAAATAAGAGCGGGAAGGGGTGAATCGGTGCTCTTAGGCCTACAGTTTCATGTATGTAATTCAGTATTTTATTCCAATATTTCTTTATATATCCACAGGTCCACAGATTATGCATGAGGGTAGCGGAAGAAGCTCCGCATTTCAGGCACCTCCCTGATTCCTCAACTGTCCCTTTTTAAAGCCAGCCTGTAACTTAACAGTCAGGAGCTTAATGGCAGGTGATAAAGTACAAGGAACATTATCACTTCTCCTCCTTTATCACTGCTTCATACATCAACCCCTATGTCACTTCCTATATCATTAATGAATATATTAAACAATGTGAGTCCCAATATTGAACCTTGTGGGACTCCACTTTGGACCTTACCCCAGCTGGAATGTATGCCATTTACCACCACTCTCTGTCCCTGAATGTGCAACCAGTTTTAAATCCAATTACAAATGTTATCTCCTAACCCTAAATTACCTAGTTTTATTAATAACCTTTTATGAGGCACTGTGGCAAAAGCTTTAGCGAAATCGAGCAGTATTACATCAACAGATTTCCCTAAGTCCAGCCCCCAACTGACTTCCCCATAGAAGCTAATTACTGTAAATAAGTCTGACATGATCTATTTTTGAGGAACCCATGCTGAGCCTTACTTATCACTTTCTCCTGTTCTAAGAAATTTTGGATACGATCTCTTATTATTCCTTATCATATTTCCCCCACAGTGGATGTAAGGCTGACCGGTCTATAATTTTCAGGGTTAGTTTTGCTACCTTTCTTCTATATTGGTACTACGTTAGCTATGCGCCAGTCCCTTGGTACCGTCCCCGAGTTGATTAATTCCTTGAATATCAGATATAATGGTAGTGCTATGACAGAACTCAATTATTTTAGTATCCTAGGGTGTATTTGTGATGTGGGTGTGTTAGGTGTAGAGAGTGGTATGGTGGTGATGTGGGTGTGTTAGGGTGTAGAGAGTGGCAAAGTGGTGATGTGGGTGTGTTAGGGTGTAGAGGGTGGCAGGGTGGTAATGTGGGTGTGTTAGGTATAGAGAGTGGCAGGGTGGTGATGTGGGTGTGTTAGGAAGTAGAGTGGCAGGGTGGTGATGTGGGTGTGTTAGGTGTAGAGGGTGGCGATGTGGGTGTGTTAGGGTGTAGAGGGTGGTGATGTGGGTGTGTTAAGGTGTAGAGGGTGGCAGGGTGGTGATGTGGGTGTGTTAGGTGTGTAAGATGTAGAGGGTGGCGATGTGGGTGTGTTAGGGTGTAGAGGGTGGCAGGGTGGTGATTTGGGTGTGTTAGGGTGTAGAGGGTGGCAGGATGGTGATGTGGGTATGTTAGGTGTAGAGGGTAGCAGGGTGGTGATGTGGGTGTGTTAGGGTGTACAGGGTGGCAGGGAGGTGATGTGGGTGTGTTAGGTGTAGAGGGTGGCGAGTGGGTGTAGAGGGTAGTAGGGTGGTGTCGTGGGTGTGTTAGGGTGTAGAGGGTGCCAGGCTTGTGGTGTATAAGTGGTAGGGGGTGGAGGGTGGCATGTTGGTATTTCATTCTATCACCCTACACCTTTCCAAACTGTTCAGCTCCTCTTTCCTGCCTGGGGTGTCGCTATCTGCTGTGGTGCTTTTAGCACAGTCTGGTCTGTATATCAGAGCTGAGAAACAGACCAGACTGTGCTAGAAGCACCACAGCAGAGATTGACACCCCAGGCAGGGAAGAGGTACTGCCCGGGTTTTGGAAGACGCAGGGTGCTAGGATGAACACTTAGGGGGCCAGTTCCTGGAAATCTCTCTAGACCACTGTAAATCCCCAATCCTCCCTGGTTTCTGCGCAACCTGCGTTATATATTACAATACCATAAAGCCTCATTATTATATTCCTTTTCTGTAATACATTTGCCTTATAATCGAGTTTGTAAATGAGTATGTCATGCTGGGTATGTTAGTGCACCAGCATGTGACACACACGACGCCCCTAGGCATGCCTGCTCAGCACAGTACAGCCCTTGGAAAATATTTGGAAATGACAGCAGCCGACTCCAGGAAATGAGGGGAACGCTGCTTGGAGAGTAAATGTTCCATCTCAGGCAGGTCAGAGTCACATGTATGTTTGTGCACACGCGGTATCTGATAACAGCTTTTATCTGCCGTGTTCATCCGCTTGGTATAACACCTGAGAGCACAGCACACGTGTACAACCCTGCTGCATACAATGTTCTTTATATACAAACCCACAACTATGTAACCATGACACAGACCTGTGATATTCTCTCCACAGACGTTCGGCCTTGGCTCCGTAGCGCAGGTGGTTCTGGGTAACAAGGAGTATGGACAATACCTGAGTATCAACCTGTCCTTTGGAATCGGGGTGACAATGGGGATCCACGTGGCTGGCGGAGTGACCGGTGAGTATTCCAGCTGGAAGTCTAAATAATACAATACTAAATCGCTGTACCGTGTTGTTAAACTCTTACTTATTGTGTGACCCAGAGCCCAGGAAATGGGAACCTAAATATAATGATTTACTTCAGCAGCTATTGTTGTCACCCCCTGTGAGTAAATGTAACCCCCTTGGAGCTAATTATGAGACTTTATGATAAAATATGACAAAAACAAGATTTCGGTAAACCTGTTTTCAGTCACGTACGTTTTATTATGGGACTTACGGGCTGATTTAGCTGCGAACATCACAGCGTATAATGGCCCCTTAATGACAATGGATCATGTGGAATAGGCGTAGGCTTACTATACAACCTCTTTACATTGGGACACCAATAAATGACACAGGCTCTGAGGCTGGCAGACTTCCACCTTGCTTTTTGCCTGGTTTAAATCAGCCCCAGAATCTGTGTAATTCAGTGGCGTAGCTACTGTAAGGCAGCCCCAGCAGCCGCTTGGGGGAGCAAGCAGCAGCAGGGTCTGTGTGAGTGCCGGAACCCACACAACGCACTGACATGCTGCTGCCTGCCGCTGCCCACTGACTGAGCACTGGACGCGAGTCAGCTGCAGCGTGTGTGGGGCCATGGCAAATTCCCCAACTGATTCAATTGACTTTACACAGAGCCGGCTATTGGCTACTGTGTACAGGATGGGCAGGCGGATGTGTGTGCTAGAGCGGCCTGGATGCGTCGGAGCCAAGGGAAGCAGCAGTGTATGCTGGCCTCTCTTCCTCTCTCCTGCTTCAGTTTCTCCATTAGTTTCTCCGTGATGACGTCACACGCTGGGGAAACATGCTGGAGAGGAGCCTGGGGGGGGGGGGGGGGGGCGCTACACACTTTTTGGCAGGGGGGGGCAAAATTTATAGTTACGCCACTGGTGTAATTCATTAGTGTTCCGGTATAAAGGGACAGTATGGTACACTTATATAGGGGAATACGGCCTGCAAAGCCTTTGCCGTCTTCGAGGTTCGCTAGTGTACTCAGTGCTGTGTAGCCAGGTAATACTCAGTGCTATGTAGCCAGGTAATACTCAGTGCTGTGTGGCCAGGTAATACTCAGTGCTGTGTAGCCAGGTAATACTCAGTGCTGTGTGGCCAGGTAATACTCAGTGCTGTGTGGCCAGGTAATACTCAGTGCTGTGTAGCCAGGTAATACTCAGTGCTGTGTGGCCAGGTCATAATCAGTGCTGTGTAGCCAGGTAATACTCAGTGCTGTGTGGCCAGGTAATACTCAGTGCTGTGTAGCCAGGTAATACTCAGTGCTGTGTAGCCAGGTAATACTCAGTGCTGTGTAGCCAGGTAATACTCAGTGCTGTGTAGCCAGGTAATACTCAGTGCTGTGTAGCCAGGTAATACTCAGAGCTGTGTAGCCAGGTAATACTCAGCGCTGTGTAGCCAGGTAATACTCAGCGCTGTGTAGCCAGGTAATACTCAGTGCTATGTAGCCAGGTAATACTCAGTGCTGTGTAGCCAGGTAATACTCAGTGCTATGTAGCCAGGTAATACTCAGTCCTGTGTAGCCAGGTAATACTCAGTGCTGTGTAGCCAGGTAATACTCAGTGCTGTGTAGCCAGGTAATACTCAGTGCTGTGTAGCCAGGTAATACTCAGTGCTATGTAGCCAGGTAATACTCAGTCCTGTGTAGCCAGGTAATACTCAGTGCTGTGTAGCCAGGTAATACTCAGTGCTATATAGCCAGGTAATACTCAGCACTGTGTAGCCAGGTAATACTCAGTCCTGTGTAGCCAGGTAATACTCAGTGCTGTGTAGCCAGGTAATACTCAGTGCTATATAGCCAGGTAATACTCAGCGCTGTGTAGCCAGGTAATACTCAGCGCTGTGTAGCCAGGTAATACTCAGCGCTGTGTAGCCAGGTAATACTCAGTGCTGTGTAGCCAGGTAATACTCAGTGCTGTGTGGCCAGGTAATACTCAGTGCTATACATAGGTGATGTAAGAGACAGGTGGAGATTTCCCCACACAAGGAATAAGTAATAAACACACCACAAGCCTGCGGCCAACCAACCGCACCGTCCTCTGTAATTACTCAGCAACCGGATAACAAATTGCTGTATTAGGTCAACATCAACTGTAATCCTCAGAGAGTGAGGTCGTACAGCCCCAACCATGCAGGTCTACTCTCCTGTGTCAGCAAGTGTGGCCCCAACCATGAATGTCTACTCTCCTGTGTCAGCAAGTGTGGCCCCAACCATGCATGTCTACTCTCCTGTGTCAGCAAGTGTGGCCCCAACCATGAATGTCTACTCTCCTGTGTCAGCAAGTGTGGCCCCAACCATGAATGTCTACTCTCCTGTGTCAGCAAGTGTGGCCCCAACCATGCATGTCTACTCTCCTGTGTCAGCAAGTGTGGCCCCAACCATGAATGTCTCCTCTCCCGGTCAGCAAGTGTGGCCCCAACCATGCATGTCTACTCTACCGGCTCAGCAAGTGTGGCCCCAACCATGCATGACTACTCTCCCATGTCAGCAAGTGTGGCCCCAACCATTACATGACTACTCTCCCATGTCAGCAAGTGTGGCCCCAACCATTACATGACTACTCTCCTGTGTCAGCAAGTGTGGCCCCAACCATGCATGTCTACTCTCCCGGGTCAGCAAATGTGGCCCCAACCATTACATGTCTACTCTCAACCATCAACTTAGGGCCTGGAACATACAAAGCTCAGACATGTGATGTCCACCTTAGCAATGGGGCTTCAACGTCAAAGCGGTTGCATTGAATAATTATTCCCAATATGTCGTCATTCCTTGTACTACCACCTCCAGATAGAAGCTTTTGGTGCAGAGGAATCTCTATGTGACCTCAAAGTGGCATCTACACCTCATCCTTGGGTGGCATCTATTACAGCTCAGGTGACATCTACTATAGCGCTGCTTTACTTACTAAGGGGGGGGTATCCATCTACCCGCAGTCATTGGCCCCGATGACGGAGTCTGTATCTCCTGATACCCACACTTATAAGGGATTATTATTTGCATGCCTTAAACTCCCCGATAATCAGCCGCTGGCCTTGCTATGACACGACAGTCCGAGGACTGACCCATGTAAGGATGGCACTAAAGGGCCTAATTCAGCACTGATCGCTATTAGGTGATTTTCATATTTCTGCGCATGATCGGCACACGCTATGTGAATGCGCAAAGACTCAAACTACGATCGCATACTGCGGTGTGATGGCTGGGGATGGCGATGCAACGTTGGGTGAGCGCAGTCTGTACAACGCAGGCGGTTTTTTGGCGGTTTGTGGCGGCTGCGTGATGCCACATGCAGCCACTGCCAGCTGGAAAATGGTACTGGTACCCGGTCCCCTCCCCCCTCTCTGTGCCCCTGTATGTATGGTCACTGGTAACGTTTGGTCTCTTTCAGGTGCCCACATGAATTGCGCTGTGTCTCTAACAAACTGCATCATGGGAAGGCTTCAGTGGAGAAAACTCCCCGTTTACATGTTGTCGCAGATCGCCGGCGCGTTTCTGGCAGCCATGGTGGTGTACTTTCTATACTACGGTACTGCACCCACTTTACGGTACAATCTCACCCCCTCCTTTCTTATTCTCCTGGCTGTTACAATGTTCCATTTACAGAATAATAGGCACATTAACAAAACAGGGCACGCTGGGCATTGCAGTCCTCCGGGGACTGTGTTCAGAGACTATTGTTACCAGTTATTATATAGTGCACACATATTCCGCAGCGCTGTACAGAGACTATTATTACCAGTTATTATATAGCGCACACATATTCCGCAGTGCTGTACAGAGAATATTATTACCAGTTATTATATAGCGCACACATATTCCACAGCGCTGTACAGAGACTATTATTACCAGTTATTATATAGCACACACATATTCCGCAGCGCTGTACAGAGACTATTATTACCAGTTATTATATAGCGCACACATATTCCGCAGTGCTGTACAGAGACTATTATTACCAGTTATTATATAGCGCACACATATTCCGCAGCGCTGTACAGAGACTATTATTACCAGTTATTATATAGCGCACACATATTCCACAGCGCTGTACAGAGACTATTATTACCAGTTATTATATAGCGCACACATATTCCACAGCGCTGTACAGAGACTATTATTACCAGTTATTATATAGCGCACACATATTCTGCAGTGCTGTACAGAGATTATTACCAGTTATTATATAGTGCACACATATTCCACAGCGCTGTACAGAGAATATTATTACCAGTTATTATATAGCGCACACATATTCCACAGCGCTGTACAGAGACTATTATTACCAGTTATTATATAGTGCACACATATTCCACAGCGCTGTACAGAGAATATTATTACCAGTTATTATATAGCGCACACATATTCCGCAGTGCTGTACAGAGAATATTATTACCAGTTATTATATAGCGCACACATATTCCACAGCGCTGTACAGAGACTATTATTACCAGTTATTATATAGCACACACATATTCCGCAGCGCTGTACAGAGACTATTATTACCAGTTATTATATAGCGCACACATATTCCGCAGTGCTGTACAGAGACTATTATTACCAGTTATTATATAGCGCACACATATTCCGCAGCGCTGTACAGAGACTATTATTACCAGTTATTATATAGTGCACACATATTCCACAGCGCTGTACAGAGAATATTATTACCAGTTATTATATAGCGCACACATATTCCGCAGCGCTGTACAGAGACTATTATTACCAGTTATTATATAGTGCACACATATTCCACAGCGCTGTACAGAGAATATTATTACCAGTTATTATATAGCGCACACATATTCCGCAGCGCTGTACAGAGACTATTATTACCAGTTATTATATAGTGCACACATATTCCACAGCGCTGTACAGAGAATATTATTACCAGTTATTATATAGCGCACACATATTCCGCAGCGCTGTACAGAGGATATTACCAGTTATTATATAGCGCACACATATTCCGCAGCGCTGTACAGAGACTATTATTACCAGTTATTATATAGCGCACACATATTCCACAGCGCTGTACAGAGACTATTATTACCAGTTATTATATAGCGCACACATATTCCACAGCGCTGTACAGAGACTATTATTACCAGTTATTATATAGCGCACACATATTCCACAGAGCTGTACAGAGACTATTATTACCAGTTATTATATAGCGCACACATATTCCACTCTCTGTACAGAGAATATTATTACCAGTTATTTATATAGCGCACACATATTCCGCAGCGCTGTACAGAGAATATTATTACCAGTTATTATATAGCGCACACATATTCCACAACGCTGTACAGAGAATATTATTACCAGTTATTATATAGTGCACACATATTCCGCAGCGCTGTACAGAGACTATTATTACCAGTTATTATATAGCGCACACATATTCCACAGCGCTGTACATAGAATATTATTACCAGTTATTATATAGCGCACACATATTCTGCAGCGCTGTACAGAGACTATTATTACCAGTTATTATATAGCGCACGCATATTCCCCAGCGCTGTACGGAGACTATTATTACCAGTTATTATATAGCGCACACATATTCCACAGCGCTGTACAGAGAATATTATTACCAGTTATTATATAGCGCACACATATTCCACAGCGCTGTACAGAGAATATTATTACCAGTTATTATATAGCGCACACATATTCCGCAGCGCTGTACAGAGACTATTATTAGCAGTTATTATATAGCACACACATATTCCGCGGCGCTGTACGGAGACTATTATAACCAGTTATTATATAGCGCACACATATTCCGCAGCGCTGTACAGAGGATATTATTACCAGTTATTATATAGCGCACACATATTCCGCAGCGCTGTACAGAGACTATTATTAGCAGTTATTATATAGCACACACATATTCCGCGGCGCTGTACGGAGAATATTATTACCAGTTATTATATAGCGCACACATATTCCACAGCGCTGTACAGAGAATATTTAGCAATTCACATAAATTCCTGCCCCAATGAAGCTCACAATCTAATCTCCCCAGGGTTCACTATTGGGCCAATTAACTTACCAACATATATTAGGATTGTGGGAGAAACCCATGCAACCACATGGAGAACATACAGGTGAAAATTTACTAAGAATACGATTTTTCGTATTCGTTTCTTAATACGAATGAATAGGACTGCATACGGCTGTTTTAGCCGTATGCAAATTTGTATTCCGGAGGGGAATTTACAAAGCAGTCAAATATGATTATACAGTCAAATATGAATAATATAATTCATATACGGCCACTAATACGAATTCCTATAGGCAGTCTGCACAGATCAGTCAGATCCGTGCAGGCTGCAGTGTGTAAAAAAATAAATAAAAAAAAACGGCGTGGGGTCCCCCACCCACGGCTGTAACCAGCACCAAGCTCAAAGAGCCGGGCCTGGTTTTAAAAAACAGGGAAAAATTTTCATAGGGCTCCGCTGATTTTTTAAAACTAGCCCCAGGTCCGGGGCTGGTTCCCAAAATACAGGGAACCAGCCCCAGGCCTAACCAGCCAGCAGGATAATGTCACAACCGGGGGACACTTATTATATAAGGTCCCGTGGCCAAAACATTAGCCCTACCGACCAGTCACCCTGGGCAGGGGTCCTGGGGGAGTGGGGACTCCCCAATGAATAAACCATTGGGTTTTGCTGTGGAACTATGAGTCCCCCTATGATTTGCTGGGTCTCATAGTTTCACAGTTCTATTTTTTTTACATTTGAATCAGCCCGGTACCCACAGCCCAGGGGTACCGGGGACAGCACCAGGCTTCAGCCTTGGCAGGTAAGTTCATTGGGGGGGTCCCCCCTTTTCCCCAGCCCAGGCTGAGTGGTGGGTGGGATTAATGTTTTGGCCACGGGACCTTATATAATAAGTGTCCCCCGGCTGTGACATTACCCTGCTGGCTGGTTGGGCCTGGTTCTTAAAATACGGGGGACCCCTTTTTATTCTGTCCCCCATATTTTGGGAACCAGGCCCGGCCCTGGGGCCTGAGGCTGGTTTAAAAAAAATTCCCTGATTTTTTTAAAGCCAGGCCGGGCTATTTGAGCCTGGTGCTGGTTACGGTCGTGGGGGGGGGACCCCATGCCGGTTTATTTATTTATTTACTTACTTATTTATTTAATTTTTACACACTGAAGCCTGCACGGATCTGACTGATATGATGGATCTGACGGATCTGACTGATCCATGCAGGCTAAAGACAAATACGCCAGGAAATTGAAGTCTATTTTCCTGGTGTATTTGGTCAGCAATTTTCGTACCAATAATTAGCAGCCGTACGGCCGCTTAGTAAATTAGGAATAACCATTCTTTTGAACGGTGATTCCTGTCGTATTCTATCGATGGCGTATCCATTCGTATTTGTAAATACAGATAGGAATGTGCCATCAATCCGAATATAACAATGTGTAAGAAATAGGTGTATTTCTGTATATGAATAAACCTATTTTTTACGAATTTGCTTTAGTAAATTTCCCCCACAAACTCCGCACAGTTAGGGCTTTGATGAATATTAAACCTAAGTCCTCAGTGTTGTGAGGCAGCAATGCTAACCACTACACCAACTGTGCCGCCAAACATCACTGTCAGCCAGTCTAATTTACAACATGTCAAACCTCTAACAAAAGCTGATTACCGGTAACTGAGTGACATGTGACCGTCTTGTCTGATAGAGGCGCTGCACAAATACTGCGGAGGATACCTTGCCGTGACGGGCCCTAATGAGACAGCCAGTATATTTGCTACGTACCCCCAGTCGTACCTGTCCATCGGGGGAGGATTTCTGGATCAGGTGAGTGGAGAACTCTCATATTGTTACATCCCATAATATGCCCAGATAAGAAATCACAGCTTCTGATAGGTCATGTGATCACAGCCATTGATGAGGTCATGTGATCGCAGCCATTGATGAGGTCATGTGATCGCAGCCATTGATGAGGTCATGTGATCGCAGCCATTGATGAGGTCATGTGATCGCAGCCATTGATGAGGTCATGTGATCGCAGCCATTGATGAGGTCATGTGATCGCAGTCATTGATGAGGTCATATGATCACAGTTATTGATAGGTCATGTGATCGCAGCCATTGATGAGGTCATGTGATCGCAGCCATTGATGAGGTCATGTGATCACAGCCATTGATGAGGTCATGTGATCACAGTTATTGATAGGTCATGTGATCGCAGCCATTGATGAGGTCATGTGATCGCAGCCATTGATGAGGTCATGTGATCGCAGCCGTTGATGAGGTCATGTGATCGCAGCCATTGATGAGGTCATGTGATCGCAGCCATTGATGAGGTCATGTGATCGCAGCCATTGATGAGGTCATGTGATCGCAGCCATTGATGAGGTCATGTGATCGCAGCCATTGATGAGGTCATGTGATCGCAGCCATTGATGAGGTCATGTGATCGCAGCCATTGATGAGGTCATGTGATCGCAGCCATTGATGAGGTCATGTGATCGCAGCCATTGATGAGGTCATGTGATCGCAGCCATTGATGAGGTCATGTGATCGCAGCCATTGATGAGGTCATGTGATCGCAGCCATTGATGAGGTCATGTGATCGCAGCCATTGATGAGGTCATGTGATCGCAGCCATTGATGAGGTCATGTGATCACTCATAGATGGTCATGTGATCGCAGTCATTGATGAGGTCATGTGATCAAAGTTACTGATGAGGTCATGTGATCAGTCGTTGATGAGATTGTGTGATCAGTCATTGATGAAGTCATGTGATCACAGTCGTGGATGAATTCAGGTGATCGCAGTCATTGGTCACAACTGGTAAAACACGACCATTTATGCAAATCCTCTAAATCTGTGGCGACTGTTTAAAAAGTGACTTTACCCTGGAGTGCACACTCCTTTTACACGAATGCTATGTACCAAGCTTGGCAGGCCTGCCATCAGTGGATGACTGCGTGGCCTGGCGACCTGGACCATGAAGGAAATAGCAAAAATATCTACTTGCAATCCTCTGAGGTGTTTGTGGCGGACACACCTTCCACGCCATGGAAACCACTAGCTCTATGGCAGGCACAGATATAAGTCAGAGTATGGCGGCCTATGTGACTACACAACCACTGCGGGGGACACTCCAATAACACCCCCCCGTTTTTTACTTGGAAGTCCCCCTGCGCAGACACCCATGTAGCCACGGGGCTTCCTGGGAGGGATCCGTGTTGCACCAGAAATTTACACCATAATGCCTATTACATGTCCTGCACCCATTACATAATATACAACATTCCATAATGACCATTATCCGTTATGCCACACACACTGTAATGCCCATTACATATACCGCTCCCGATTGGCTGCTGGACCACGAGCAGGTGCAATATTGGACATAGCGCTGCTGACCTGCTCGTCTAGCTGACTCTCTCCCGGCGGTGGCGTGTGTCTCCCTCCTGTTCCCGGCCATGCACACTAGATGGCAGAGTTGTCCGGTGGGCACATGGCCCAGCCCGCCACTGGCCGTTATGTCCCAGCGCAATGCGGAGAGTGCGTTCTTCAGTCTATAACACACAGACTCAGCAAGGATTGATACTCAGCAGTGGTCTGAGAGCAGAAAGCCGACACCCAGACAGAAAGAGAAGACGCCCCTTGTAAAATCGCCAATGCTTCGCAACTAGCGATGCATTCGCAAAAACTCAAATACGGACAGTTTTTCCATCTGCGGCAGAGTTGGGCTTCCACTAATTTGGTTAAGAATCATGCTGGAAGCAGTGGCGTCAAGAGGGGAGGGGGGCAGTGGGGAGAGAGATGACAGACTGCAGCAGCAGCAGCACAGCCTCTCTCCCCAGCTCAGCACACCCTGCTCAGTGCCGTGTGCTGACCTGGGGAGAGACAGACAGCTGCACAAACACACCCAGAAACCGCCATGGTTTTGACCCTAAATGCCAGCTTCCATTCAATACAACTGCCCCCCCCCCCCCCCCCCGCACAACAATTCAAGTCAGCGGACGAGCCGTGCAGCCTATGCGGTTGTAGCCTATGTACCACCCTGTCACTGACACAGCGCCACTGTGCCCAATCACTTCTGCCTCAGTGACAGGGGCGTGCTTTTATATAGGCAGAAAGCATGTCCCTGCCACCGAGGCACTGCTATAGGTGCCGCCTATACACCTTTTTTAAATGAGCTTTTACAGCCCGGTTCTCAGCCCTGCCCACTGCCCGCCCCTTTGTCTGTTACTATAATGTAGACAGCGGGAGGCACCGCTCTTGGTGCCTCCTAAACTAGTTTTAAAAAATGATTCTAATAATACAAAGCATATACTTATGACACATAATATGTGTCATAAGTATTTTCTTAGTATTTATTATTATATTAATAATGCTCAAAGACATCCATTGCCCTCTAAAAAAAGTACAAACATTAAAAGGCACAGGAACTTGCTTTGCATCTAAGCTATTAAGGTGCATGCTTCTGGATCCCAATTAATACCTGGATATATTTTAATATTTGCATAATTAATCAAAAGGTGGCTCCCACTCCAAAGGAGACTGTGTTACTAAACATTGTGGGTAAGAGCCAAATATAAATAAAAAATGATGGATTGTGTATGCAAGGCTGGACATCATCAATTGGTTTTATAAAGTATTGATACATTTTTTTGTGTATGGTATATGTGTATGATATTCTTTTAATTGATTAAATATTTGATAGATCAACACAGTGCGCTCTCTTTAATTTGTTTTAGTTTTTTTCTGAGTCAACATGCTTCAGGCATTTTACCATACCCAGAGTCCACGTGGATCCTAAAGTATAAAAAAATAATTAACTATATGTTGTGTCGACTATTGCCATGTCAACATGGGGATGACATATTGGCCCTTATTCAGATCTGATTCAGCACTGCAGGTGGGGCAGATGTAACATGTGCAGAGAGAGTTAGATTTGGTTGGGGTGTGTTGAAACTGAAATCTAAATTGCAGTGTAAAAATAAAGCAGCCAGTATTTACCCTGCACAGAAACAAAATAACTCGCACAAATCTAACTCTCTCTGCACATTACATCTGCCCCACCTGCAGTGCACATGGTTTTGCCCATTTTGAGAACAAATTTGGGTACTTGTGGAGTATCACGGCTCCCATCGCATGCCATCGCATGCCATCGCATGCCATATATAGTGGCATGCGATGCGATGCGATTTTTTACCGTTTTTTTACGTTTTTTGACAAAATTGTATGCGATCGCATACGATTTTGCACTGAAAAGCATCCAAATGCATTGGAATTAGTATTAAACATGTTCAATGGCCCCCAACTGGCATTTTTGAGGCTGTACCACCCCCACTATCAACGCGAACCCGAAGCGTGGCGAGCGCACGCGGACACCTGTGAAGCCCATGAGGGGACGCGGATACCTGTGAAGGGCTCGCTTCAGGCTCGGTGGCTCGCTGCGCTCGCCACACTTTCTATTCTCAACTCCACGCCGACATGGATAGTGGGGGTATGAAAAGGTCGCTGCGCTCGCCACGCTTCGGGTTCGCGTTGATAGTGGGGGTGGTACAGCCTCAAAAATGCCAGTTGGGGGCCATTGAACATGTTTAATACTAATTCCAATGCATTTGGATGCTTTTTAGTGCAAAATCGTATGCGATTGCATGCGATGCGATTTTTTTGCATACGATGGCCATCGTGGGAGCTGTGATACTCCACAAGTACCCAAATTTGTGCTGCGATCAGATCTGAATGTGGGCCATTGGCTGTATACTCAGTACGGCTGCATCCAGCAAGAGGCTGGTGCTATATAAATAAATGGTAACGTATAATTAGAGTGACTAATTGAGGAAAACAACGTAGAAGGTTTTTCCATTGTGAAATTTTTCTAAGTGCCATTAACTCTTTGTAGGCGGTGTGTGGTGTCTCCTATTGTTTGTGTAAGTGTGAACGTGTACATTTGTGCTTTCTGCATTTATATACCTAATAATAATGGTTTAAGAACTGTATGTAAACTGAATATACGCCATACAAACCAACGCAACAGCCTTGCGCAAATAATATGCTGAGAACACCCCTCCCTTTAATAACTTACGTTACATGTGAATTCTGCCCGAAATTGTCTGCTGTAATATCAGAAACACACTGTTGCTGCCATTCGACAGCTATGTTGCCAGGAAGTGAATAATAGCAATGTTTGTAACCATGGAAACACCTTTGCTTATAAATGTTGCAAAGGGATAGCGCTCTCACTAAATAAAGTGCTTTGCAATTGTAGATACAAAATAAACTGGACAAGTATTCTGATGTCAAATGTCACAACACATTTGGGAGTTTTCAACAGGGGATATCAGGCAGAAGTCCTATAGTATGGAGAGATGTTCCAGTAAATTGCATAATGACGCGTCCCTTGTGTTATTGCTGCAGGTGATTGGTACAGCTGCCCTGTTGCTATGTATTCTGGCAATCAATGATAAGAAGAATAACGCCGCTCTGGACGGAACACAGGCCGTGGTGGTTGGGCTCCTGGTGACGGTCATCGGGATGTCCATGGGAATGAATTCTGGATACGCCATCAACCCAGCCCGGGACCTGGGGCCGCGGCTCTTCACCGCTGCTGCGGGATGGGGCCTGGAAGTCTTCAGGTGATAAGCTACAGCAAATCCTCCTCATTTACGGGGGTCCCTTTAAGAGATCCCCAAAATATATTATAATGCAGCTTGGCCACATAATAGCAATAACACGTTCCCCACATTATTTAATTTTTAAGTTTTACGACCATAGTTGGATTTTGAGGGTATCCAGTTGATTGGTCTACAGTGTACATTGACAAAAGGTTGACAATCAAAACGTCGACATGAAAAAGGTTGACACATGATTTTTTCCCTTTGTTTTCTTGAATTTTGGGACTTTTTCAAACTACAGCATCCATGTGGACTCCGATTGGGAATGGTCTGAAGAGCCACTTCCAAATGACTAGGTGTCGACATTGACACCAAAAACATGAAAATCCCGTGTCAACCTTTTCATGTGTTAACATTTTCCATGTCGACATTTTACTTCTGTTGAACTTTTATCACCATTGCACTAAGGGTATGGGTCATAGGGTTGACACTATAAAAGGTTGACAAACATTAGGTCGACCACTAAAGGTCAACACATGAAATAGGTCGACATGGCAGAAGGTCGATACAAGCATAATTTCGGCAATGGGAATGTCAACAGTCAAACGGCAAGTTTTTCAAGTTTATTTTTGGTCCAGAATTTCAACGTTAGTCAAAATTACATGTTGTCAGTCTCGACCTTTTTGATCGTCGACCTTTTTGACTATCGACATTTTGTCAATATTTTGCAACCAGCAACAAAATGCAGATAAAGAACCAATAATATCTCACAAATAATTTGCTTGTCTTGGCTCAGTGTATCACTAAAACGGTCAGATCCCCCCAGAAACATGCCGTGTCGGCAGCAATGTCAGCAAGTCACCGCGCGAAGCCAGACTCCCAGATCTCGGCAGGACTAGACGCTTAGTAAATCATGACTTTGCATTCTTCTTATTGGGTCGTTAATAACAATTATCTGAGCACACAGGGTGACAGGTATCATACAGCCGACACACGGTGGCAAGATAACCGGGCTCCCTGCCTGCACTGTGCCTGTTCCATGAATATGTGGTCACGCCTGTGTTATCGCACATGTGTGATTAGACGCTGCCAGCGCGATATTGTGCCCATTTACCAGAAGAACGTTTGACAAAGGTTTACTTTAAGGAGGCCGGATCACAGATCACATGGGTCGCGTCCTTTGCAGATTCAGCCAATGAGAACGGCGTTCTGATAATAGAGATGTATGCAGAGTACTAGATAGCACTAGGCTGGCGGCGCTGAGCGACCTATACCAGGCTGCTTAAGGTCATCAGTGTAATGTCCTATAAATAAGTCACGGCCCTGTGTTCTGTCACAGCTGTTGTATGGCTACAGAATCCGCAGTGCAGTGTAACCCTTAACGTGGGCTCTGAGTCAAATTTGTATATAGTATTATTCATGGATTTATATTATAATCCTGTATGAGACACTCGCCTTGTACAGAGCACTTGGTGGTGACTGGGAGTTATATAGTGGGAGGAGCAGGGTCTCCAGCAGCACAGAGTATATCAGGAGATGAGTGATGTGTCAGTGAGGACAGGGCTGCATGTGACAGGGGCAGTGACGTGATGTGAGGAGGGGAATGGAGGCAGCAGGAAGCCACAGACTGAGAGTTATATAGTGGGAGAAGCAGGGTCCCCAGCAGCACAGAGTATATCAGGAGATGAGTGATGTGTCAGTGAGGACTGGGCTGCATGTGACAGGGGCAGTGACATGGATGTGAGGAGGGAAATGGAGGCAGCAGGAAGCCACAGACTGAGAGTTATATAGTGGGAGGCGCAGGGTCCCCAGCAGCACAGAGTATATCAGGAGATGAGTGATGTGTCAGTGAGGACAGGGCTGCATGTGACAGGGGCAGTGACATGATATGAGACGGAGAATGGGGGCAGCAGGAAGCCACAGACTGAGAGTTATATAGTGGGAGGAGCAGGGTCCCCAGCAGCACAGAGTATATCAGGAGATGGGTGATGTGTCAGTGAGGACAGTGCTGCATGTGACAGGGGCAGTGACATGATGTGAGGAGGGGAATGGAGGCAGCAGGAAGCCACAGCCTGAGAGTTATATAGTGGGAGGAGCAGGGTCCCCAGAAGCACAGAGTATATCAGGAGATGAGTGATGTGTCAGTGAGGACAGGGCTGCATGTGACAGGGGCAGTGACATGATGTGAGGAGGGGAATGGAGGCAGCAGGATGCCACAGACTGAGAGTTATATAGTGGGAGGAGCAGGGTCCCCAGCAGCACAGAGTATAACAGGAGATGAGGGATGTGTCAGTGAGGACAGGGCTGCATGTGACAGGGGCAGTGACATGATGTGAGGAGGGGAATGGGGGCAGCAGGAAGCCACAGACTGAGTTATATAGTGGGAGGAGCAGGGTCCCAGCAGCACAGAGTATATCAGGAGATGAGAGATGCGTCAGTGAGGACAGGGCTGCATGTGACAGGGGCAGTGACATGGTGTGAGAGGGAAATGGAGGCAGCAGGAAGCCACAGACTGAGAATTATATAGTGGGAGGAGCAGGGTCCCCAGCAGCACAGAGTATATCAGGAGATGGGTGATGTGTCAGTGAGGACAGTGCTGCATGTGACAGGGGCAGTAACATGATTTGAGGAGGGGAATGTGGGCAGCAGGAAGCCACAGACTGAGAGTTATATAGTGGGAGGAGCAGGGTCCCCAGCAGCACAGAGTATATCAGGAGATGAGTGATGTGTCAGTGAGGACAGGGCTGCATGTGACGGGGGCAGTGACATGATGTGAGGAGGGGAATGGAGGCAGCAGGAAGCCACAGACTGAGAGTTATATAGTGGGAGGAGCAGGGTCCCCAGCAGCACAGAGTATATCAGGAGATGAGGGATGTGTCAGTGAGGACAGGGCTACATGTGACAGGGGCAGTGACATGATGTGAGGAGGGGAATGGAGGCAGCAGGAAGCCACAGACTGAGAGTTATATAGTGGGAGGAGCAGGGTCCCCAGCAGCACAGAGTATATCAGGAGATGAGGGATGTGTCAGTGAGGACAGGGCTGCATGTGACAGGGGCAGTGACATGATGTGAGGAGGGGAATGGAGGCAGCAGGAAGCCACAGACTGATAGTCATATAGTGGGAGGAACAGGGTCCCCAGAAGCACAGAGTATATCAGGAGATGAGTGATGTGTCAGTGAGGACAGGGCTGCATGTGACAGGGGCAGTGAGATGATGTGAGGAGGGGAATGGAGGCAGCAGGATGCCACAGACTGAGAGTTATATAGTGGGAGGAGCAGGGTCCCAAGCAGCACAGAGTATAACAGGAGATGAGGGATGTGTCAGTGAGGACAGGGCTGCATGTGACAGTGGCAGTGACATGATGTGAGGAGGGGAATGGGGGCAGCAGGAAGCCACAGACTGAGTTATATAGTGGGAGGAGCAGGGTCCCAGCAGCACAGAGTATATCAGGAGATGAGAGATGCGTCAGTGAGGACAGGGCTGCATGTGACAGGGGCAGTGACATGGTGTGAGAGGGAAATGGAGGCAGCAGGAAGCCACAGACTGAGAATTATATAATGGGAGGAGCAGGGTCCCCAGCAGCACAGAGTATATCAGGAGATGAGTGATGTGTCAGTGAGGACAGGGCTGCATGTGACAGGGGCAGTGACATGATGTGAGGAGGGGAATGGGGGCAGCAGGAAGCCACAGACTGAGAGTTATATAGTGGCAGTAGCAGGGTCCCCAGCAGCACAGAGTATATCAGGAGATGAGTGATGTGTCAGTGAGGACAGGGCTGCATGTGACAGGGGCAGTTACATGATGTGAGGAGGGGAATGGAGGCAGCAGGAAGCCACAGACTGAGAGTTATATAGTGGGAGGAGCAGGGTCCCCCAGCAGCACAGAGTATATCAGGAGATGAGTGAAGTGTCAGTGAGGACAGGGCTGCATGTGACAGGGGCAGTGACATGATGTGAGGAGGGGAATGGAGGCAGCAGGAAGCCACAGCCTGAGAGTTATATAGTGGGAGGAGAAGGGTCCCCAGCAGCACAGAGTATATCAGGAGATGGGGGATGTGTCAGTAAGGAGGGGGCTGCATGTGACAGGGGCAGTGACATGGATGTGAGGAGGGGAATGGAGGCAGCAGGAAGCCACAGACTGAGTTATATAGTGGGAGGAGCAGGGTCCCCTAGCAGCACAGAGTATATCAGGAGATGGGGGATGTGTCAGTAAGGAGGGGGCTGCATGTGACAGGGGCAGTGACATGGATGTGAGGAGGGGAATGGAGGCAGCAGGAAGCCACAGACTGAGATATATATAGTGGGAGGCGCAGGGTCCCCAGCAGCACAGAGTATATCAGGAGATGAGTGCTGGGTCAGTAAGTACAGGGCTGCATGTGACAGGGGAAGTGACATGATGTGAGGAGGGGAATGGAGGCAGCAGGAAGCCACAGACCGAGCATTATATAGTGGGAGGAGCAGGGTCCCCAGCAGCACAGAGTATATCAGGAGATGAGTGATGTGTCAGTGAGGACAGGTCTGCATGTGACAGGGGCAGTGACATGATGTGAGGAGGGGAATAGAGGCAGCAGGAAGCCACAGACTGAGGGTTATATAGTGGGAGGAGCAGGGTCCCCAGCAGCACAGAGTATATAAGGAGATGAGTGATGTATCAGTGAGGACGGGGCTGCATGTGACAGGGGCAGTGACATGATGTGAGGAGGGGAATGGGGGCAGCAGGAAGCCACAGACTGAGAGTTATATAGTAGGAGGAGCAGGGTCCCCAGCAGCACAGAGTATATCAGGAGATGAGTGATGTGTCAGTGAGGACAGGGGCAGTGACATGATGTGAGAAGGGGAATGGAGGCAGCAGGAAGCCACAGACTGAGAGTTATATAGTAGGAGGAGCAGGGTCCCCAGCAGCACAGAGTATATCAGGAGATGAGTGATGTGTCAGTGAGGACAGGGCTGCATGTGACAGGGGCAGTGACATGATGTGAGAAGGGGAATGGAGGCAGCAGGAAGCCACAGACTGAGAGTTATATAGTAGGAGGAGCAGGGTCCCCAGCAGCACAGAGTATATCAGGAGATGAGTGATGTGTCAGTGAGGACAGGGCTGCATGTGACAGGGGCAGTGACATGATGTGAGGAGGGTAATGGGGGCAGCAGGAAGCCACAGACTTAGAGTTATATAATGAGGTGGAGTCAGTCAGTAACTTATAATGAATACTTCTTGTCATCCACTCTAGGGCTGGGAATTACTGGTGTTGGGTGCCGATTGTGGCCCCCATGGTGGGCAGTGTGACTGGTGCCTTCCTGTACCAGCTGCTGGTGGGATTACACCATCAGCCAGCGGAGGAGAAGATGCTGGATGAGATGGAGAAAGGGACCTCAGACATGGAGACGAACTGTGAATACATGTGACGCTGGGGACAGAACATCCCTATGGCAGACAAGGACTAATATACCCAGAGAGACCGGTCACAGCGCTCACATGCTGGGCTGCCCACCAGAGGCATATTCTGTATATAACTACACTGACATGTACATACTGTACGTCTGGGAGAGGACACCGGCCTCCTGTCAGGACATTACTATCATTATTTGTTTATCTGTCATTAATTTATAATCTCTGTATATTGTCATTTCCTCTCCCATGAGTACAGTGCAGAATGTCAGTCTGACTGCGCGAACGTCACTGCCCCCTAGTGGTGCAGGACAGGTATTGTATTTAAATATCGATGTCATTGGCTTTCATTATGTTTAAAAATACGTTTCCATAATATATTACACAAAGTATTCGAAGCTATGAACTGAAGAGCACATGCTGTAAGGATTCCACCAGGAACGAGGTTATGTCCACCCCGAGTTATAACATAATATATAACGGCCTGACCTCAACTTTTTTTAAATCAAGATAATTATTTAAATCATACACTGAAGCCGGTTTGTGAGAGTTCCAGAAAACAGGGGCATGCTGGACACATTTTCTGGGCGTGCCGAAGGCTGGGGCTGCGTTCTCGTCTGCAGTGGATAGTTACCCCAGCTATCCGCAGTAACCGGTTGGTTATATAGATGTCTATTGTTCTCACAGTGGACCTGATGCTGCATCTTCAGGCATCAGATCGCACAGACCGATCTAACGTAAGAAACTTCGGTACTTGTTTCCTAGCACTGCGCCACCGATTTAAATGTATGCAATCGGGTTGCAAAAATCGGGTCAATCGCATGCGATGCGATCGACCCGACCAACTCGATTTTTTACATTGGAACCAATGTTAAATGGTCCCTGAGACCCCATTTTTCATTGTATACCCCCCCATTGTTAACGCCACGATCAACGTGAACCCGAAGAGTGGAGAGCCCGCGAGGGGCGGCGGTACGCTTCCTCCGACCTTTTCATACCCCCATTATCCACGTCGGCGTGGAGTTGACTTTATATAGTGTGGCGAACGCAGCGAGCCAACGAGCCCGAAGCTTGGCGAGCCCCGCGTGGGGACGCGAATTACTTCAGACGTATTACGCGTCCGCTCGCCACGCTTCGGGCTCGGCACACTATATAAAATCAACTCCACGCCGACGTGGATAGTGGGGTGTGAAAAGGTGGAAGGACCCGATTTTAACATTGTCGGGAAAGCTGTTAAAAAGCCCGAAGTCGGGTCAGTCGGGTCCCATCGCATACCTTAAGTTAAGGTATGCGATGGGACCCGACGGGCGCCCTGCTAGGAAACAAGTACCGAAACTTCTTGTGGCTTCTGCATAATTCGCACAGCTGCTGCAACAGAGACGCAATAAGCGAGATCGGCCAAGTGCCCCTTATGCCGTCAAATTCAATGGTTTATAGAAAGGTTCATTGAAATGTTGTTTCTGGTGATCTAGTTATTGTTCCTGGGCACTTACAATGTACTTAGGAATGATAGTGACAGCATTCTGTTACCATCTTCTCTGCATTTGCCATGTACCTGGTGCAGTTATAGCTGGGCTATTGGAAACATTAGTATTATGTGTGTGACTTTGCACTTACAGTACCTGGGAAACCAGGGACACTCAATCCTTTCTCACTGCCGCCGGGGACACGTGATCTTTCCTCTCTACCTCCAGGGACACGTGATCCTTACTTACTGCCACCGCTGTGGAACTACACATCCCAGGATGCACTGCCACAGTTGGAGCATATCCATACAGCAGGTCTGTGTCAGTGCATGCTGGGCCCTGTAGTTCCAACACAGCTGTAGAGCTGCTATAATAGATCGGTTTGTAATTCGGTACTTGTGTATTTTGGCGGCGCCCCCGATGTGCATCGCGCAATGTTTTTATCGCATCGCATGCCATGCACCCGATGGCATGCGATGCAACGCGATTTTTGCCCCCTATGCGATGAAACATTGTATAAGCACCCTAAAGGGTGCTTTTAAGCACCCGAATGGGTGCTTACAATGTTAAATGCACCCCCATGCCACCCCCCCCCCACTATAAACGTGAACCCGAAGCGTGGCGAGCCCGAGAGGGACGGCGGTACGCGTCCTCCGACCTTTTCATACCCCCACTATCCACGTCGGTGTGGAGTTGAGAATAGAAAGTGTGTCGAGCGCAGCGAGCCACCGAGCCCGAAGCGTGGCGAGCGCAGCGAGCCCCGCGTGGGGACGCGGATACCTTCCCAGGTATCTGCGTCCGCTTGCCACGCTTCGGGCTCAGTGGCTCGCTGCGCTCGCCACACTTTCTATTCTCAGCTCCACACCGACGTGGATAGTGGGGGTATGAAAAGGTCGGAGGACGCGTACCGCCGCCGCTTGCCACGCTTCGGGTTCACGTTTATAGTGGGGGGGGGGGTGGCGTGGGGGTGCATTTAACATTGTAAGCACCCATTAGGGTGCTTATACAATGTTTAATCGCATCGCATCGCATTGTAGGGCATTGTATGCCATATACAGTGTCATACAATTTTAAAATTGTATGACATTGTACAATATCGCGCGATATCGCATCACATCGCATACTTTATGGTATGCGATGCAATGGGCGCTGCCAAAATACACAAGTACCTGTAATTCTATTAGTCTTTTGCTGCAACGAAAATACATTCTGTAAGTTTACATTTCCATCATGTGTATTTTATAAAATAATACAGAATATAAAAAAAATAAATAAAGATGAGACTCAAGACAAGTCACACCCCCAATCACCTCTGTATAACACGTGTCCTGAGAGTGAGGGGACGCCGGGACTGTCTGTATTACACGTGTCCTAAAAGAGTGAGGGGACGCCGGGACTGTCTGTATTACACGTGTCCTGAGAGTGAGGGGACGCCGGGACTGTCTGTATTACACGTGTCCTGAGAGTGAGGGGACGCCGGGACTGTCTGTATTACACGTGTCCTGAGAGTGAGGGGACGCCGGGACTGTCTGTATTACACGTGTCCTGAGAGTGAGGGGACGCCGGGACTGTCTGCATTACACGTGTCCTGAGAGTGAGGGGACGCTGGGACTGTCTGTATTACACGTGTCCTGAGAGTGAGGGGACGCCGGGACTGTCTGTATTACACGTGTCCTGAGAGTGAGGGGACGCCGGGACTGTCTGTATTACACGTGTCCTGAGAGTGAGGGGACGCCGGGACTGTCTGTATTACACGTGTCCTGAGAGCGAGGGGACGCCGGGTCTGTCTGTGTTACACGTGTCCTGAGAGTGAGGGGACGCTGGGACTGTCTGTATTACACGTGTCCTGAGAGTGAGGGGACGCCGGGACTGTCTGTATTACACGTGTCCTGAGAGTGAGGGGACGCTGGGACTGTCTGTATTACACGTGTCCTGAGAGTGAGGGGACGCCGGGACTGTCTGTATTACACGTGTCCTGAGAGTGAGGGGACGCTGGGACTGTCTGTATCACACATGTCCTGAGAGTGAGGGGACGCCGGGACTGTCTGTATTACACGTGTCCTGAGAGTGAGAGGACGCCGGGACTGTCTGTATTACACGTGTCCTGAGAGTGAGGGGATGCCGGGACTGTCTGCATTACACGTGTCCTGAGAGTGAGAGGACGCCGGGACTGTCTGTATTACACGTGTCCTGAGAGCGAGGGGATGCCGGGACTGTCTGCATTACACGTGTCCTGAGAGTGAGGGGACGCCGGGACTGTCTGTATTACACGTGTCCTGAGAGCGAGGGGATGCCGGGACTGTCTGCATTACACGTGTCCTGAGAGTGAGGGGACGCCGGGACTGTCTGTATTACACGTGTCCTGAGAGTGAGGGGACGCCGGGACTGTCTGTATTACACATGTCCTGAGAGTGAGGGGACGCCGGGGCTGTCTGTATTACACGTGTCCTGACAGTGAGGGGACGCCGGGACTGTCTGTATTACACGTGTCCTGAGAGTGAGGGGACGCTGGGACTGTCTGTATCACACATGTCCTGAGAGTGAGGGGACACCGGGACTGTCTGTATTACACGTGTCCTGAGAGCGAGGGGATGCCGGGACTGTCTGCATTACACGTGTCCTGAGAGTGAGGGGACGCCGGGACTGTCTGTATTACACGTGTCCTGAGAGTGAGGGGACGCCGGGACTGTCTGTATTACACGTGTCCTGAGAGCGAGGGGATGCCGGGACTGTCTGCATTACACGTGTCCTGAGAGTGAGGGGACGCCGGGACTGTCTGTATTACACGTGTCCTGAGAGTGAGGGGACGCCGGGACTGTCTGTATTACACATGTCCTGAGAGTGAGGGGACGCCGGGGCTGTCTGTATAACACGTGTCCTGACAGTGAGGGGACGCCGGGACTGTCTGTATTACACGTGTCCTGAGAGTGAGGGGACGCTGGGACTGTCTGTATCACACATGTCCTGAGAGTGAGGGGACACCGGGACTGTCTGTATAACACGTGTCCTGAGAGTGAGGGGACGCCGGGACTGTCTGTATTACACGTGTCCTGAGAGTGAGGGGATGCCGGGACTGTCTGTATTACACGTGTCCTGAGAGTGAGGGGACGCCGGGACTGTCTGTATTACACGTGTCCTGAGAGTGAGGGGACGCTGGGACTGTCTGTATTACACGTGTCCTGAGAGTGAGAGGACGCGGGACTGTCTGTATTACACGTGTCCTCGGAGACACCAGGACTGGCTGCGTATCGCTGTTAGACTTATAGGGATTTATCTGTATGTAATCACATTGTGTAGGTGAGTACAATGTAGATTTATAGGTGTAAGGCTCCAGTGATGCTGGTGATAGAACAGCTAATAACAAACAAATAAAACCATAACTATAAAATTCAAGTGCGTCTAACTACAGACATAGTAACGGGATT
Source organism: Crinia signifera (assembly GCF_055691185.1). NCBI lineage: Eukaryota > Metazoa > Chordata > Amphibia > Anura > Myobatrachidae > Crinia > Crinia signifera. The sequence continues at coordinate 470,120,918 of NC_139217.1, read as the reverse complement.
AGGAAGCAGAAAGGGGCACATTTATTAACCATGTGAGTTTTATTTATGTTGGCATGTTGCCCATAGCAACCAGATTCTATTATATATAAAATAAATAATACACTGATTGGTTGCTACGGGCAACATCCCATCTTCATCATAACTCCTGTCTTAATAAATTTACCCAGAAGAGTCTTAACCCTTTGCGTGCCAACGTCGCTGTGAGAGATGTGCAAAATATCCGCTAAATACGCCAGCGCCGCTCACAGTTCTGCCGAGGCGCAATATTAAATAAACTTCAATGAAATGGACTTCAGATGATTGGCTGACAGCAACGATACCACTCACACACGGAGAGACTTGTGCCAGAGATTCAGCACAAGAGATGTAACATCTGTCACAGAATAACCTCTGGGACCGGTCCTGGTTCCCAAAATACAGGGAACAAAAGGAGTATGGGTCCTCCTGCATTTTGGAAACCAACACCGGCTCAAGCAGCCATCAGGGGAATAACACAGCGGGGGGACACTTTTTAGATAAGGTCCCGCGACCAAAGCAGGACCTCTCTGGCTGGCCAGCCTGACGCTGTCCCTGGCGCCAGGCTGATGGTGAATATTAAAAACATTGGTGGCCAGAGCACACTCTACAACCCCCCCCCCTCTCCAAACATTGGCGCTATAGTGTCCCCCCAGCGCTACATCCCCAGGTCGAAGCCCTCCCCCTTCTCGTTATACTCCAGGACGTGCTGCCTGATCTTGGAGGAGGCCACCCAGGTGACGAAGTCCTCCATGTTGCGGGCCACCAGGAAGGCCGAGTCTAACACCACCTTGGGTCCCACACGGATGTGTCTTCGCTCGACGAAGGTGATAGCGGTCTTCAGGTTGTGGCCATCCAGGGCTTCACGACGATGCTAGGCAGCCGACGGTGGCAGAAGGACGAGGCTGAGACCGTGTGGCACAGCTGCGGGTTCTGTCAGGTGGGGAGCAGGCCCAGGATGTAGAGCTTCTCCAGCAGGCGGGCGGTGCTCTGCACCTGGAACGGCTCCTTCTCGTCCATCTTGGAGATCTTGTGCACCAGCTCCCGTCCGGCTCAGCTTGTAGGCCTTCCGCCGGAACTTCTGCAGCAATGATGTCAGCCTTGATCAGCAGCTTCTGCTTGTGGTAATTCACCTTCCACACCATGGTGCAGAGAAGCCGGTTCTACTGCAAGCAGATCCGGGGGCTCCAGTGATTGCTCAGGCCACCACACACGCGGAGATGTGTGGGTCTTCTGAGCGATCATAACAAGCAGTTCTGTATCACGGTCCCATGGGGCCGTGCATTCATATCGCCGTGTGGGCTACACCCCCCCCCCCCGATAGTCAGTCACTTTCTGAGCGATGTAACAAAATTATATGAAATCGCTCAGAAAGTTGCTGAATAATCGCTCCGTGTGTAGGGCCCAGGGTTAAGCTGGGTACACATTAGACATCTCTTTCAAAGGACAATCCGACAAGTCTGGAACGACAAGTCATGTACATCGTCCAGTGTGTGCTCTCGATCACAGTCGTTGCACATTCCCACTGGTCACTTTTACCGGAGCAGGAAGATATGAACGCATTGTTAAATACGCCTGATGTGGCCACTGACCATATCTTCTGCAAGATTGCACAGTGTGTATGCACAATATCATTTATCCAGGAGTTCCAGGGCTGACATTGCATCGTTTGTACGTGGTCTACCATTTACCCAGCTTTAAGGAGTCCACTACCCCCAGTTGACATAGACAGGGAGTCTGTGAACCAGAGACCTCGTATGGAATGTCGGCAGTAACGAAGGATGGGGGAATAGACGCACCTTTAGGACTTTTCATGGTCACGTTTACCAGAGAGAACTGCAGTGGGCACAGTGTGGATGGGACTAGTGCTGTATTACAGAGCTGAGGAAGGAATATTAGTACATGTGTCAGGTCCTGATATCTGCAATCAATAAACCGTCCTGATGCGGGGACTCTAATGCACTCACTGATAAGGAGTGAGTCCTATTATCACATAGGAGATAACATAAACCTCAGCACACTACTAATCTCATTTACACAAACAAGTGTTCACACCTAGACACAAAAGCAATGGGCAAACAGTGGCCGCCAACAACCTTTTATGGCCGAAATTATCAGTAAGGAGAGAGTCTATTGACTGCAATTACAAGTCCTCAGGGCCGGCTTTACCACTAGGCAGCTTTAGGCAGCTGCCTAGGGCGCCGGGATCTAGGGGGGCACCACCAAGTCTGCCTATCAAAAAATCAAGGATGTCTGTGAGGATCCTTGTTGTACTTAATGCAGGTGGCGGCTGTGGAACTTCTACGACCTCACCTCCATACTTCCTCTTGAGGCTTACAGCCCTATTTTGCTGCCTTCTCTTCCTGTACTCTGTTGTGGCCGGCAAAGGGGAGGGTGCTGGGGGCCTCCAGAGAAAGCAGGGGTCTTTCCCACCTACCTGAGGGGCTGGGAGGACCACCCAATTTCACTCTGGGATTTGGTGGGGCGGTGATAGAGGTGCTTTATAAGCTGCGAGGTGTCACCGCTTGCGGAGCTAGTCAGAATCCCCCCCCTAGTGTATTTATTCTAATTAGTGAGGCTAGAATCCAGCCAATCCAATCAGACCGTACCGTACGTGCATTTAATATGAACAGGCATAAATGAAGAACCAGCCTCTTACACAACAGCCAATAGTCACCCTGTACGTCTGCACACAGGTGGATAAATACAGTATAAACTAGGAGCCGGTAACGGTCATTTCCGGGACATGCCACTAGAGGGCGCTGGGTTTTTAGACGATGCAGCTTTCTGGTAGCCACCAGGGGGCGCTGGCAGCTTCTTCTTGGTCACCGGGGTTTTATTCTTGCTCTTGAAGATTTTGTTGGGGTCCAGCTTGTTGACGAAATAATCTGGTTCCTCCGCCAGCTGGGAGGGGTTGAAGGTGATTGGATGGTACATGTTGGTCCATTGCTGCCGGGGAGAGATACACGTGGTCATATACTCACTGGGATTATACAATATCACATTTATATGTATACATATAACAGACACAAGAGGTCATTGACAGTTCTTCCCCATTAATGTTATTGTAACCATGGCGACTGTTGTCAAATGTAACTCTACAACTGCTCAGGTAACAATTCATTATTTCCACACCCGCCCTCCTTACTCCGCTGAGCTCTTCTCCTGCCCTGACCATCATAGACTATGGGTCACAGGGTTGACACTAAGAAGGTCAAAATACATTTATTCATGTATTCCTTTAGTACACAGGTTCTCAACCTCGGCCCCCCCCACACAGTGCATGTTTTGCAGGTCTCCTCACAGAATCACAAGCGAAATAATTAGCTCCACCTGTGGATCTTATAAAATGTGTCAGTGAGTAATGAGTGCACCTGTCGGGGGACCTGGAAAATGCGATCCGAGTTTGAGAACCGCTGCTGTAGTGCGTAGCGTTAAGCTGGGTACACACTTTCCCAATATCCCACGATTCTCACTTCTGAAATCCACCTGCTGAAAAGAGGCATCTGGAAGACTAGTGGTGGAGGTAGCGGCCAGGATGGCTGCTGGTGCGCACATGTGTGGCGGATGCTGCGTCACAGACATTTCAGAGCTTCCATAGAAGGTGACCACCAGACACAACCGGTTTTCTTGTGAGGATAGTAATCGTGAGTGTGTACCGAGTCTTATAAGACCTCAAGGTACTTGTTTCCTAGCACGGCCACACCGATTTACATCGGGGTGGTCGTGTCGGAAAAATCGGGTCGATCGCATCGCATGCGATTTGGTCGCATGCGATGCGATCGACGCGACCGACCGATTTTGGACCCAAATTTTTTTTTTAATGAAATGTAAATCGGGTCCCTGGGACCCGATTTTACATTGGATTCAATGTAAAATATTCCCAACCCCCCCAAATTTAACGGCGTACACCGCACCCCACGATAGACGCCAACCCGAAGCATGGCGAGCGCAGCGAGCCCGCGAGGGGCGGCGGTGCGCGTCCTCCGACCTTTTCATTCCCCTACTATCCACGTCGGCGTGGAGTTGAGAATAGAATAGTGTGGTGAGCGCAGCGAGCCACCGAGCCCGAAGCGTGGCGAGCGCAGCGAGCCCCGCGAGGGGACGCGTATACCTGTGAAGTTATACGCGTCCCCTCGCGGGGCTCGCCACGCTTAGGGCTCGGTGGCTTGCTGCGCTCGCCACACTATTCTATTCTCACCTCCACGCCGACGTGGATAGTAGGGGAATGAAAAGGTCGGAGGACGCGCACCGCCGCCCCTCGCGGGCTCGCTGCGCTCGCCACGCTTCGGGTTGGCGTCTATCGTGGGGTGACGACGGGGACATCTAAAATGTGAAATGGGTCATATTGGCCCATTTCACATTTTCTCACTATTTCAATGTTAAAAAATATTTTAACATTGAAGCCTATGGAAAAATCGGGGGCATCGCGTCGGGACCATTGTTAATGGTCCCGACCGACGCGATGTCCCCGATATTTTACCTTTCCCGACACGATTTCAATGTTAAAATATTTTTTAACATTGAAGCCTATGGGGAAATCGGGGGAATCGCGTCGTGACCATTGTTAATGGTCCCGACCGACGCGATGCCCCCGATATTTTGTCCTAGCCGGCCAAATGGACCTGATTTCAAAGGAAATCGGGTCCATCGTATGGATCGTGTACCTTAACTTAAAGGTACACGATCCATACGATTGTGGCCGTGCTAGGAAACAAGTACCGACCTCAATAAGGGGGGGATTAATCCTATGATCAGTGCGATGACTATATAGAGGTGCACCCAGCGTCACATGAACTGCGCCAGTGTCGGATGTCAGCAAATGTACACAATCGCTGTGTCATCAGCCGCTAATGCCTGTGTAGCAGATTGATTTGCTTCAATACAAGCACACCAATGCGCTTAGGTAAGAGAGTCAGCCGTTACTCAGACCATTTATTAGAGTTCAGTGAACCAATGGCCATCACTTCGGACAACTGCTGGCATTGGGCCTGATTCTGGTTCACTTGCCAAATCAAATTCTCTTTCTAATGGATAAAAGCATGCTGCACTGCAGGTGGGGCTGATGTAACATGTGCAGAGAGAGTTAGATTTGGGTGGGGTTTGTATTTCAAACTGAACAGCAAAGTGAACCAGAATCAGGACAATTATCTGTAGATAATGAGGGTAGAGTTTGAATACACTTGTCTCACCATTGGGTTTTTTCTATTTACAGTTGCAACAGTATGTGAACACTTTGGAATCACCTGGATTTCTGCATAAATTGGTCATAAAAAACCCCTGTGTATGGGCGCCTTTAGTTTAAGCAGTCTGTATTTGTCACAGATGAAGATCAGAACACATTTTATGACCAATATATGCAGAAATCCAGGTAATTCTGAAGGGTTCACATACGGTTTCTTCCAAATGTATAACAAACAAGTAGCGGCTAAAAGAAGATGATCGGAGAACGTTATGGTTCCGGCAGTGACGTGGGTTCTGGATGCTGACCTTGGCCTGTGGACTGAGCCCGTAGCTGGTGAAGGCATACTGCCACTGCGGGAGGCCACGGTGACACAGCAGGAGCCGGTAATACGCCGTGAACGTGTCCGTGAGGAAGTGCCAGTAGAGTGCACGGTCTAGAAACCAGATGGTTGGGTCAGGTCTTGTCTGTCCTGGGGGGTGAGAAACAGAGAATTGGGGGAACAGCTAGTTACCCTTGTACAACCAAAACAGCAGCTAATGTTCATCTTACTGAATGGAGATATCCACTTCCATACCGTGCATCTAATCATGGAAGAAGGAATTTGGCAGAAGGAGTGAACCAGAATAACCCCCAGTGTGCTGTAGTGGCATGGCGGTGTCTGGGCAGCGCAGTGTGACCCCTGACATCACGTCATGCCGCACAGTACGGCTGCCACCATGCCTGCCAGCACACTGTCCTGAACCCGGTCGCCTGGCCACATGCCCGCTGTGCCGGATGGTCCTGCTGCTGCCGGTCATGTAAGTGACAGTGCAGGGCGGGGGGGGGGGGGGATTACAGTAGACCTTTACAGTGAGATGTGCGGAGTGGGGTCATTTTATTTTATTTATTTTTAGGGAGTCCAAGCCCGGGATTTATAAAAATGCCCCCGGGATTGGCATCCATAGCTGGGGCTGAATTTGGATCACGCCGAGCAATCCTGAAGCTTGCGGCGTGGCTGGAGCCAATAAGCGCTCTCATACCTTACCGAATAGATCTTCAGGGCCGGCTAGGACCATGTTTCTCTGTGTGTTGTATTCTGTAAATACAATGTATATGGACATTGTGGTTCTATTACCGGTCATCCTTAGATCCCTGTGTGACAGAGGGGACTCTCAGTGTCTCACCCCATCAGCAAAGCCCGAGTGGAACGTGTCTTGTAACATCATAGGGTATATCTGCAGGGCCCGTCCAGCACCCCACAGCGGATTTGGGGTAAACTAAATCTATTTGTCGGGGGGGGGGGGATGCCAAATGGCCAGTCGCCCAGTTCATGTCACATATGGGTTCCTAGGAGGCCTCCAGCCAACTCTCAGCCTGACCTGGTATGGTGGAGAACCCATCTCTGACCCTGGAGTGTTCCCAAGAGGCCAAATCCATTCACCCAATGATCAGGGTGAGAATCCTGCACCCTGGACACTTAGCGGACAGGGATGGGGGGGGGGACCAAATCTCCAGACCCCCTACGATGTGACTACTCATGGGGGACTCTATAACTGGGCTCTATAGGATAATGGGGTAATGCAGGACGGACAACCCAAGGACACATCAGACCAGCACGTTACAGGCCGCAGGACTGAGCAGCTTTGCTTCATTATCCAGCAAATAGCGGGTCACGGAAGCACAACTCCAGATTCTGGACTCTGCATTAGTAGAACTTCCGGCCTAATTCAGACCTGTTCACCGGGCTAGTTACCAGGGAACCCTCCGACGAAGGCCCGTCATCCGCATCCCCTTGCTAGAATGCGAGAGGTTGTGTACGAGAACACGGCCAGGGGAGAGAAATCATTTAAATGAAGGAAATCAAAGTCAGTCTGAACTGAATCTTATTTAATCCGTAGATCGCCAAAAAGGGGGCGGGTACAGACGTCATGTGATGTCATGTCATCCACCCGCCTGTGTTCCAAGGGAACACCCAGAGTCTCTATGTCGGAGTGAGCAGCACAATGACGTCTTCTGTGAGACATCGCTGCTCAGCGGAGACTACACTACATTACACAGACCAAAACCATTACACCAACCTGGCTGTGAGCGCTTGTAAACCAGGCAGACTTTCCCATCCCCATTACATGCGTCCAGCTCAAATATGCTGTTCCGGGAATCAAAGTGCGGATGCTCCGGGCAGCCTGAAACCAGACAATTCGTGCAAGGTAAGAGGAGCCAAATCCTTCCACATCAAATACAAAACACTCATCAAAATGAATCGTCAATTAAAAAAGATATTGTATTCTTATTTCTAGACATAAATCCAGTAGGAGAAACCTAAGTGACTTCTGGCTGGTGTTCACGACAGCAATACTGGCCAATAGGGCATTACGGATGGTGTAATGGTTACATTACTGCCTCACAGCACTGAGGTCATGGGTTCTATCCCCACCATGTATTATATATACGGGGCAGTACGGACGGTGTAATGGTTACATTACTGCCTCACAGCACTGAGGTCATGGGTTCTATCCCCACCATGTGTTATATATACGGGGCAGTACGGACGGTGTAATGGTTACATTACTGCCTCACAGCACTGAGGTCATAGGTTCTATCCCCACCATGTGTTATATATACGGGGCAGTACGGATGGTGTAATGGTTAGCATTACTGCCTCACAGCGCTGAGGTCATGGGTTTTATCCCCACCATGTGTTATATATACGGGGCAGTACGGATGGTGTAATGGTTACATTACTGCCTCACAGCACTGAGGTCATGGGTTCTATCCCCACCATGTGTTACATATACGGGCAGTACGGATGGTGTAATGGTTATAGCATTACTGCCTCACAGCACTGAGGTCATGGGTTCTATTCCCACCATGGCCCTAACTGTGTGGAGTTTGTGTTTTCTCCCTGTGCTTGCGTGGGTTTCCTCCCACAATCCAAAGATATACTGGTAGGTTAATTGGCTTCCAACAAAATTAACCCTAGACTGTCTGTGTGTGTGTGTACACGTGGTAGGGAATATAGACGGTAAGCTTCACTGGGGCAGGGACTGATGTGAATGGTGAAATATTCGCTGTACAGCGCTGCGGAAAATGTGTGTGATATATAAATAACTGGTAATATATACATAAATAAATAAATAAATAAATAGTCAGCATACAAGGAAGTGCAGTGCCTAATAATAGAATTAGGTACTTATGTAGTATCTGGGCGCCCGATTTTTTGATTGTATGCCTTAAGTTAAGGCATACAATCAGATGCGATGTGATGCGATATCACATCGCATCGCATCGCATACGACCATATCGCATGCGCTGCTATGACCCGATTTTTCCATAGGATTCAATGTTAAAATGGACTGAGTCCATTTTAACATGGAATTCAATGGGAAAAAGGGGTCCTTTTCATACCCCTACTATCCAAGTGGGCATGGAGTTGGATATAAACCTGTGGCGAGCGTAGCGAGCCACCAAGCCCGAAGCGTGGCAAACGTAGCGAGCACCACGAGGGGACACAGAATACCGTCCCCTCGCGGGGCTCGCTTCGCTCTCCACGCTTCGGGCTCGGTGGCTCGCTACAGGTTTATATCCAACTCCATGCCCACTTGGATAGTAGGGGTATGAAAAGGACCCCTTTTTCCCATTGAATTCCATGTTAAAATGGACTCAGACCATTTTAACATTGAATCCTATGGAAAAATCGGGTCCATCGCATTGCATACGATTTGGTCGCATGCGATGCGCCTGATCCGACCCGATTTCTAAATCGGGCGCCCAGATACTACATAAGTACCTAGAATTATAATATAATAGAACGTGGTGGGTCAGGGGATTATAGGTTCCTTCCACAGTTACCTGCAGTGGTGGTTCTTACCTATGGGCTTCCCAAGGCAGTCCCATTGAGAGGTATTCCCTCCCTCCCTCTGGGGCGGTCTCATTGGCTTCTATGGGCTGCAGCCCATATAAAACTGGGGTATGCAAATCAAAAAACAAAGCACCAATGTGTCTGACAGCGCTGCTGCATCTGGTTCAGGCCAAAAAGGATATTTCGGTTCCCTATTTTGGAAGGTGATTGAATTTTATACCTTCCTCATCCAGGTCGTCATCCAGGACGGCGAGCGTTGCTGCATTCGGCAAGGTGTAAGTAGAGGAGCCTCTCAGCAGAGCGAGATTGGAAATACTATTGATCACCATGGACCCCACCTGGACGGGATTATCTGTAGGGGGCACATGAGAAACGTTCTGGGGAAACGGTGGGATAATAAGGACCAATAACAGCGGTCAGGACCACATCAGGCAAAATACATCACGGCACTGACACTATGCAGGTACATGGGATCTAGTGGGCGGAGTATTCCCGGGATGGAGGCTTCCTGGTTGTTGACCCAATAAATGCATGTGAAAAAATCCCCCTCGGTTCACCCACTGCATGCCATTTCCTCCTGCGTAACTTGTTTAGCAGAGCTGCTCTATAGCTAAAGAAATAAAAAACATGATTTTGTATATTTTAAAGAATGCAAATAAGAGATCCTGGGGGAGATGTATCGAACATCGGAAAGAAATAAAATGCAAACATCGGTAATACCCTCTGTGTTTATCCTGAACCCCTCATGACGGATTGCATTTATAACTAGAACCAATCACAGCTTTTTCTCTCTGTGGTGTTAATGGTGTTCTATGTTTAATTAGTACAGACAACTACAACTGCCGGCGCCAGGCTGCGGGTGGCACTACATCACCAGCTGCGCCCTGGCTGCAAAGTCAGCCATGTTTTGGGTTGTGTGCGACAACACACAGCCACCGCGGACCTCCACCTGAGTGGTCCGGACAGGTCTGCATTGTCCGCACCTCTCCCACAAAATGGTCTGTCACGGAGTTTGCGCATGTGTAGAAATAGTGATTTACACACTTCTGTGGGTAAGTCTGAACCGGTCCCCTGATTCGCACATGTGTCACTGGTGCAACTGCGTATGCAGCAGATCTGCAACTATATCCTGCCACTGAATTTCTGATCCACCACTTGTGGACAATGATGCACCCTATGGCGCCTTTTACATTGTGACGCAGAGTACAGAGAACATTCGCTCAATTGTGCAAATATCGGCGCTGCCTCCGCATGAGAATCAGGCCTGCTGCTATGTGCTGTTGGGGCTGGGAGGTCACATAATTACCAGGCCACTGAATAAGCCAGAAACTCACCATCCACCTTCACAGACCAGGAAAGCTGGAAGCCGTCCGTTACTAGATAGAAGTTCTTCAGGTCATCTGGTAACGTACAGGAGTGCTTCTGCGGAGACAGGGGAGCGTTCAAGAACAAACACGTAAACTAACTGCGCTGGATGATGCAGAATAATGTGGGTGCCCCCCCCCAAAAAAACTGCTGCTGCGTGCAAGCAGTGAGGGGAGCGCCTGGGAGACACACCGGGGCGTGCAAGCAGTGAGGGGAGTGCCTGGGAGACACACCGGGGTGTGTAAGCAGCGAGGGGAGTGCCTGGGAGACACACCGGGGCGTGCAAGCAGCGAGGGGAGTGCAAGCAGTGAGGGGAGCGCCTGGGAGACACACCGGGGCGTGCAAGCAGTGAGGGGAGTGCCTGGGAGACACACCGGGGCGTGCAAGCAGCGAGGGGCGTGCAAGCAGTGAGGGGAGCGCCTGGGAGACACACCGGGGCGTGCAAGCAGTGAGGGGAGCACCTGGGAGACACACCGGGGCGTGCAAGCAGTGAGGGGAGTGCCTGGGAGACACACAGGGGCAGGCAAGCAGCGAGGGGCGTGCCTGGGAGACACACAGGGGCAGGCAAGCAGCGAGGGGAGCGCCTGGGAGACACACAGGGGCAGGCAAGCAGCGAGGGGAGCGCCGGAGACACACCGGGGCAGGCAAGCAGCGAGGGGAGCGCCTGGGAGACACCCCGGGGCAGGCAAGCAGCGAGGGGAGTGCCGGAGACACACTGGGGCAGGCAAGCAGCGAGGGGAGTGCCGGAGACACACTGGGGCAGGCAAGCAGCAAGGGGAGCGCCTGGGAGACACACCGGGGCGTGCAAGCAGCAAGGGAGCGCCGGAGACACACTGGGGCATGCAAGCAGTGAGGGGAGCGCCTGGGAGACACACCGGGGCGTGCAAGCAGTGAGGGGAGTGCCTGGGAGACACACCGGGGCGTGCAAGCAGTGAGGGGAGTGCCTGGGAGACACACCGGGGCGTGCAAGCAGCGAGGGCCATGCAAGCAGTGAGGGGAGCGCCTGGGAGACACACCGGGGCGTGCAAGCAGTGAGGGGAGCGCCTGGGAGACACACCGGGGCGTGCAAGCAGTGAGGGGAGTGCCTGGGAGACACACAGGGGCAGGCAAGCAGTGAGGGGAGTGCCTGGGAGACACACAGGGGCAGGCAAGCAGCGAGGGGAGTGCCTGGGAGACACACAGGGGCAGGCAAGCAGCGAGGGGAGCGCCGGAGACACACCGGGGCAGGCAAGCAGCGAGGGGAGCGCCTGGGAGACACCCCGGGGCAGGCAAGCAGCGAGGGGAGTGCCGGAGACACACAGGGGCAGGCAAGCAGCGAGGGGAGTGCCTGGGAGACACACCGGGGCGTGCAAGCAGCGAGGGAAGAGCCTGAGAGACAGACTGGGGCAGGCAAGCAGCGAGGGGAGCGCCTGGGAGACACACCGGGGCGTGCAAGCAGCAAGGGAGCGCCGGAGACACACTGGGGCATGCAAGCAGTGAGGGGAGCGCCTGGGAGACACACCGGGGCGTGCAAGCAGTGAGGGGAGTGCCTGGGAGACACACCGGGGCGTGCAAGCAGCGAGGGGCATGCAAGCAGTGAGGGGAGTGCCTGGGAGACACACCGGGGCGTGCAAGCAGCGAGGCAAGAGCCTGAGAGACAGACTGGGGCAGGCAAGCAGCGAGGGGAGCGCCTGGGAGACACACCGGGGCGTGCAAGCAGCAAGGGAGCGCCGGAGACACACTGGGGCATGCAAGCAGGAGGGGAGCGCCTGGGAGACACACCGGGGCGTGCAAGCAGTGAGGGGAGTGCCTGGGAGACACACCGGGGCGTGCAAGCAGCGAGGGGCATGCAAGCAGTGAGGGGAGCGCCTGGGAGACACACCAGGGCGTGCAAGCAGTGAGGGGAGCGCCTGGGAGACACACCGGGGCGTGCAAGCAGTGAGGGGAGTGCCTGGGAGACACACAGGGGCAGGCAAGCAGCGAGGGGAGTGCCTGGGAGACACACAGGGGCAGGCAAGCAGCGAGGGGAGCGCCGGAGACACACCGGGGCAGGCAAGCAGCGAGGGGAGCGCCTGGGAGACACACCGGGGCAGGCAAGCAGCGAGGGGAGTGCCGGAGACACACTGGAGCAGGCAAGCAGCGAGGGGAGTGCCGGAGACACACTGGAGCAGGCAAGCAAAATTTAAATTGCAATATAAGATTAAAACAGCAGGTATTTACTCTGCACAGAAACAAAATAAATCCCCCAAATCTAACTCTCTCTGCACCTATTACATCTGCCCCACCTGCAGTGCAGCAGTGTTTTGTCCGTTTGAGAAAGATTTGGCTTTTGCGATCAACTCTGAATTAGACCCAATTAGAAAAAACCTACAATGTCATTTCTAGCCATAAATCTCAGATTAAGATCACAGACGAGGGAGCGAATCCTTAATGATGGCGGCAGAATGGCCCCCGCTCCCCTCCCGCCTTCGTTCGTTACGCCGGAATCGCCAAGTGTGGATCACACAGTGTGAACGGGCCATACGTTTGGATGGGGTCCCTCACTGGGATACCAGAGTACAAATCTCTGCGCTTAGACACAGCCACCACCTCCATAAAAGACTGTAGTCAACCTCTGGCTTATAAATGCATGCACAGGGTGGAGATGGGTGGTGGTGGGAGAAGGGGGGGCATCATCCCCATGCAGAAAAGGTGGGCTATCCCTCACACGCAGTGGAAGGACAAGTGATGTCGCAGATATGATGTCACACCTACCTGCTCCCAGGAGACAATCACATGACGCTCAGCAGGAGGGATCTTCTCAAACTTCACCTCGGTCACACCAGGAGAGGACTCTGGGAAACAGGGACACCGTCACACACTGTATAGAGCGATATACGTCTGCTCACATCACACCGATCCACAGGCAACTAATTCTATGAGTAACGGGTCGCTGAAGTTCTACTGCGCTACAGAACCTATGTACAGAGGATGATTGGTGCCTATTGGGTCTCGGGTTATGGTGGAACTAATGCTCCCTGGTAAGTCCCAGCCGAGGCCAGAGCTGTGCCACACTGGAGAGGTTGTGAACAAGAGGACCAATGAGAATTCAGTAATGGGCGACAGGACAGCTTCTGCCCCATGTGTGTGTATGTATATTAATTGGGGCAGCTTCTGCCCCGCGTGTTTCTGTAAAGATTAATTGATAATTATAGATGAATTAATATATATATGATAAATTGAAGACACAGAGCACTAAGGGCCCCAATTCAGACCTGGAGAAAACATTTGATGGTAGTTTGCCAGGACTTACTTTTAAGATGCCCGGTGTACTGCGAAATGGGGATTGGGTGACGTCAGCCGCCCACCCTGAGCCCAGCATTTCTATGTCAATCAGGCAGTGATCTCCCCAGCGAATGAACGATGTGATAACGGCGCTCACTGCACATGATTGCCTATGCCCAGACCCCCACCATCCGGGACGGGACGAATTCGGACCTGTACCAACAGGTCTGAATGGGCCCCTAAAGGCAGGAATATTCCCGAGAGATCACTAACAGCAACAAGTGCCATGTTAGTAATGTACCATTAATTATGAGGGTTAGGGATTAGGTCGACAATCACAATGTGAAAAAACGTTGACATTTATGCGGATATTGCGACATGTTGACAGGGAATGTGTTCAGTTCAGAATGTGACCACATGAAACAGTAGCAGGATGATTGGGGCTATACAGTATACAGAGAACTGGAAGATAATTTGTGCCAGCAGGGTAGACCTGGAACGCGCCAATGCCTCACCTACAGAGCGCGCCAATGCCTCACCTACAGAGCGCGCCAATGCCTCACCTACGGAACGCGCCAATGCCTCACCTACGGAGCGCGCCAATGCCTCACCTACAGAGCGCGCCAATGCCTCACCTACGGAACGCGCCAATGCCTCACCTACGGAGCGCGCCAATGCCTCACCTACGGAGCGCGCCAATGCCTCACCTACGGAACGCGCCAATGTCTCACCTAAGATCTTGCTGATGCCCAGAGTGATCTTCTCTATGTGAGAAGCCATCGTGTTCTCAGTCTTGTCGGCCATCTAGGCATTGCGCTGGGCCTATACAGAAACAAAGGATCAATATCTCAGGAATAGTCTATAAATACATCAGGCATGTCCAAACTATGGCCCTCCAGCTGTTGTGAAACTATAAGTCCCATCATGCCTTGCCACAGTTTTGCTATTAGGGAATACTAAAACTATAGCAGGGCATGCTGGTATGTGTAGTTTCACAACAGCTGGAGGGCCACCGTTTGGATATGCCTGGATTACATAGTCACACACCCTCCCATATCAGAGCCAGCCATATTGTATGGTATATAGAATTTCACTTCAGTATAGATCCTGGCGATTTACTTAGGATTCCCTGGACATCAATCATTCGATATCATCAGTTTGTGCTGCCTTTGGATAAGGACATATTGGGTGGGATCTTGGCTTTCACTATTAATGTTCCACGCAGCTGTAGAATGCAACTACTTTGAAATTCAATGAAAGCCAAGATCACTGGTCAATGTAATTGCATTTTTGGAAGTCCGAAATGTTATGTATAATTTTATTGATCTTATTTTCTTTGTATGTTGTGATCTCATAGAAACCCCCTGATGAAGTCTCTCAGAAGACAAAAACATGTTTTTTTTCTTCTACATATCAATTGCAAATCCCTATTTGCACAAGGGACATAGTGAATGCTGAATTGTTTTGTATGAAATACTGGTTCTAAAACTGTGGGTCCTGACCCCAAAGTGGGTCCCAACCATCTCAGCATGGGGTCACAACTCCATATTGCTGACCCTCAGGCTAATGACTCATCTTGTCTCTCAGTCAGTGATCCAAGGAGACTGGGGGGTCATCCCCGGCCCCCTGTCGGGGCAGTTCCAGAAAGCAGCAGGGGAGCATAAGGGGTACGGAGGGGAGCTCTGAGCACAGGCTTTATGGCAGGAGTGGGGAACCTCCGTCCCGCGGGCCGTATACAGCCCCTAGGGCCGGTCTTTGTGGCCCGCCCGACGGCTGTACAGTGAGTCAAGTACAGAGAAAATCTTGCGAGAGCTGCCGACCTCTTGCGAGATTTCCCCTGTATGAGATTTCCTGCACAGCCGCCGGACCACACAGACCGGTGACTTGTAACCTGCAGCAGCCGCCGGAGCGTTGGACGGCTGCCGCATTACGATTTGTACTTTTTTTTTTAAAATGGCCCCCGAGGCATTATGCATCAATGCAAACGGCCCTTGGACCCCAAAAGGTTCCCCACCCCTGCTGTATGGTATGTGTCTGTAGAGGGGGGAGTATATGCTTTAAGTAAGCCCCATTGCCTTCCTCTTCCCTCCCCCACTTCCCATTGCCTCCCTTTCGTATTAGCGGTCATGTCACTTGCTTTGTGCCTCTGCAATGCTACAGTCCATGCACTGTATGCTGACCACACATGTGGTGCCCATTCTATGGTAACTTGCTGGGGTCCCGTAATCATTTTATTGTCTGATGGGGTCCCAGAGCAAAATAGTCTGAGAACCCCAGAAATCCTGTATCAAGTTATTTATGAAAAACAGAGAATGTTTAAATAAACACAAATTTATGGATTTCCTATCTGCTTACTTGACTCAGATATATGGGGGGGGGGGGGGGGGGTATACACGGCTGTCGATCACTCCCGACAGCCGTGATCCCCTTGCCCGCGTAAACGGCCATGGATTGTCGATATACAGCCGGGATCACGACAATCCACGGCGGCAGAACAGGCTTTTAAAGTCGGGCTCGTTCTGCCTCTATTGAATAGGGCCCCACCGCTATTTCCCCCGTTGGAAATAGCAGCCCACCCACATCTGCCTTCTCCTCAGAATACTAAGTCCTCAGGGATGCATTCTCCCTCCGCAGGGGAAGACAACTCTACTTATACCAATGGTCACTTACTGGCCATCCTGACTCTATTCCCCACTGTAACAGCACAAACCTCGTTCTCCCAGGTCACCAGTGGGGGCCACCACATTCTCAGGCCAAGTGCTGTGATTCAGTGTGGTGCAAGTATCTTCACGAAGCCTGGTAACTGGTAATAGTAAAGCCTGGCTGCTTACATATCGGGTAATTACGACGGTCCCGCCATCACATGATCTCCCAGCGCACCCCAATGGGTCGAAACAGCAGATTAATGAGATTCTCCTTTCTGAAACGCCAAATAGCGACCATCCCAGAGACCTGAAGAAGTCCACCTAGTAGGAGACATAGGACTCATCACATAATGTCCAATCAAATCATCCCCATAGCCACACTCATATCATCACTTACCTCCCATACACCCTGGTCCACCCTCCCCAATGCCCCAAGTCAGGGTTGCCTACCTCACCCTCTCCATGAGGGAGAAAATACTGTTCCTGGACTTCCTGGTAATGTAGGATTGCCATCACCTGTGGGGAGCTAGGTAACTGATAAGAAAGGTGTCACCACAGGTGCTGGCAATCATACATTACCAGGGAAGCCCAGGAACAGAGCATTGTGTCCTCCTGGAGAGGGGCATGCTGGGAGGTATGGATAATGTACGATTGCCAGCAGCTGTGGGGAGCTAGGTAACTGACAGAGAGGTGTCACCACAGGTGCTGGCAATCATACATTACCAGGGAAGCCCAGGAACAGAGCATTGTGTCCTCCTGGAGAGGGGCATGCTGGGAGGTATGGATAATGTAGGATTGCCAGCACCTGTGGGGAGCTAGGTAATTGATAAGAAAGGTGTCACCACAGGTGCTGGCAATCCTACATTACCAGGGAAGTCCAGGAGCAGAGCATTGTGTCCTCCTGGAGAGGGGCATGCTGGGAGGTATGGATAATGTATGATTGCCATCACCTGTGGGGAGCCAGGTAATTGATCAGAGAGGTGTCACCACAGGTGTGGCAATCATACATTACCAGGGAAGCCCAGGTACAGAGCATTGTGTCCTCCTGGAGAGGGGCATGCTGGGAGGTATGGATAATGTAGGATTGCCAGCACCTGTGGGGAGCTAGGTAACTGATAAGAAAGGTGTTACCACAGGTGCTGGCAATCCTACATTACCAGGGAAGCCCAGGAACAGAGCACTGTGTCCTCCTGGAGAGGGGCATGCTGGGAGGTATGTATAATGTTTGATTGCCATCACCTGTGGGGAGCCAGGTAATTGATCAGAGAGGTGTCACCACAGGTGCTGGCAATCCTACATCACCAGGGAAGCCCAGGTACAGAGCATTGTGTCCTCCTGGAGAGGGGCATGCTGGGAGGTATGGATAATGTATGATTGCCAGCACCTGTGGGGAGCTAGGTAACTGATAAGAAAGGTGTCACCACAGGTGCTGGCAATCATACATTACCAGGGAAGCCCAGGAACAGAGCACTGTGTCCTCCTGGAGAGGGGCATGCTGAGAGGTATGGATAATGTATGATTGCCAGCACCTGTGGGGAGCTAGGTAACTGATAAGAAAGGTGTCACCACAGGTGCTGGCAATCATACATTACCAGGGAAGCCCAGGTACAGAGCATTGTGTCCTCCTGGAGAGGGGCATGCTGGGAGGTATGGATAATGTATGATTGCCAGCACCTGTGGGGAGCTAGGTAACTGATAAGAAAGGTGTCACCACAGGTGCTGGCAATCATACATTACCAGGGAAGCCCAGGAGCAGAGCAATGTGTCCTCCTGGAGAGGGGCATGCTGGGAGGTATGGATAATGTATGATTGCCATCACCTGTGGGAAGCCAGGTAATTGATCAGAGAGGTGTCACCACAGGTGCTGGCAATCATACATTACCAGGGAAGTCCAGGAAGAGAGCATTGTGTCCTCCTGGAGAGGGGCATGCTGGGAGGTATGGATAATGTATGATTGCCATCACCTGTGGGGAGCCAGGTAATTGATCAGAGAGGTGTCACCACAGGTGCTGGCAATCATACATTACCAGGGAAGCCCAGGTACAGAGCATTGTGTCCTCCTGGAGAGGGGCATGCTGGGAGGTATGGATAATGTATGATTGCCAGCACCTGTGGGGAGCTAGTTAACTGATAAGAAAGGTGTCACCACAGGTGCTGGCAATCATACATTACCAGGGAAGCCCAGGAGCAGAGCAATGTGTCCTCCTGGAGAGGGGCATGCTGGGAGGTTTGGATAATGTAGGATTGCCAGCACCTGTGGGGAGCTAGGTAACTGATAAGAAAGGTGTCACCACAGGTGCTGGCAATCATACATTACCAGGGAAGCCCAGGAACAGAGCATTGTGTCCTCCTGGAGAGGGGCATGCTGGGAGGTATGGATAATGTATGATTACCAGCACCTGTGGGGAGCTAGGTAACTGATAAGAAAGGTGTCACCACAGGTGCTGGCAATCATACATTACAAGGGAAGGCCAGGAACAGAGCATTGTCTCCCTGAAGGAGAGGGTCAGGTAGGCAAAACTGCCCCAAGTACATCAGCCTGTCCCCTCCAAACATCAAGCACCCAGCCTACCTACCTCATCTTGCCCTCCCCAATGCCCCACACACCTCAGCCTGCCCTCCCCATAGTTGGGCACACCCAAGCCTGCCTCCTCGCCACCCCAGCCTAGTGTTCATTCTAGCACCCGCTATCTTTGAAAACCCATGCAGTTCCTCTTCCCTGCCTGGGGTGTCGCTGTCTGCTGTGGTGTTTCTAGCACAGGTCTGGTTTGCATATCAGTGCTAATATACAGACCACACTGTGCTAGAAGCACTACAGCAGACAGAGACACCCCAGGCAGGGAAGAGGAACTGCATTGGTTTTCAAAGATGGCCGGTGCTAGAATGAACACTACCAGCCTACTCTCTCCAATACCCCACAGCCTGCCACCCCAATGCCCCACGCACCCCAGCCTGCTCTGCCCAGTGTCCCACGCACCTCAGCCTACCCTCCCCAATGCCCCACGTACCCCAGCCTGCCCTCCCCAGTGTCCCACGCACCTCAGCCTGCCCTCCCCAGTGGCCCACGCACCCCAGCCTGCCCTCCCCAGTGGCCCACGCACCCCAGCCTGCCCTCCCCAGTGTCCCACGCACCCCAGCCTGCCCTCCCAGTGTCCCACGCACCCCAGCCTGCCCTCCCCAGAGTCCCACGCACCCCAGCCTGCCCTCCCCATATTTGCACACACCCCAGCCTGCCCTCCCCAGTGTCCCACGCACCCCAGCCTGCCCTCCCCATATTTGCACACACCCAAGCCCATGCCTCCCAACATGACCCTCTCCAGGAGGGACAGAATACTTTGCTCCTGCACTTTCCTCTGAATCTATGATTTCAATCACCTGTGGTGAAACACCTTTACTATCCACTAGGTGATTCTTCAAACTGTCGTAATTTGTGAACGTTTGTATTGTGAGAAATATGGTTAGAATTGTATGAAAGATGCCCTGTATTGCAACTTGAGTTATAGGTGAAATGTGTTAAATAGAGAGCATATGATTTGGAAGGGGGGGTGTGTATTGTTTTGTTTAATTAAAAAGCGGTTACAAAGTAATATGTACATTGATAGTGTGGAGGGTACAGTGACATTTGTGGGTGTGGGGGGGGGGGGGTGGCTGTGTGTGCGTGTTGTTTAGGTGTGTGTGTGTCCAATAGTATAGTACGGTGTTTTTGAATTAGCGGCTCCCCACTGGCGGAGGTCACGACACAGGAAAACAGGAGGCTGGCTAGTGATAGGGGTGTGTGGGCATAAGGGGGACTAAAGAGGAGGGTGGGAGACACTGTGCAGCTTCTGCCAGTGGGTGAGGGTCCAGCGTGGCAGCACAGGAGTACAGGACGGTGACCCTGAGTCAGTGTCTCCTCCTACTGGGTGGGAGTTAGGGTGCATGAGAGCAGGAGGCTGGGTGGTAAAGCATGATAGGGGAATGTGGGCAACATAGGGTGAGCAGGTCCCCACTGGCGGAAGTTACGGGGCAGGAGAACAGGAGGCAGAGCAGTGATAGAGGTGTGTGGGCATGAGGGGTAGTAAAGGTTTTTGGCTGTAAAAACATGAGGGCATGAGGATAGAGGTGTGTGGGCATGAGGGGTAGTAAAGGTTTTGGGCATTGGTGCAGACGCCATCGATGGTTGGCATTGATGGCGATTTTGCACCCTGCCATCGATAGTAGTAACATATTACTTGGATAACCATTGATTGTTGTAGCTATCGATGGTCATCCATTATATCTGACTGAATAGGCCATGGGTCAATCAGAACTCGGTGGCGGGACTTCCGGGTGTGGGGGGGCGGAGCTATGCTCCGTGTCCCGGCACTTTAAAAAAAATGTGAAACTTGATCGGTTCTCCTTTGCCATTGATGTAGGGAAACCATCTGGTCCTCACACATCGATGGCAAAAGTATTCAACATCGGCCATAAACCATCGATGATTTGAAATCATCGGGGAATCGCGGGGGGTGTGTGTGCAGCGAAACGCGGGAGGGGGGTCGGGGTGCTGCGAATCGCGGGAGGGGTCGTAGGTGGTGGTGGGTGCCGCGAATCGCGGGAGGGGTTTTTTCTCACCGCGAATAGCGGGAGGTCGCGGGGGGGTTGGGGGTGCCGCGAATCACAGGTAGGGCCACGTATCACGGGAGGGGTGGCGGGGGGCTCTCACCTGGTGGCTGTGGAGTAGCAGTCTTTGCTGGGCAACATGAGGAGGCAGAGAGTGTCTGGCACTGTCTGTGGGCTCACTGGGCTGGTTCTCTGTCATGTGAGTCAGAGGCTCCACCCAGCGCTTTGAGTGACAGATGTAGCCAAATAAATAAGATTACCTACAGGTGACTGCAATCAAAAATAAAGAGAGAAGCCCAGGTATAGAGCATTTTGTCCCTCTTGGAATGGGTCATGCTGGGAGGTATGCAAGCCTGCCTCCTCGCCTCCCCACATACTCCAGCCTGCCCTCCCCAATGCCCCACACACCCAAGGACTGAGGAGGTCCTCACCTCCCCAGTCCCGACACACCCAAGCCTGCCCTCCCCAATGCCCCACACACCCAAGCCTGCCTCCCCACACACCCAAGCCTGTCCTCCCCAATGCCCCACACACCTTAGCCTGCCTCCTCGCCTCCCCACACACCCCAGCCTGCCTCCTCGCCTCCCCACATACTCCAGCCTGCCCTCCCCAATGCCCCACACACCCAAGGACTGAGGAGGTCCTCACCTCCCCAGTCCCCACACACCCCAGCCTGCCCTACCCAATGCCCCACGCACCCCAGCCTGCCCTCCCCAGTGGCCCACGCACCCCAGCCTGCCCTCCCCAGAGTCCCACGCACCCCAGCCTGCCCTCCCCATATTTGCACACACCCCAGCCTGCCCTCCCCAGATTCCCACGCACCCCAGCCTGCCCTCCCCATATTTGCACACACCCAAGCCCATACCTCCCAACATGACCCTCTCCAGGAGGGACAGAATGCTTTGCTCCTGCACTTTCCTCTGAATCTATGATTTCAATCACCTGTGGTGAAACACTTTTACTATCCACTAGGTGATTCTTCAAACTGTCGTAATTTGTGAACGTTTGTATTGTGAGAAATATGGTTAGAATTGTATGACAGATGCCTGTATTGCAACTTGAGTTATAGGTGAAATGTGTTAAATAGAGAGCATATGATGTGGAAGGGGGTGTGTATTGTTTTGTTTAATTAAAAAGCGGTTACAGAGTAATATGTACATTGATAGTGTGGAGGGTACAGTGACATTTGTGGGTGTGGGGGGGGGGGGGGGGTTGGCTGTGTGTGTGTGTTGTTTAGGTGTGTGTCCAATAGTATAGTACGGTGTTTTTGAGTCAGCGGCTCCCCACTGGCGGAGGTCACGATACAGGAAAACAGGAGGCTGGCTAGTGATAGGGGTGTGTGGGCATAAGGGGGACTAAAGAGGAGGGTGGGAGACACTGTGCAGCTTCTGCCAGTGGGTGAGGGTCCAGCGTGGCAGCACAGGAGTACAGGACGGTGTCCCTGAGTCAGTGTCTCCTCCTACTGGGTGGGAGTTAGGGTGCATGAGAGCAGGAGGCTGGGTGGTAAAGCATGATAGGGGAATGTGGGCAACATAGGGTGAGCAGGTCCCCACTGGCGGAAGTTACGGGGCAGGAGAACAGGAGGCAGAGCAGTGATAGAGGTGTGTGGGCATGAGGGGTAGTAAAGGTTTTTGGCTGTTGCAGTGTAGGGATGGGCATTGGTGCAGACGCCATCGATGGTTGGCATTGATGGCAATTTTGCACCCTGCCATCGATAGTAGTAACATATTACTTGGATAACCATCGATTGTTGTAGCTATCGATGGTCATCCATTATATCTGACTGAATAGGCCATGGGTCAATCAGAACTCGGTGGCGGGACTTCCGGGTGTATGGGGGCGGAGCTATGCTCCGTGTCCCGGCACCTTAAAATTTTTTTTAAACTTGATCGGTTCTCCTTTGCCATTGATGTAGGGAAACCATCTGGTCCTCACACATCGATGGCAAAAGTATTCAACATCGGCCATAAACCATCGATGATTTGAAATCATTGATGGTCGATGGGCATCCCTAGAACTGGAGGAGGGTGGTGGACAGTATGCAGCTCCCGGCAGTGGGTGAGCGTCTCCTCGCACTGGGAGGGAGTGAGGGTGCATGAGAGCAGGAGGCTGTATAATAGTGGTATGTGGGCAAGACATTGATAACAGTTGTGGCGCTGGTGCAGAGGGCCGTGGGGACACTTCTGGCAGTGGGGGAACCTGCAGCGCAGCAGCCAGGGCCGGATTTCCCACCTAGGGGCAGCACCTGCTTGCGGTGGTACAGGATCCCCCACTCTCACAGGGGTATGTGAAATGTTGGGTCGCGGGGGTCCACTGGGGGGGAATTGCCGAAAGGGGGTCAGGGGGCTCTGCAAATTGCAGGGGGGGGTGTGCACGGGGATCTGCGATTAGCGGGAGGGGGGGGGGGCGTGAATCGCGGGAGGTGGGGGTACGTGAATCGTGGGAGAGGGGGTCTGCAAATCGCGGGAGGTGGCGACTGTGGTTGCCGCGAATTGCCGGAGCGGGGGTCGCCGCAAATTGCGGGAGGGGTCATGGGGGGGGGGGGTGGTGCAGCGAATTGTGGTGCGGGGGGGGCACGGGGTTGCCGCGAATCGCGGGGGGTGTGTGTGCAGCGAAACGCGGGAGGGGGGTCGGGTGCTGCGAATCGCAGGAGGGGTCGCAGGTGGTGGTGGGTGCCGCGAATCCCAGGAGGGGTTTTTTCTCGCCGCGAATAGCGGGAGGTCGCGGGGGGGGGGGTTGGGGGTGCCGCGAATCACAGGGAGGGCCACGTATCACGGGAGGGGTGGCGGGGGGCTCTCACCTGGTGGCTGTGGAGTAGCAGTCTTTGCTGGGCAACATGAGGAGGCAGAGAGTGTCTGGCACTGTCTGTGGGCTCACTGGGCTGGTTCTCTGTCATGTGAGTCAGAGGCTCCACCCAGCGCTTTGAGTGACAGATGTAGCCAAATAAATAAGATTACCTACAGGTGACTGCAATCAAAAATAAAGAGAGAAGCCCAGGTATAGAGCATTTTGTCCCTCTTGGAATGGGTCATGCTGGGAGGTATGCAAGCCTGCCTCCTCGCCTCCCCACATACTCCAGCCTGCCCTCCCCAATGCCCCACACACCCAAGGACTGAGGAGGTCCTCACCTCCCCAGTCCCGACACACCCAAGCCTGCCCTCCCCAATGCCCCACACACCCAAGCCTGCCTCCCCACACACCCAAGCCTGCCCTCCCCAATGCCCCACACACCTCAGCCTGCCTCCTCGCCTCCCCACACACCCCAGCCTGCCCTCCCCAATGCCCCACACACCTCAGCCTGCCTCCTCGCCTCCCCACACACCTCAGCCTGCCCTCCCCAATGCCCCACGCACCCCAGCCTGCCCTCCCCAGTGTCCCACGCACCCCAGCCTGCCCTCCCCATATTTGCACACACCCCAGCCTGCCCTCCCCAGTGACCCACGCACCACAGCCTGCCCTCTCCAGTGTCCCACGCACCCCAGCCTGCCCTCCCCAGTGTCCCACACACCCCAGCCTGCCCTCCCCAGTGTCCCACGCACCCCAGCCTGCCCTCCCCATATTTGCACACACCCAAGCCCATACCTCCCAACATGACCCTCTCCAGGAGGGAGAGAATGCTTTGCTCCTGCACTTTCCTCTGAATCTATGATTTCAATCACCTGTGGTGAAACACCTTTACTATCCATTACCTAGTTCAGCACAGGTGACCGGAATCAAAAATAAAGAGAGAAGCCCAGGAATAGAGCATTTTGTCCCTCTTGGAATGGGTCATGCTGGGAGGTATGCAAGCCTGCCTCCTCGCCTCCCCACATACCCCAGCCTGCCCTCCCCAATGCCCCACACACCCAAGGACTGAGGAGGTCCTCACCTCCCCAGTCCCCACACACCCAAGCCTGCCCTCCCCAATGCCCCACACACCTCAGCCTGCCTCCTCGCCTCCCCACACACCCCAGCCTGCCCTCCCCAATGCCCCACACACCTCAGCCTGCCTCCTCGCCTCCCCACACACCTCAGCCTGCCCTCCCCAATGCCCCACACACCCAAGCCTGCCTCCCGACACACCCAAGCCTGCCCTCCCCAATGCCCCACACACCTCAGCCTGCCTCCTCGCCTCCCCACACACCCCAGCCTGCCCTCCCCAATGCCCCACACACCTCAGCCTGCCTCCTCGCCTCCCCACACACCTCAGCCTGCCCTCCCCAATGCCCCACACACCCAAGGTCTGAGGAGGTCCTCACCTCCCCAGTCCCCACACACCCAAGCCTGCCTCCCTAATGCCCCACACACCTCAGCCTGCCTTCTCCAATGCCCCACACACCCAAGCCTGCCTCCCCACACACCCAAGCCTGCCCTCCCCAATGCCCCACACACCCCAGCCTGCCCTCCCCAACGCCCCACACCTGTCACCGGCCTCAGCTCTCTCAGTCTCTCCTCTGTAACCAGGATACACACTACACAATACTGGAGCGATGTATGCTGGGTAATGCAGTCCTGCTAATGATCCGTCAATATAGAGGAAAAGCAACAAGAAAAACTACCATCCCCACAGTACACTGCGGCGCGGAAGACAGGCTTGTGCAGCACTGACCAATCAGCGTGTCGGCAGCGGAGGGGCGGGGCTGGGAGCCGGTTGCTGGGGCGCCGGGAGTGGCGGTTGTTTGAAGATGGCGGATGTTGCTGGGGAGAGAGCTGCGGCGTACTGGAGCCTGGACGGTATCCTTCCACGGGGCCCTGGGCTCCTGTGCTGGGCGTGCGGTGTGCCCTATTCCGGGTGTATAGTGTCCTGTGTGTGTGCCCTATTTCGGGTGTACAGTGTTCTCTGTGTGTGCCTTATTCCGGGTGTATAGTGTCCTGTGTGTGTTCCCTATTCCGGGTGTATAGTGTCCTGTGTGTGTGCCCTATTCCGGCTGTATAGTGTCCTGTGTGTGTGCCCTATTCCGGGTGTATAGTGTCCTGTGTGTGTGCCCTATTCCGGGTGTATAGTGTCCTGTGTGTGTGCCCTATTCCGGGTGTATAGTGTTCTGTGTGTGTGCCCTATTCCGGGTGTATAGTGTCCTGTGTGTGTGCCCTATTCCGGGTGTATAGTGTCCTGTGTGTGTGCCCTATTCCGGGTGTATAGTGTCCTGTGTGTGTGCCCTATTCCGGCTGTATAGTGTCCTGTGTGTGTGCCCTATTCCGGCTGTATAGTGTCCTGTGTGTGTGTGCCCTATTCCGGCTGTATAGTGTCGTGTGTGTGTGCCCTATTCCGGCTGTATAGTGTCGTGTGTGTGTGCCCTATTCCGGCTGTATAGTGTCCTGTGTGTGTGCCCTATTCCGGCTGTATAGTGTCCTGTGTGTGTGTGTGTGTGCCCTATTCCGGCTGTATAGTGTCCTGTGTGTGTGTGTGCCCTATTCCGGCTGTATAGTGTCCTGTGTGTGTGTGTGCCCTATTCCGGCTGTATAGTGTCCTGTGTGTGTGTGTGCCCTATTCCGGCTGTATAGTGTCCTGTGTGTGTGTGTGTGCCCTATTCCGGCTGTATAGTGTCCTGTGTGTGTGCCCTATTCCGGCTGTATAGTGTCCTGTGTGTGTGTGTGTGCCCTATTCCGGCTGTATAGTGTCCTGTGTGTGTGCCCTATTCCGGCTGTATAGTGTCCTGTGTGTGTGTGTGTGCCCTATTCCGGCTGTATAGTGTCCTGTGTGTGTGTGTGTGCCCTATTCCGGCTGTATAGTGTCCTGTGTGTGTGTGTGTGTGCCCTATTCCGGCTGTATAGTGTCCTGTGTGTGTGTGTGTGTGCCCTATTCCGGCTGTATAGTGTCCTGTGTGTGTGTGTGTGTGCCCTATTCCGGCTGTATAGTGTCCTGTGTGTGTGTGTGTGTGCCCTATTCCGGCTGTATAGTGTCCTGTGTGTGTGTGTGTGTGCCCTATTCCGGCTGTATAGTGTCCTGTGTGTGTGCCCTATTCCGGCTGTATAGTGTCCTGTGTGTGTGCCCTATTCCGGCTGTATAGTGTCGTGTGTGTGTGTGTGTGCCCTATTCCGGCTGTATAGTGTCCTGTGTGTGTGTGCCCTATTCCGGCTGTATAGTGTCCTGTGTGTGTGTGTGTGTGTGTGTGCCCTATTCCGGCTGTATAGTGTCCTGTGTGTGTGTGTGTGTGCCCTATTCCGGCTGTATAGTGTCCTGTGTGTGTGTGTGTGTGCCCTATTCCGGCTGTATAGTGTCCTGTGTGTGTGTGCCCTATTCCGGCTGTATAGTGTCCTGTGTGTGTGTGTGTGCCCTATTCCGGCTGTATAGTGTCCTGTGTGTGTGCCCTATTCCGGCTGTATAGTGTCCTGTGTGTGTGTGTGTGCCCTATTCCGGCTGTATAGTGTCCTGTGTGTGTGTGTGTGTGCCCTATTCCGGCTGTATAGTGTCCTGTGTGTGTGCCCTATTCCGGCTGTATAGTGTCCTGTGTGTGTGTGTGTGTGCCCTATTCCGGCTGTATAGTGTCCTGTGTGTGTGTGTGTGCCCTATTCCGGCTGTATAGTGTCCTGTGTGTGTGTGTGTGCCCTATTCCGGCTGTATAGTGTCCTGTGTGTGTGTGTGTGTGCCCTATTCCGGCTGTATAGTGTCCTGTGTGTGTGTGTGTGTGCCCTATTCCGGCTGTATAGTGTCCTGTGTGTGTGTGCCCTATTCCGGCTGTATAGTGTCCTGTGTGTGTGTGTGTGTGTGTGTGCCCTATTCCGGCTGTATAGTGTCCTGTGTGTGCGCGCCCTATTCCGGCTGTATAGTGTCCTGTGCCCTATTCCGGCTGTATAGTGTCCTGTGCCCTATTCCGGCTGTATAGTGTCCTGTGCCCTATTCCGGCTGTATAGTGTCCTGTGCCCTATTCCGGCTGTATAGTGTCCTGTGTGTGTGTGTGCCCTATTCCGGCTGTATAGTGTCCTGTGCCCTATTCCGGCTGTATAGTGTCCTGTGCCCTATTCCGGCTGTATAGTGTCCTGTGCCCTATTCCGGCTGTATAGTGTCCTGTGCCCTATTCCGGCTGTATAGTGTCCTGTGCCCTATTCCGGCTGTATAGTGTCCTGTGCCCTATTCCGGCTGTATAGTGTCCTGTGTGTGCGCGCCCTATTCCGGCTGTATAGTGTCCTGTGTGTGTGTGTGTGCCCTATTCCGGCTGTATAGTGTCCTGTGTGTGCGCGCCCTATTCCGGCTGTATAGTGTCCTGTGCCCTATTCCGGCTGTATAGTGTCCTGTGCCCTATTCCGGCTGTATAGTGTCCTGTGTGTGCGCGCCCTATTCCGGCTGTATAGTGTCCTGTGTGTGTGTGTGTGTGTGCCCTATTCCGGCTGTATAGTGTCCTGTGTGTGTGTGCCCTATTCCGGCTGTATAGTGTCCTGTGTGTGCGCGCCCTATTCCGGCTGTATAGTGTCCTGTGTGTGTGTGTGTGCCCTATTCCGGCTGTATAGTGTCCTGTGTGTGTGTGTGTGTGTGTGCGCGCCCTATTCCGGCTGTATAGTGTCCTGTGTGTGCCCTATTCCGGCTGTATAGTGTCCTGTGTGTGTGTGTGTGCCCTATTCCGGCTGTATAGTGTCCTGTGTGTGCGCGCCCTATTCCGGCTGTATAGTGTCCTGTGTGTGTGTGTGCCCTATTCCGGCTGTATAGTGTCGTGTGTGTGTGTGTGTGTGTGTGTGTGTGTGCGCGCGCCCTATTCCGGCTGTATAGTGTCCAGTGTGTGCCCTATTCCGGCTGTATAGTGTCCTGTGTGTGTGTGTGCGCGCCCTATTCCGGCTGTATAGTGTCCAGTGTGTGCCCTATTCCGGCTGTATAGTGTCCTGTGTGTGTGTGTGCCCTATTCCGGCTGTATAGTGTCCTGTGTGTGTGTGTGCCCTATTCCGGCTGTATAGTGTCCTGTGT
Organism: Crinia signifera; assembly: GCF_055691185.1. Lineage (NCBI taxonomy): Eukaryota > Metazoa > Chordata > Amphibia > Anura > Myobatrachidae > Crinia > Crinia signifera. The sequence continues at coordinate 470,092,173 of NC_139217.1, read as the reverse complement.
GTGTGTGCCCTATTCCGGCTGTATAGTGTCCTGTGTGTGTGTGTGTGCCCTATTCCGGCTGTATAGTGTCCTGTGTGTGTGTGTGCGCCCTATTCCGGCTGTATAGTGTCCTGTGTGTGTGTGTGCGCCCTATTCCGGCTGTATAGTGTCCTGTGTGTGTGTGTGCGCCCTATTCCGGCTGTATAGTGTCCTGTGTGTGCGCGCCCTATTCCGGCTGTATAGTGTCCTGTGTGTGCCCTATTCCGGCTGTATAGTGTCCTGTGTGTGTGTGCCCTATTCCGGCTGTATAGTGTCCTGTGTGTGTGTGTGTGTGTGCGCGCGCCCTATTCCGGCTGTATAGTGTCCTGTGTGTGTGTGCCCTATTCCGGCTGTATAGTGTCCTGTGTGTGTGTGTGTGTGTGCCCTATTCCGGCTGTATAGTGTCCTGTGTGTGTGCCCTATTCCGGCTGTATAGTGTCCTGTGTGTGCCCTATTCCGGCTGTATAGTGTCCTGTGTGTGTGCCCTATTCCGGCTGTATAGTGTCCTGTGTGTGTGCCCTATTCCGGCTGTATAGTGTCCTGTGTGTGTGTGTGCCCTATTCCGGCTGTATAGTGTCCTGTGTGTGTGTGTGTGTGTGTGCATGCGCCCTATTCCGGCTGTATAGTGTCCTGTGTGTGTGCGCCCTATTCAGGCTGTATAGTGTCCTGTGTGTGTGTGTGTGTGTGCCCTATTCCGGCTGTATAGTGTCCTGTGTGTGTGTGTGTGTGCCCTATTCCGGCTGTATAGTGTCCTGTGTGTGTGTGTGTGTGTGTGCGCGCGCGCCCTATTCCGGCTGTATAGTGTCCTGTGTGTGCCCTATTCCGGCTGTATAGTGTCCTGTGTGTGTGTGCCCTATTCCGGCTGTATAGTGTCCTGTGTGTGTGTGTGTGCCCTATTCCGGCTGTATAGTGTCCTGTGTGTGTGTGCCCTATTCCGGCTGTATAGTGTCCTGTGTGTGCCCTATTCCGGCTGTATAGTGTCCTGTGTGTGTGTGCCCTATTCCGGCTGTATAGTGTCCTGTGTGTGTGCCCTATTCCGGCTGTATAGTGTCCTGTGTGTGTGTGTGCCCTATTCCGGCTGTATAGTGTCCTGTGTGTGTGCGCCCTATTCAGGCTGTATAGTGTCCTGTGTGTGTGCCCTATTCCGGCTGTATAGTGTCCTGTGTGTGTGTGTGTGTGTGCCCTATTCCGGCTGTATAGTGTCCTGTGTGTGTGTGCCCTATTCCGGCTGTATAGTGTCCTGTGTGTGCCCTATTCCGGCTGTATAGTGTCCTGTGTGTGTGCCCTATTCCGGCTGTATAGTGTCCTGTGTGTGTGCCCTATTCCGGCTGTATAGTGTCCTGTGTGTGTGTGTGCCCTATTCCGGCTGTATAGTGTCCTGTGTGTGTGTGTGTGTGTGTGTGTGTGCGTGCGCCCTATTCCGGCTGTATAGTGTCCTGTGTGTGTGCGCCCTATTCAGGCTGTATAGTGTCGTGTGTGTGTGTGCGCGCCCCCTATTCCGGCTGTATAGTGTCCTGTGTGTGTGTGTGTGTGTGTGTGTGTGTGTGTGTGTGCGCCCTATTCCGGCTGTATAGTGTCCTATTCTCAGTGTGTAGTGTTCATTTTAGCACCTAATCAGTGAGCACAGATTTGTGATGTGAGGGGCACAATGTTAGACGTGATGAGTCACTACAACTACAGGGTAGGGTTCTAGAATTAACACTATGGGTATATGGCAGCCCCCAATGGGTGTATCCCCAGTATGGGGAGTATGGCGGTCCCCTGTACACTGTAGACGAAGGGTGCAATGCTAGACATGATGTATCGCTGCGTGATTACTGCGTGTTCTTACTGACTAATAGCAGCGTCCGTGTTCGGCCCATTTTGGGCTGTCAGCACAGTTGGAGTCGGATGCAGAGTATTTTGTTCTTTCTCTTATAACTGATGTCACCATTAACGGCTTCTCTAGGTCCCAGTGCTGTGTTCGGTGCCATCACGTCACACGTATGTTCCAGCTGCATGCAGGCAGCAACATGAATGTCATGTGAAGGGTCCATGTGTGCTTTGTTCCTGTGAGTGGCCGGCCTTATATAGTGACACATGGATGTCACAGACCCTCTTCTTCCCTCTGGGAACCTTATACTTGTGTTGAATGTATGGTATAGACCTATGGACTAGATACTGGATGCTAGGACCAATACACCCAACATCCACCTGAGGCTAGTACCATGCTGAGCTTTCCGCCATAAGCTGAAGTATCACTTCCGGACCATGTGTATGTAATCTAAGTGCAGGGGTTCATTGTTGCACTTTTGTATGGGCACAATGTATACCCACCACTCTCTTATCAGGGATCTAGAATCCCCCGCCAACTATTATAATTGATGAATAAATAACGTTTGGGCCTGATTCCCCAGCTGGCATCACACTGGTGACGTTACACCAGCATGTTGGCATGTAGTGTGCTACAGCTGCGCCTCGTGTTGGTGTAGAGACAGTGACGGCTCCCGACTGTATCGCAGCGTTTATAGCGATTGGGTGGCAGCTTGGGGGCATACTTGGTTAGAGAGAGGGCGTCCTGGGCTGGCATGTTCAGCACTGCAGCTGAGTTTCCGCTGCCAGTCGCTACCAACGCTGCAGCTGGTGCTTCTCTCTTTCTCTCTTTTTCTCTCTCTTTTCTTCTTGGTGTAATGGTTAGCATTGCTACCTCACAGCAACAAGGTCATGGGTTCGATTTCCACCATGGCCTTAACTGTGTGGAGTTTGTATATTCTCCCCGTGCTTGTGTGGGTTTCCTCCGGGTACTCCGTTTTCCTCCTACAATTCAAATATATACTGGTAGGCTAATTGGCTCCCAACAAAATTAACCGTAAAATGTCTGTGTGTGCATGTACATGTGGTAGGGAATATAGATTGTAAGCTCCACTGGGGCAGGGACTGATGTGAATGTTCAAATAGTCTCTGTACAGCGCTGTGGAATATGTGTGCGCTATATACATAAGTGGTAATAATAATCGCATATATCCTATACTTTATATCGCATGTACTTTCGTTTCGTATTATTAATTGCTAGCAGTGTACAGGGAAAGCTCCTATCAGTGGCGGTTTGCGGAGTGGAAAAGTGCAGCTTCTGTCTTACATATTACAGGTTGTGGTTTTTTTTTCAACATCTTTCCTTAATGTCTTCCGTAGCGTCTGACGAGGAGCAGCAAGTGGTCCAAATCCCTGGTATGTGCTCAAGATGATTGCTGTAATACTCCTGCAGGGGCACAGAGTTTATAGGAACTTTGGGGCAGATGTACAGTACTAAGGATTGGAGAGTGATAAAGTACCAGCCAATCAGCTTGTTAGTTTATCTCTCTCCAAGACTTAGTACTGCTCACTCATTGACCTGAATTACCCTGTTCTACTCCCACCCATGCCACACACCCCTGTTCTACTCCCACCCATGCCACACACCCCTGTTCTACTCCCACCCATGCCACACACCCCTGTTCTACTCCCACCCATGCTACACACCCCTGTTCTACTCCCACCCATGCCACACACCCCTGTTCTACTCCCACCCATGCCACACACCCCTGTTCTACTCCCACCCATGCCACACACCCCTGTTCTACTCCCACCCATGCCACACACCCCTGTTCTACTCCCACCCATGCCACACACCCCTGTTCTACTCCCACCCATGCCACACACACCCCTGTTCTACTCCCACCCATGCCACACACCCCTGTTCTACTCCCACCCATGCCACACACCCCTGTTCTACTCCCACCCATGCTACACACCCCTGTTCTACTCCCACCCATGCTACACACCCCTGTTCTAACTCCCACCTATGCCACAAACCCCTGTTCTACTCCCACCAATACAGTCTCACACTTATTCTATCCCCACTTATATTGCTCCCGGCGACCCTGCTCCCACCAGTACCCTGCCCCGGCGACCCTGCTCCCACCAGTACCCTGCCCCGGCGACCCTGCTCCCACCAGTACTCTGCCCCGGTGACCCTGCTCCCACCAGTACTCTGCCCCGGCGACCCTGCTCCCACCAGTACCCTGCCCCGGCGACCCTGCTCCCACCAGTACCCTGCCCCGGCGACCCTGCTCCCACCAGTACTCTGCCCCGGCGACCCTGCTCCCACCAGTACCCTGCCCCGGCGACCCTGCTCCCACCAGTAGCCCGCCCCGGCGACCCTGCTCCCACCAGTAGCCCGCCCCGGCGACCCTGCTCCCACCAGTAGCCCGCCCCGGCGACCCTGCTCCCACCAGTAGCCCGCCCCGGCGACCCTGCTGCTCTTACCAGAATCCCCCGACCCACCTTACATGGTGCAATTTTTCTAGAATTACAATGTAAAATATCTTAAGTAATGATGATTATTGCAGCGTTATAGCATAAGTCTTCAAAGCGCAAATACTCCATGTGTTTCACACTTCCATGCCCTAATCCCATAATGAGAATCTAATCCCCGGCACACCCTCCGCAGGTGCGAGGTTGGTGTACAGGTCATACACCAGTGTTAGAGAAATCCCAAATAACATCTGTTCCGGTGACTGAGATTTCCTGCTAATACCTGTACACGTCACTGTAGTGGAAGCCTGGGTGAGAGGAGCTGGCACACTACTAGGTGACAGGGAGATATTGGGACTTGTCCTATTAAGCTGTCTCATATTAGTGTGTGCTAGAGGAGCCGTCACAATACTAGGTGACCGTAGTTTGGATGATAACAAATTTAGGATTTGTGTGATGTTATGCTATCTGTGTGGGTGCAGGTGTGACGGGAGACACTTGTGCTGACACTGTCTTTGTGTACAATTACCAGGGCTCAACAGAGAAGGAAACTTTAGGTCTGCTCCTAAGTCACAGAGCCTGAAGGCTGATGGTACGAAACCCAGGAGAACACATCCCCCTCCACCTGCTAAAATGGATGTATTGTCAGACAATGAACCGCAGGTAATGTGCATTTATATTTGATTTCCAACCAGCTTAATGTAAGTAATCCTAGTGCTCATCCTAGCACCCTGCGTCTTCCAAAACCCGTGCAGTACATCTTCCGGGCCTGGGGTGTCGCTTTCTGCTGTGCTGCTCCTAGCACAGTCTGGTCTGTATATCAGTGCTGAAATACAGAACGTTCTGTGTTAGAATCACTATAGCAGAGAGACACCCATGCAGGGAAGAGGTACTGCAAAGGTTTTGGAAGATGCAGGGTTCTAGAATGAGCACTAACTCCAAAACGGGTTAGTTATTTTAGATCTACAGAGTCTAGGTCGACAATAATAAGGTCGACAACTAATAGTCGACGGGGTCAAAAGGTTGACAAAGGTCGACATGAGGTTTTCAAATGTTTTTGGGTTTGACATACATTTTTCATGTTTTTTTTGGGTGTCTGTCAACCTAGGTCAGCATGGACGCCGTATAATACCACTTTTACACCGTGGCAAAAGCCTGAGTCTTCGGCGGGTCAGACCCGGATCAGCGGCGGTGTAAATGGGACACGCCGTGTCCCTTTACACTGGACTTCTACCCAGGTCCTGACCTCCACAAAGAAACAGAGTAATGGCGTGAAGACGGGAAGGTGGGATTGGCCAATAGGAATGCAGAGTCTTGTTAAACACAAGTTCCCTTTACCATTGGAGTATGAATGGAGGGGCGCAGCAGTGAGGGCTACATGGCCCAACCCACTAAGACCCCAAAACTAAATCCGCAAGTTCTGCAATAGCCCGATAGTTCTCCCTTATTAACCCTTTGTGTGACCGAGACATCCCAGTACTGTACAGCCGGAACTAATGGACTATGCGAATATGGGAAGCCGGCGGGATCTTGGTGGTATGGTCCATAGTTCTGCCATGAGCAGTACCCAATGGTAATGTCCGGGTCGCACCGTTGCTGTATTTGTTCCTTGATTCCGCTGATGCTGTCTTACTTGTTCCTTGTGACGTCTCCTCTCTAGGCGGCTCGGGCAGAAGATGGCATGAGAAGCGCCAGCTTGAAAGATTTGTGCCCGGAGGACAAGAGACGGATTGCAAATCTAATCAAAGAGCTTGCTAGGTGAGACTCTGCTGGTTAGTGACCTTTTCCTATTAGAGACTATATATGTATATAGATGCAGAGAGATAGATATAGGTGTATCATTATACACTGTTGTTGCAATCGCCATCCTCAGGACCTGTACATTCTGCTTGTGCCAATCTCTTTCGCTCAGATGCGCATCTTGGTTGTGATGCAACAAAACTGTTCCCTGAGACTACAACGATATGTCTGACCCTGATGTCGGATGCGATTTCCCGTGAACCTCCCCGGGACCTTCCCGGGAGTAATTCCATCTGATTTTGTACTTTTGTGCTATTTTTGCATAAGATATACTGGGGCAGATGTATGAACCAGCGTTAAGTGCAGAAATGCACTTAACGCTGATTGACTGGAAGGGGGGGGGGGAATTACGATTTTCCTAATGTATTACTAGCGCACCTAACGTGCGCTAGTGACAGCCCACCGAGTTACGCTCGGCGGGGCTGTCCCCTGCAATCCCCCCAGTGTTTAGCGGCCGGGGCGTTGTATTAACAGCCGCCCCGGCCACTTCGCCAGCTCAGGGCTAGCGTTGTCCTGTCCCCCGCTGCGGGGAAAACTCTAGCCCTGCTTCTGGCTCGGGCTGCGCAGGAGATCTCGTGGTTTTTGCGAGATCTCGCGCATGCCCATTAGAGCCGGACAGGGGGGGAAGCGCACTGAGCATGCGCGGGACGCCGGGGGTGCCGATAAGGAGAGCCGTTAACGCTGGGCATAACGACTCTCCTTATCGGCTTGCAGGGGGTTAATACATTAGCAAATAACGAGTGCCTGCTTCTCCTCGTTATGCAGGAGAAGCGAGACCCGTTATTTGAGAAGCGCTATGGGGGGTTAGTACATCTGCCCCACTGTATCAAGCCACGATACAATTGTACCATAAGTTATATCTGATGGGCTGTAAATGGCAGTCAAACTTCCTGCGATATATCGCATGCACAAAATACACTCCACTTTCCTTCCGATTAAATCAAAAGTGCAGCACTAGCAATCTAGAGGCTCCGTTCCGACGCTCACGATTGAATGAAAAATGCATTGGATTTATCGGTTTACAAATGATATATCGGCCTGAAAGGTCGAAATCCCATCAATTCGTGCAAAATCGTTGTCGTGTATGGGGGCCTTTAGCTGGATAATTTATATGCGGGATTTGTATATCTGTACAGTAAGTGCTACAAGGTGACAGCCACGGCTTTTCCATAACTAAAGCTGCATACGCGATACGTGACAGGCAGACGGCGCTAGCGGTGACTATTTCCCCGGAGATACAGAATGAACGATATCCTACAATAAAGATCGATGTGCTTTAACGCTGACCATATGATTATATGAGAAATGTATCTATCGCTTGTACGCACTGAACGACATCCACCTAGTCATAAACAACGTGGGCAAAATCTGTCCAGTCATCCAGTGTGACACTACCCAGGTGCGTTCTACTGTATACTGCTTATACACATGCACAGAACTATGAGATGATATATACGTAGGATTACATAAATACCGCAGCCACCATCATGTCCTGTTTTATCATCCATAGGCTAATGGCTCTGATTATTCTGCGTTCTTTGTTCTCACCGGCCGGTAGGATGTTTGTAGAAAGTCCCTTTGCCCAGGTATAGTCTAGAAGGGTCGCGCAGACTGGTCAGACTTGATGCAAACTTGGGCGCACATTACCCGAAAAGCCACATGCACCCTTCCCAGCTTACAGTACCTCTGCGTTTGCACCTGGACATTCTTATTGTCATAGTGTATGTGCAGGTCCATACACTAGGTGCAGGTGGTTCCTCTACATATCCGCTGCTCTGCGCACATTAGCATGAACACTCCCTCACCGCCACGGCTATTGCCCAGCTCCCCCACTTATAGAGTCATAAAGGCCAGTGCACCTATGTAGCCGGAGTCTCTGCAGGGGTAGATTTCCGGGTACTCGTTTATGTAGTATGCGCGGTGCGACTCCACAGAGTGCACACCGCACGAACCTGTGTGCGACTCCACAGAGTGCACACCGCACGAGCCTGTGTGCGACTCCACCGAGTGCACACCGCACGAGCCTGTGTGCGACTCCACCGAGTGCACACCGCACGAGCCTGTGTGCGACTCCACCGAGTGCACACCGCACGAGCCTGTGTGCGACTCCACCGAGTGCACACCGCACGAGCCTGTGTGCGACTCCACCGAGTGCACACCGCACGAGCCTGTGTGCGACTCCACCGAGTGCACACCGCACGAGCCTGTGTGCGACTCCACCGAGTGCACACCGCACGAGCCTGTGTGCGACTCCACCGAGTGCACACCGCACGAGCCTGTGTGCGACTCCACCGAGTGCACACCGCACGAGCCTGTGTGCGACTCCACCGAGTGCACACCGCACGAGCCTGTGTGCGACTCCACCGAGTGCACACCGCACGAGCCTGTGTGCGACTCCACCGAGTGCACACCGCACGAGCCTGTGTGCGTCTTGCTCATACAGTAGTACTTGCTTTCCCCTAGATGAAGGGGACAGGTGTATATCGCTTACGGAGAAGCGACTGATTCTCTGTTATACCCCTTTTACACCGCCGCAAAAACCCGGGTTTTTGCCTCGTGGACCCGGGTCAGCGGCGGTGTAAAAGGGGTCAACCAGTGTCTATTTACACGGGACTCCTACCCAGGTCCTGGACAGGACCTCGCTAGTGGGCAGTGTAGATGACTTTGTGTCCATGTCGATATTCTGGACAAAAAAAAAAACACGAAAAACTCTTGACGACCCTTTGACTGTCGACCTAATGCTCGTGTCGACCTAATGCTCGTGTCGACCTAATGCTCGTGTCGACCTAATGCTCGTGTCGACCTTCCAACCCTGTCATCCTTAACCATGTTAACTTGTTTCATGTGTGGACCTTCTGTGGTCAACCCAATGCATGTCTACCTAATATGGGTTCACCCAATGACCGGTACCCCGCTGAGGAGGGGGGGGGGGGTGGGTGAGACATCGGCCACTCTGGTCCTACATTGGGCACACAGCATGTGGCAGCTCCTCAGGCCAGGCAGGCCGCGACCTCTGACAGAGAAATGTGACAGTTAGTAATGACTACAGCTGTGCACCAGCTATGGGGTCTGGGGAATGTGACAGTTAGTAATGACTACAGCTGTGCACCAGCTAGGGGATCTGGGACATGTGACAGTTAGTAATGACTACAGCTGTGCACCAGCTAGGTGATCTGGGGCATGTGACAGTTAGTAATGACTACAGCTGTGCACCAGCTAGGTGGTCTGGGACATGTGACAGTTAGTAATGACTACAGCTGTGCACCAGCTACGGGGTCTGGGGAATGTGACAGTTAGTAATGACTACAGCTGTGCACCAGCTAGGGGATCTGGGACATGTGACAGTAATGACTACAGCTGTGCACCAGCTAGGGGATCTGGGGCATGTGACAGTTAGTAATGACTACAGCTGTGCACCGGCTAGGTGATCTGGGACATGTGACAGTTAGTAATGACTACAGCTGTGCACCAGCTAGGGGATCTGGGACATGTGACAGTAATGACTACAGCTGTGCACCAGCTAGGGGATCTGGGACATGTGACAGTTAGTAATGACTACAGCTGTGCACCAGCTAGGGGATCTGGGACATGTGACAGTCAGTAATGACTACAGCTGTGCACCAGCTAGGTGATCTGGGGAATGGGACAGTTAGTAATGGCTACAGCTGTGCACCAGCTAGGGGATCTGGGGAATGTGACAGTTAGTAATGGCTACAGCTGTGCACCAGCTAGGGGATCTGGGGAATGGGACAGTTAGTAATGGCTACAGCTGTGCACCAGCTAGGTGATCTGGGACATGTGACAGTTAGTAATGGCTACACCTGTGCACCAGCTAGGTGATCTGGGACATGTGACCGTTAGTAATGGCTACACCTGTGCACCAGCTAGGTGATCTGGGGAATGTGACAGTAATGACTACAGCTGTGCACCAGCTAGGTGGTCTGGGGAATGTGACAGTTAGTAATGACTACAGCTGTGCACCAGCTAGGTGGTCTGGGGAATGTGACAGTTAGTAATGACTATAGCTGTGCACCAGCTAGGTGGTCTGGGACATGTGACAGTTAGTAATGACTACAGCTGTGCACCAGCTAGGTGGTCTGGGACATGTGACAGTTAGTAATGACTACAGCTGTGCACCAGCTAGGTGGTCTGGGACATGTGACAGTTAGTAATGACTACAGCTGTGCACCAGCTAGGTGGTCTGGGACATGTGACAGTTAGTAATGACTACAGCTGTGCACCAGCTAGGTGGTCTGGGACATGTGACAGTTAGTAATGACTACAGCTGTGCCCCAGTTAGGTGGTCTGGGACATGTGACTGTTAGTAATGACTACAACTGTGCACCAGTTAGGTGGTCTGGGGCATGTGACAGTTAGTAATAACTACAGCTGTGCACTCGCTAGGTGGTCTGGGGCATGTGACAGTTGGTAATGGCTGCACCTGTGCACCAGCTGTGTGATCCTGGTAATGTGACACTTAGTAATGACTAACTGAGCACCAGCTAGGTGGTCTGGGAAATGTGACAGTTAGTAATGACTCTGGCCAGTATTCAATGACCCAATTCACAGTTTTTTCGGCGAATCGGGCTGTTTTCACTCCTTGCGGTGAATTCTTTTCACTGAAAATCTGATTCACCCTATTCAATGTTCACTGTTTGCCGAAAGCGACCAGTGAATGCCGGCCAGTTCTCCGTTTCATGCTCGCTGCAATTCACTGGTGTATTTCAATGGGGTTTTCACTGGGATTCGCCGAGAGTGTATTCAATGCTCAAATGGAGAACTGCTTTCTCCATTGATTTTTGCCATGATTCTCCGTTTTACATTCGTCATCTTTTTTAGGTGAACTGGAATGTGATCTTTTAAAATAAAGCGTTTTTTTGTTTGTTTGTTTTTTGGTGGCAAAAAAATCAAATTTTTTTTTTTTTTTGTGAAGGGGCATGCTATTTTTTTACACATTCGCCAGCAGGGGGCCGAGCCGGGAGCCGCACCATTAATATTCATTTATTCACTGCACACTGGTCCCGATCATTACATATGCACGATCGGGACCAGTGAGTGTAGCGTCTCCCTAACACAGCCCCCTGTCAGCTCTGGGTGGCTCTACCTGTGTCCCCGACAGCCCTCCTTCACCCCCACAGTGTCAGCGCAGGCAGGGAGGCTTCCATCTCCCTGCCTGCAGCCGTCCCCCAGGGGCAATTTCGCCGCCAGGGGCAGAGAGCCCCTGAGGCGTTGAATAGGGCGGAGGGGTGGCTGCCGGGAGAATTGCAGCGAATCCTACACAGGATTCGCTGCCAGCCACGATTCTACCCATTGAATACCTGCCTATAACTGAGCACCAGCTAGGTGGTCTGGGGAATGTGACAGTAATGACCTCACGTATGCTCCAGTTAGGTGGTCTGGAAAACATGAACTGCTAGATTTTGAGGACGGCTTGGCCAGGCCTATACTACACGACGGTCGGTTGCAGGCACCATGATTGCATGACCTACTGTAGTCTGTAACCTGCTGAAGTCTCATTTGCATTTATATTTTTGGTGCTGTTCTAGAAGAACCGAGTATGCTGTTGCTCCGATTGTGCTGGCCGCGTGTGTACGGTACGTGCAGTAGAGTTCTGTTAGTCTGGCCCTGGGCACATCGACTCCTGCAGTTCTGGGACCAGAGGTGGTCCGTCATTTAGGTCAGCGGGGGTTTACCACTTGGCCGCATTTCCACCATAGAAGGGCTGCGGGTCCGTGTTTAATTAGCCTAATAAAGGCAAATGTCCAGCAGCTATGGGTCTGAAGTCCTCAGTGCTGCGCTGTTCACAAGAAAATACATATAATTTTACAATGTATGAGAATTTATTAAGAGCTGGCAACAAATTGTATTGATCTGCAGTCTGGACATCATTACAGCACGTCTGTCTCCGTGTGCGAAAGTCATAGCCAGGCTGAACTATGAGCGGGAGGAGGCAGACGCGATGTAATGCTGCGCACCCCATCACTACCAGAACTGGCACCGGAATAATGCTCCGGAGCGGATTTACAGTCCCGTCAGAGGCAACATGGTTAATTAACTCGGAGCGCGTTCTCCCTGTCCCTGTTGTATTATAATCCGTGCAGAGATTTAATAAGATCCCCGTGAACTCTGTGCGGCTGAGAATATATTTATCTCTAATTGCTTGCTGGGGTCAGCAGCTAAATTGGATGGTGCCCTCCCATTGCGGAAATAGAGTTGTGTCTCCAGTCGTTAGCCGGCTCGCTGCGCGTCTCAGAGCAGCGCATTACTGTAATGCAGGCAGTGAGTGGCCGTGTACACTGATGGGGACAGGTGGACGGTTTGTGTTCATACATGAAGCAAATGATTATGCCACACTGATATCTTGTTGGGGAGAGTTATACAAACTGTCCTTTCCGATAGCTTTGTTTATCAGCAGAAGCTGGTCTGAATGCGCTGCTTACTTCTGGCCTCTCTGTGCTTCTCACACTTGTCTTTATATCACCTAGAAAAGGGTATACGGCACAGGTCTTCAACCTGTGGCCCTCCAGATGTTGTAGAACTACATGTCCCAGCATGCCCTGATAGTTTTGGCATGCTCTTATAGGAAAAAATGTGGCAATGCATGTTGGGACATGTAGTTTCACAACATCTGGAGGGCCATAGGTTGAAGACCCATGGTATACGGCATCCAGCGGCCTTACAGATACAGTTGTAGCCAATGCAAAGGGGGTGATGGCGCAGAGAGTAGTATGAGGTGTTACTGCTCTCCCTGAGTGATGGAGCAGAGAGTAGTGTGCAGTGTCTCTGCGCTCCCTGGGTGATGGTGTAGAGAGTAGTGTGAGGTGTTACTGCTCTCCCTGGGTGATGGAGCAGAGAGTAGTGTTAGGTATTGCTGGATTCCCTGGGTGATGGCGCAGAGAGTAGTGGGAGGTGTCTCTGCGCTCCCTGAGTGATGGTGTAGAGAGTAGTGTGAGGTGTTGCTGCGCTCCATGGGTGATGGCGCAGAGAGTAGTGAGGTATCACTGCGCTCCCTGGGTGATGGAGCAGAGAGTAGTGTGAAGTGTCTCAGCGCTCTGTGGGTGATGGAGCAGAGAGTTGTGTGAGGTGTCGCCGCGCACCCTGGGTGATGGAGCAGAGAGTAGTGTGAGGTATCACTGCGCTCCCTGGGTGATGGTGTAGAGAGTAGTGTGAGGTGTCGCCGCGCTCCCTGGGTTATTGTGTAGAGTAGTGTGAGGTCACTGCGCTCCCTGGGTGATGGTGTAGAGAAGTAGTGTGAGGTGTCTCTGCGCTCCCTGGGTGATGGAGCAGAGAGTAGTGTGAGGTCACTGCGCTCCCTGGGTGATGGTGTAGAGAGTAGTGTGTGGTGTCACCGCGCGCACCCTGGGTGATGGAGCAGAGAGTAGTGGGAGGTCACTGCGCTCCCTGGGTGATGGTGTAGAGAGTAGTGTGAGGAATGACCACGCTCCCTGGCTGATGGAGCAGAGAGTAGTGTGAGGTGTCTCTGCGCTCCCTGGGTGATGGAGCAGAGAGTAGTGTGAGGTGTCTCTGCGCTCCCTGGGTGATGGAGCAGAGAGTAGTGTGAGGTGTCTCTGCGCTACCTGGGTGATGGCGCAGAGTAGTGTCCTTGCGCTCCCGGAGTGATGGAGCAGAGAGTAATGTGTGTTGCTGCGCTCCCTGGGTGATGGCGCAGAGAGTAGTGTGAGGTGTCGCCGCGCTCCCTAGGTGATGGAGCAGAGAGTAGTGTGAGGTGTTGCTGCACTCCCTGGGTGATGGTGTAGAGCATGGGTCTTCAACCTGTGGCCCTCCAGATGTTGTGAAACTACATGTTCCAACATGCATTGCCACATTGTTTCCTATAAGAGCATGCCAAAACTGTCAGGGCATGATGGGACATGTAGTTCCACAACATCTGCAGGGCCACAGGTTGAAGACCTGTGGTGTAGAGAGTCGTGTGAGGTCACTGCACTCCCTGGGTGATGGAGCAGAGAGTAGTGTGAGGTGTTGCTGCACTCCCTGGGTGATGGTGTAGAGAGTCGTGTGAGGTCACTGCACTCCCTGGGTGATGGTGTAGAGAGTCGTGTGAGGTGTTGCTGCACTCCCTGGGTGATGGTGTAGAGAGTCGTGTGAGGTCACTGCACTCCCTGGGTGATGGTGTAGAGAGTCGTGTGAGGTGTTGCTGCGCTCCATGGGTGATGGCGCAGAGAGTAGTGAGGTATCACTGCGCTCCCTGGGTGATGGAGCAGAGAGTTGTGTGAGGTGTCGCCTCGCTCCCTGGGTGATAGTGTAGAGAGTAGTGTGTGGTGTCACCGCGCGCACCCTGGGTGATGGAGCAGAGAGTTGTGTGAGGTGTCGCCGCGCTCTATGGGTGATGGTGTAGAGAGTAGTGTGTGGTGTCACCGCGCGCACCCTGGGTGATGGAGCAGAGAGTAGTGGGAGGTCACTGCGCTCCCTGGGTGATGGTGTAGAGAGTAGTGTGAGGAATGACCACGCTCCCTGGCTGATGGAGCAGAGAGTAGTGTGGGGTGCCGCTGCGCTCCCTGGGTGGTGGAGCAGAGAGTAGTGTGAGGTGTCTCTGTGCTCCCTGGGTGATGGCGCAGAGTAGTGTGGTGTCCTTGCGCTCCCGGGGTGATGGAGCAGAGAGTAATGTGTGTTGCTGCGCTCCCTGGGTGATGGCGCAGAGAGTAGTGTGAGGTGTCGCTGCGCTCTCTGGGTGATGGTGTGTAGAGAGTAGTGTGAGGGATGACCACGCTCCCTTGGTGATGGAGCAGATAGTAGTGTGGGGTGTCTCTGCGCTCCCTAGGTGATGGTGTGTAGAGAGTAGTGTAAGGTGTTGCTGTGCTCCTTGGGTTATGGTGTAGAGTAGTGTGAGGTGTTGCTGCGCTCCTTGGGTTATGGTGTAGAGTAGTGTGAGGTGTTGCTGCGCTCCCTGGGTGATGGCGCAGAGAGTAGTGAGGTGTCACTTCGCTCCCTGGGTGATGGTGTAGAGAAGTAGTGTGAGGTGTCACTGATCTGAGTGATGGAGCAGAGAGTAGTGTGAGGTGTCGCCGCGCTCTCTGGGTGATGGTGTAGAGTAGTGTGAGGTCTCTGCGCTCCCTGGGTGATGGAGCAGAGAGTAGTGTGGGGTGTCGCTGCGCTCCCTGGGTGATGGAGCAGAGAGTAGTGTGAGGTGTGTCTGTGCTCCCTGGGTGATGGCGCAGAGTAGTGTGGTGTCCTTGCGCTCCCGGGGTGATGGAGCAGAGAGTAGTGTGAGGTGTCTCTGCGCTCCCTAGGTGATGGTGTAGAGCATGGGTCTTCAACCTATGGCCCTCCAGATGTTGTGAAACTACATGTTCCAACATGCATTGCCACATTTTTTCATATAAGAGCATGCCAAAACTGTCAGGGCATGCTGGGAAATGTAGTTCCACAACATCTGGAGGGCCACAGGTTGAAGACATGTGGTGTAGAGAGTAGTGTGAGGTGTTGCTGCGCTCCTTGGGTTATGGTGTAGAGTAGTGTGAGGTGTTGCTGCGCTCCCTGGGTGATGGCGCAGAGAGTAGTGAGGTGTCACTGCGCTCCCTGGGTGATGGTGTAGAGAAGTAGTGTGAGGTGTCACTGATCTGAGTGATGGAGCAGAGAGTAGTGTGAGGTGTCGCCGCGCTCTCTGGGTGATGGTGTAGAGTAGTGTGAGGTCTCTGCGCTCCCTGGGTGATGGAGCAGAGAGTAGTGTGGGGTGTCACTGTGATCTGAGTGATGGAGCAGAGAGTAGTGTGAGGTGTTGTTGCGCTCCCTGGGTGATGGTGTAGAGAGTAGTGTGAGGTCACTGTGCTGCCTGGGTGATGGTGTAGAGAAGTAGTGTGAGGTGTCACCGCTCCCTCGGTGATGGAGCAGAGAGTAGTGTGAGGTGTCACCGTGCTCCCTAGGTGATGGAGCAGAGAGTAGTGTGAGGTGTTACTGCGCTCCCTGGGTGATGGTGTAGAGAGTAGTGTGAGGTGTCACCGCGCTCCCTGGGTGATGGTGTAGAGAAGTAGTGTGAGGTGTCACTGCGCTCCCTGGGTGATGGAGCAGAGAGTAGTGTGAGGTGTCGCCGCGCTCCCTGGGTGATGGTGTAGAGAGTAGTGTGAGGTCTCTGCGCTCCCTGGGTGATGGAGCAGAGAGTAGTCTGAGGTGTCGCCGCGCTCCCTGGGTGATGGTGTAGAGTAGTGTGAGGTCACTGCGTTCCCTCTGGGTGATGGTGTAGAGAAGTAGTGTGAGGTGTCACTGTGATCTCTGAGTGATGGAGCAGAGAGTAGTGTGAGGTGTCTCCGCGCTCCCTGGGTGATGGTGTATAGAAGTAGTGTGAGGTGTCTCTGCGCTTCCTGGGTGATGGAGCAGAGTGAGTAGTGTGAGGTCACTGCGCTCCCTGGGTGATGGAGCAGAGAGTAGTGTGAGGTGTCTCTGCGCTCCCTGGGTGATGGCGCAGAGTAGTGTGAGGTGTTGCTGCGCTCCTTGGGTGATGGAGCAGAGAGTAGTGTGAGGTGTCGCCGCGCTCCCTGGGTGATGGAGCAGAGAGTAGTGTGAGGTGTCGCCACGCTCCCTGGGTGATTGTGTAGAGAGTATTGTGAGGTCACTGCGATCCCTGGATGATGGAGCAGAGAGTAGTGTGAGGTGTCGCCGCGCTCCCTGGGTGATTGTGTAGAGCAGGGGTAGCCAACTCCAGTCCTCGAGAGCTACCAACAGTGCGCGTTTTCCAGGTCTCCTCACAGAATCACAAGTGAAGAAATTATCTCCACCTGTGGATCACTTATAATGTGTCAGTGAGTAATGAATGCACCTGTGCCAAAGCTAGGTGATCCAGAAAATGTGAACTGTTGGTAGCTCTCGAGGACTGGAGTTGGCTACCCCTGGTGTAGAGAGTATTGTGAGGTCACTGCGCTCCCTGGCTGATGGAGCAGAGAGTAGTGTGGAGTGTCACTGTGATCTGAGGGATGGAGCAGAGAGTAGTGTGTGGTGTCACTCCGCTCCCTGGGTGATGGTGTAGAGAGTAGTGTGAGGTGTCGCCGCGCTCCCTGGGTGATGGAGCAGAGATTAGTGTGTGGTCACTCCGCTCCCTGGGTGATGGTGTAGAGAGGAGTGTGAGGTGTAACTGCGCTCCCTGAGTGATGGAGCAGAGAGTAGTGTGAGGTGTCACTGTGCTCCCTGAGTGATGGAGCAGAGAGTAGTGTGAGGTGTCGCCGAGCTCCCTGGGTGATGGTGTAGAGATTAGTGTGAGGTGTCACTGCGCTCCCTGGGTAATGGTGTAGAGATTAGTGTGAGGTGTTACTGCGCTCCCTGGGTGATGGAGCAGAGAGTAGTGTGAGTTGCTGCGCTCCCTGGGTGATGGTGTAGAGAGTAGTTTGAGGTCACTGCGCTCCCTGGGTGATGGAGCAGAGAGTAGTGTGAGGTGTCACTGTGCTCCCTGAGTGATGGAGCAGAGAGTAGTGTGAGGTGTCGCCGCGCTCCCTGGGTGATGGTGTAGAGAGTAGTATGAGGTGTCACTGTGATCTGAGTGATGGAGCAGAGAGTAGTGTGAGGTCACTGCGCTCCCTGGCTGATGGAGCAGAGAGTAGTGTGGAGTGTCACTGTGATCTGAGTGATGGAGCAGAGAGTAGTGTGTGGTGTCACTCCGCTCCCTGGGTGATGGTGTAGAGAGTAGTGTGAGGTGTCGCCGCGCTCCCTGGGTGATGGAGCAGAGATTAGTGTGTGGTCACTCCGCTCCCTGGGTGATGGTGTAGAGAGGAGTGTGAGGTGTCACTGCGCTCCCTGGGTGATGGTGTAGAGAAGTAGTGTGAGGTGTCGCCGCGCTCCCTGGGTGATGGAGCAGAGAGTAGTGTGAGGTGTCGCCGCGCTCCCTGGGTGATGGTGTAGAGATTAGTGTGAGGTGTTACTGCGCTCCCTGGGTGATGGAGCAGAGAATAGTGTGAGGTGTCACTGCGCTCCCTGGGTGATGGTGTAGAGAAGTAGTGTGAGGTGTCGCCGCGCTCCCTGGGTGATGGTGTAGAGAAGTAGTGTGAGGTGTCGCCGCGCTCCCTGGGTGATGGAGCAGAGAGTAGTGTGAGGTGTCACCGCGCTCCCTGGGTGATGGTGTAGAGATTAGTGTGAGGTGTCACTGCGCTCCCTGGGTGATGGTGTAGAGAGTAGTGTGAGTGTCACTGCGCTCCCTGGGTGATGGTGTAGAGATTAGTGTGAGGTGTTACTGCGCTCCCTGGGTGATGGTGTAGAGAATAGTGTGAGGTGTCACTGCGCTCCCTGGGTGATGGAGCAGAGAGTAGTGTGAGGTGTCGCCGCGCTCCCTGGGTGATGGTGTAGAGATTAGTGTGAGGTGTCACTGCGCTCCCTGGGTGATGGTGTAGAGAGTAGTGTGAGTGTCACTGCGCTCCCTGGGTGATGGTGTAGAGAGTAGTGTGAGGTGTCTCTGCGCTCCCTGGGTGATGGAGCAGAGAGTAGTGTGAGGTGTCACTGCGCTCCCTGGGGGATGGAGCAGAGAGTAGTGTGAGGTGTCACTGCGCTCCCTGGGTGATGGTGTAGAGAAGTAGTGTGAGGTGGTGTTGCGCTCCCTGGGTGGTGGTGTAGAGAAGTAGTGTGAGGTGTCACTGTGATCTGAGTGATGGAGCAGAGAGTAGTGTGAGGTGTCACTGCGCTCCCTGGGTGATGGAGCAGAGAGTAGTGTGAGGTGGTGTTGCGCTCCCTGGGTGATGGAGCAGAGAGTAGTGTGAGGTGTCACTGCGCTCCCTGGGTGATGGAGCAGAGAATAGTGTGAGGTGTCACTGCGCTCCCTGGGTGATGGTGTAGAGTAGTGTGAGGTCACTGCGCTCCCTGGGTGATGGTGTAGAGAAGTAGTGTGAGGTGTCACTGCGCTCCCTGGGTGATGGAGCAGAGAATAGTGTGAGGTGTCACTGTGATCTGAGTGATGGAGCAGAGAGTAGGGACGTGTCAGTGATGAGGACGGCGCTGGTCCCCTGTGATATAACGCTTTGTGTAGATTTAATGTGTAAAGTTGAAAAAGAAAGTTTGTAGTTTGCCCTCCTCGGTGTTCCTGCGCCGCCCGTCCTATGAACGATTGTGTCTAGACCCGGGCAGCGGCGAGATGACCTAGATTTGGGCATAGATGTCAAATAACACATTAGAGGCCTAATATTGGGCTGTCAGGAGAGTAAGACGGGTGGCTCTTCTCTGCCCATATTTAGCACATAATTGATCTTGCCGCACTTGCTTTGCTGAAACAGGTGGCGCGAGGTAGTGGGCGTGATGGATCACTCGGCTTAATACCCTGCCTGAGTTATGTGCTTCCATGTTGGATACAGAGCGGCACAGCCGAAATTATCTCATTTAGATTAGGGAGTTCGGCTGAGCATCTAAACCGCAATAGATTGTGATACTAGGCCATCTCTCACGCTATTAACTCTGTGCTTAATATTTAGTTAGCAATAAAATGCACCATTAAGTGACATGCTAACTCCATAAAGAAATCATTGCTTTGTGCCAGCGTTTAGCATTCAGATGCCCTTCTCTGTTCGGCGCCAGGTGTTTTCTGCAGCGTCTTAAGGGTTCCAGCGCATGAACGCCGCCATTAACCCTTCAGCCTCTGGCAGCTGCGCCTCTTCCAGCCTGCGTCTGTCTCCGATGCTTGTATACCTGCCTGAGGACTGAAATACCGGCATTGTTGCGGCCTACTGGCCATTGCAGACCGACCAACGGTGTATTGGTGGTTGCCCACAATAGTTTCGGCTCTGTCTCCGATCGATCTATACGGCAGGGGAACCGCGGTTTGCCCAGTTTGCATCAGCGCTGGCTAATATAATGTGAATTTAGGAGGCAGACCAATATCGCAGCAAAGCCGGTGTATTAATAAGCCACAAATGAATTTTACAGTTTTTAAAATGGGAGAGGGGAAAAAACCTATCCCAAAAATGCATAAACTGGCTGCAATCTTGCCTTGAAGTGTGGATGGGGAACCTTTGGTCCTCAAGCTGTGGAACAACAAATCCCAGCATGCCCTGCTACAGTTTTGCTATTTCTCCATGCTAAATCTGTTGCAGGGCATGCTGGGATGTGTAGCTGAGCAACAGTTTGCGGGTCTGCATCCCTGCAGTAAAGGAGGGAATGTTTTATGGGTCATTT
Organism: Crinia signifera; assembly: GCF_055691185.1. Classification (NCBI taxonomy): domain Eukaryota; kingdom Metazoa; phylum Chordata; class Amphibia; order Anura; family Myobatrachidae; genus Crinia; species Crinia signifera. Next base: position 470,071,986 of record NC_139217.1, on the reverse strand, counting down.
CTAAACCAAACATTCTAATCCGGTTTTGGAGCGATTCATTGATAACACGACCGCATCTGATTTGGAGGGATGGCGCTCTTTCTACTGACCTCGCCTACTACGCCTGCTGGTAACGCAAATACGCAGCATACAGATTCCAGGCGTTACCCTTATTGCATAGAAATGATTCTGAGCGCAGCTATTGTTTCATCATTCCGATCGCTGTACACAAATGTTCTGCAAATAATAACGGAACACGTCCCTGATTGTGGAGAAGAGGAGGCGTCCCATGGTTCATTACAGTTTATTCACAGGACAATAGACGTATATGGCGTATTATAATACCGTATACCTGGGTTGGGATCATTTGGTCTGCACTACAGCATGATGGTGGACAGTCATTAGGTCGACATGGGAAAAGGTCTACATGGGTTTTAGGTCGAAAGGTCATTAGTTCGACAATGTCTAGGTCGACACTCAAAAGGTCGACATGGGGGTTTTCACAGTTTTTTTACCTGACTGTCAACACAGTCGACATGTACACAGTTTAAAGTGCACCGCGTCCCCTCGCATCGCTCGGCACACTATTTTATTCCCACCACGCCCTAGTGGATGGTAGGGCATGAAATACCGCATGTCGGCTCAAAAAACAGTGAAGAACCTCATGTCCACCTTTTCACTGTTGACCTAGACATTGTCGAACTAATGACATTTCAACCTAGAACCATGTCGACCTAATGACTGTCGACCATCATGCTGTAGACCAGTGGTAGCCAACCCTAGCCCTCGAGAGCTACCAACAGTTCACATTTTCCAGACAACCTAGCTGCTGCACAGCTGCACTCATTAATCACTGACACATTTTAAAAGATCCACAGATGGAGCTAATTAGCTCACTTGTGATTCTGTGAGGAGACCTGCAAAACATGCACTGTTGGTAGCTCTCGAGGACTAGGGTTGGCTACCCCAGCTGTAGACCAAATCACCGCATCCTGTATACTTCTTCTGCATCACGTGACTCTGCATCACGTGACTCTGCATCACGTGACTCTGCATCACGTGACTCTGCATCACGTGACTCTGCATCACGTGACTCACAAAAATGAAAAATGGTAGCCCTCAGCGCTATAGCTTTAGAACCGCTACTTCCTCGCCCGTTCTACCTCTCAGTAGTGCGGCCATCGGTCAGACTTTGTAATCCCAAGCACTTCTCTCCAGCCATCTTTCCAAATACTTTGCCAAAGATACAGATAGTGGTAGATGCTCAATTAGTTCAGTGATATTATTTAGGTGCAGGAGAGAGGGGTTAATACTGAGTAAGTAATAAGACATTGGTTCCCCCGGCACACTGCATAGTATTAGTAACCAATCTTGAACACTACATGATAATAGAATTCAGAGATATTGGTTACATATACCTGCGCAGGTGTATGCTATGCCCCCAAGCTGCGTCAAGGCTTCTCTGTATATTGGGGGTCCCTAGCCCTATATCTAGGTGAAGGGTGGGCTAGGGACCCCCATTATAATGGCATGCGATGCGACCGACCCGATTTTACATTGTAAGCATTGTATGTAATGTTAAATTCCTATGTAAAATCGGGTCCATTGTATGCCATTATAATGGCATACAATGCGATGGACACGATTTTACATAGGAACCAATGTTAAATGGCCCCCCATACCCGATTTTTGATTGTATACCTACCCTGATGGGCAATTCGTATGTCAAATGCCCCCCCATTGTTAACGCCACCCCACGATGAACACCTACCCGAAGCGTGGCGAGCGGCAGCGGTACGCCTCCTCCGACTTTTTCATACCCTCACTATCCATGTTGGCGTGGAGTTGATTCTATATAGTGTGGCGAGCCCAAAGTGCGGCGAGCGCACGCGTAATACCTGTAAAGTAATGCGCGTCCACCTCGCGGGGCTCGCTGCGTTCGCCACTCTTCGGGCTCGGTGGCTCGCTGCGCTCGCCACACTATATAAAATCTGCGCCGACATGGATAGTGGGGGTATGAAAAGGTCGGAGGACACGTACCGCCGGCCATCGCGGGCTCGCGTTGCTCGCCGTGCTTCGGGTTCACGTTCATCGTGTCGTTAACAATGGGGGGGGGGGGGAATAAAATGAAAAATGGGGTCTGGGGGGCATTTAACATTGGGGCCAATGTGAAAAATCGGGTCCATCGCATGCGATTTGGTTGCATGCGATGCGATTGGCCCGATTTTTGCAACCCGGTGGTGCCATGCTACTAAACAAGTACAGTTAATAATTAGTGATAGGAAGCCGAAGCTATATATAAAGAGAGAGAAAATAAAAACTGAAATGTACAGTAATTAAAATGAGAGAGAGAGAGTGTTAGTGAACATACATACAGATAGTGGTAGATGCTCAAATTAGTTCAGTAATACCACTCGGGTGCATGAGGGAGGGGTTAATACTGAGTAAGTAACAAGACAAATACTTTGCCAGAAAGATGGGTCTGCAGTTGTGCGCTAGAATGTGAAATGGGGGAGGGGGGGGGGGGGATCTGTATGGCCATGTCCGTCCCTTCTTCCCCACTAGAGCAGGTGGCTCTCACTGCACATCAGTACGCAGGGGATTATGACTATGGAATCATGTATTGTGTGAGGGGTGTTCAATAAGGGATTCTGACTTTCAGATTCCCAGCATGTTTTAGCTCTGCTCGACAGCTAAAATTCCTGTTGAGTGGCGAAAAATGTGGTTGTGTCGGCAAAAACTGATGTGGATTGTGGAGAAACGGAAGTGATTTCGACAATCCACGGCCATTTCCAGCAAACCAGATCCAACTTGTTTTAGTTGGATGTGTTTTGTCAGAATCCGCCTTCAGTGCTATCGGTAACGGCAGCATTGAGTAGACGGCAGACACCCTTTTCCAACATTGAATACTGCCCACATTGTTTACCCCACTGTCATGTACTGTACAGTCAGCAATCAGTAACTGATCAATGAACACTCAATATTTCTGTTATTCATTTAAACTATTTTCTCCTTTCTCACTTTTTATGAATGACTCTGCTAATGTGCAAACAGGAGTATGGCAAAAGAATATATTCTGCCATTATAATGACCCCGCTGTACTGTGACAATGACCAGTGACTCTGTGCAGGTGGCCCGTGTTACACGACTGTAATGAGCCCATCCTGCTGTCATAACCTATATGTATTCCATGGTCTCATGGCCTAAACTACTATTTAAACCTCAAGAGAATGATGTATTGCAAAGAACCACGAATTGTAAAGTTTCATATTGTAGTCTAGTTCTAGAGGTGTCCTCATACACTGTGCTGCAGTCACACCAAGCGCCCGTTCTCTGTGCACCAGGATCCGTGCGGGTCTGTTAGCGCTTCGCTGAAATGCGCTTCTTAATGGCAGTGTGATAACATGCGGCTGCTTCACTGCACTCATTAATGTCATATGCGACACTGTGTAGATTCAGACTCGGTCGCACAGAGATATACTCAGTGCTACTGTGAAGCGGCTTCTTTCACGCAAGTTCCGCTGTACGTCATATACAGATTCAGCCTCTGTGATGGACATAAGTGACGCATAATCCGCGTACTTGTGGTGCAGTTTTCCCGCATCACCTTGAGCCTGCGTTATATTACGTGTTTTGTACTAGATCACAGGTTTTCAAACTCGGTCCTCAGGACCCCACACAGTGCATGTTTTTTTACAGGATTCCTCACAGAATCACAGATGAAATAATTAGCTCCACCTGTGTCAATGAGTAATGAATGCACCTGCTGAATGACCTGGAAACGTGAACTGTGTGGAGTCCTAAAGACCGAGTTTGAGAACCCCAATACTAGTTGGCTGCAGCACTTCCTTTGTTCACTGTTGGCATTGCTAATTAGGTTGCTAAGCAACCCACCTCCTGCGTCTATTATCTTTGTTATGCTTGCAGAATACTGTTGATACTTTATCAGATATTCTATTCCGTTTTAAATCAATTATAGGGGCACAGCATGCAGCCCCCGCTGTCGCTGTCCGGTGCACCATCGGGAATGAACAGTCAAGAACGAACTGTTGCTAATTCGTACTGGAGATCATTTCCTATCACTTAGATCTACAAGGATGTCTCTACAGGAAGTGGGACCCTAATGGTCCAGAGTTTGGCCGGTGGGTAGGGTGGATGGTCCAAGACCCAGGCCGGCGGCTAGGGCGAGAGCCAGGCAGGCAGGTAGGGCGAGCAGCCCAACCACTAACTGACTGTACCCTATTGTTGAGTGTAGGATACTGGGGAGTTTTTGTGCAATCCCTGATTTTGTTGCTTCTGGTGTACTTCCTACCGTGATTATATAGAGGCGTTTCCTATATAAGGAGTTTGCTAGAAGTGTGTTTTTCTAGAATAATTATTTTTTTCTGTGTAGTGATCACCCTGGCTTTGGGAACAGTTGATAGATGCAAGCTCGTATCATACCTCAATACGCCATGTAACATGAGACGCCTGGCGGGAGCAGGCCACCAGGTTCTGTGCGACTGCTAGCGCCGGATGCAATTTTGGCTTCTCTTTACCTGAAGATGTGCTTTGGCCGCAGTGCGATGTGATTAGGACGCACGGTACTTGTGTATTATCACGGCGCCATCGCGTACCACTAATTAAGGTATGCGATGGACCCGATTTAAGGCTTTTCCCGGGAAGAGTGTACAATTTTAATATCATTATAATGGCATGCGATGCGACGCAATTTCAATGTTAAAGGCCCAGGCAGACCTGATTTTTTTTTTTTTTTTTTTTACTGTATCCCCATCCTGATGGGTAATAAGTATGTTAAATGCCCCCCCCATTGTTAACGCCACCTCACTATCAACGCCAACCCAAAGCGTGGCGAGGGGCGGCGGTACGCGTCCTCCGACCTTTTGATACCCCCACTATCCACATCGGCGTGGAGTTGATTTTATATAGTGTGGCGAGCTCAGCGAGCCACCGAGCCCGAAGCGTGGCGAGCGGACGCGTAATACTCGTGAAGTAATGCGTGGGGCTCGCTACATACTATATAAAATCAACTCCACGCAGACGTGGATAGTGGGGGTATGAAAAGGTCGGAGGACGCGTACTGCCGCCCCTTGCGGGCTTGCTGCGCTCGCCACGCTTCGGGGTGGCGTTGATAGTGGGGTGGCGTTAACAATGGGGGGGCATTTAACATTGTCAGTACCCATCAGGGTGGGTGTACAATTTAAAATCGGGTCTGGGTGCGTGTACAATTTAAAATCGGGTATAATCACGTCTCATCGCATCGTATGCGATCATATGGCATGCGATGCAATTTTTTGGGTTGTACGAGTGCATGCGGTGGAAATGAGGGCGCCATGATAATACACAAGTACCGGACGCACTTAGGTAGGGACTGCTGAGTAAAGACACTTGGACATCTGTGTGTGTGACCGGGCCTGTATACATAGCACAACGGAACTTGGCGTGGAAAAATGCACGGGCGCTGCTGCGTAGCACTTCGTGTACAGTGTCAGACTGACGCATACAAGGTAGGTAGCTCTTAGTTTGGATATATCAAGTAAGGAGCCATTATCATGTGGCTCCTTGCTGGTTAATCGTAGACCCAATTTAGGGTAACGGTGGTGTGGGGTGCGGTGCTCCTGGACTGGATGGGCTGGGTGACTTTAGTGCGGCATGCCCTTACATTCTATTAACACTTTTCCCTCACTAACACTATCTCTATCCTATTTTAATTGCATTCATTTATCTCTCTCCTTTTATATAGCTTCGGCTTCCTATCACTAATTATTAACACTTAGTATATCACTGGCATGCCGCGCTGGGCTTCCCAGCTTATGATAGTTTTTTGGGGTGCCGCACCCTGCACCTAGATATAGCGCTAGGGACCCCCAATATACAGAGAAGCCTTGACGCGGCTTGGGGGCTTATCATACAACCTGCGCAGGTATATGTAACCAATATCTCTGAATTCTATTATCATGTAGTGTTCTAGATTGGTTACTAGCATTGCTCAGTGTGTTGAGGGAAAAAATGTCTTGTTTTACTTAACCAGTATTTAACCCCTCCCTCATGCACCTGGGAAATGCTACTGAACTAATTGAGCATCTACCACTATCTGTATGCATACAGCGTATTAATCCGCACAGGGTCCTGTGGCTTCCTAGTCACATCGCATTGCGACTAAAGGGGCGATTCACCGTACCGCCAACTGAATGGGCAGATCAGTGGCCAGCAATGATCTACGATCCATCGCGGGATTTGGCATATTAACCCTTGAGTGCCAAGGGAATTTGTCAAAATAGGTCTGAAAATGACCAAGAACACCTTTTGTATTAAACCCTTTGGGTGCCAACGTTGCTGTGACAGATCCTCAAAATACCCGCTATAAATGCCAGCGCCGCTCACAGCGATTGTTCTTTTTTGGGTGCAATATTTAACTAAACTGCAATTAATTGACTCGGCCGTATTTGTATTTCTACTAAAAGAACCGTCGCGCCGGCATTTTCTAAGCGGATATTTTGCTCACCGCAACGTTGGCACTAACAGGGTTCAGCGTGTTAAAAAGTCCAGAATCGGGATTGCTATACGTTTAACATCTGTAATCGCCTGGTGTGACCGTCAGACGCTTGACACAAATATGGCCTTACAGGAACTGTCGCACCAAACTGCAGCAGTAATGTACGTGGACATCTGTAGTTTGCAGTTAGGTTATAAACCCGAAAAGCGCCACGTGTGGCCACAATTACTGTGTGACGGTGTTACTACAGATGATGCAGGTGACAGACCACGTGTGGCCACAATTACTGTGTGACCGGTGTTACTACAGAGGGTGCAGGTGACAGACCACGTGTGGCCACAATTACTCTGTGAGCGGTGTTACTACAGAGGGTGCAGGTGACAGACCACATGTGGCCACAATTACTGTGTGACCGGTGTTACTACAGATGGTGCAGGTGACAGACCACGTGTGGTCACAATTACTGTGTGACCGGTGTTACTACAGAGGGTGCAGGTGACAGACCACGTGTGGCCACAATTACTGTGTGACCGGTGTTACTACAGAGGGTGCAGGTGACAGACCACGTGTGGCCACAATTACTGTGTGACCGGTGTTACTACAGAGGGTGCAGGTGACAGACCACGTGTGGCCACAATTACTGTGTGACCGGTGTTACTACAGAGGGTGCAGGTGACAGACCACGTGTGGCCACAATTACTGTGTGACCGGTGTTACTACAGATGGTGCAGGTGACAGACCACGTGTGGCCACAATTACTGTGTGACCGGTGTTACTACAGATGGTGCAGGTGACAGACCACGTGTGGCCACAATTACTGTGTGACCGGTGTTACTACAGATGATGCAGGTGACAGACCACGTGTGGCCACAATTACTGTGTGACCGGTGTTACTACAGATGATGCAGGTGACAGACCACGTGTGGCCACAATTACTGTGTGACCGGTGTTACTACAGATGATGCAGGTGACAGACCACGTGTGGCCACAATTACTGTGTGACCGGTGTTACTACAGAGGGTGCAGGTGACAGACCACGTGTGGCCACAATTACTGTGTGACCGGTGTTACTACAGAGGGTGCAGGTGACAGACCACGTGTGGCCACAATTACTGTGTGACCGGTGTTACTACAGAGGGTGCAGGTGACAGACCACGTGTGGCCACAATTACTGTGTGACCGGTGTTACTACAGAGGGTGCAGGTGACAGACCACGTGTGGCCACAATTACTGTGTGACCGGTGTTACTACAGAGGGTGCAGGTGACAGACCACGTGTGGCCACAATTACTGTGTGAGCGGTGTTACTACAGATGGTGCAGGTGACAGACCACGTGTGGCCACAATTACTGTGTGACCGGTGTTACTACAGATGATGCAGGTGACAGACCACGTGTGGCCACAATTACTGTGTGACCGGTGTTACTACAGATGATGCAGGTGACAGACCACGTGTGGCCACAATTACTGTGTGACCGGTGTTACTACAGATGATGCAGGTGACAGACCACGTGTGGCCACAATTACTGTGTGACCGGTGTTACTACAGAGGGTGCAGGTGACAGACCACGTGTGGCCACAATTACTCTGTGAGCGGTGTTACTACAGAGGGTGCAGGTGACAGACCACGTGTGGCCACAATTACTGTGTGACCGGTGTTACTACAGAGGGTGCAGGTGACAGACCACGTGTGGCCACAATTACTGTGTGACCGGTGTTACTACAGAGGGTGCAGGTGACAGACCACGTGTGACCACAATTACTGTGTGACCGGTGTTACTACAGATGATGCAGGTGACAGACCACGTGTGGCCACAATTACTGTGTGACCGGTGTTACTACAGATGGTGCAGATGACAGACCACGTGTGGCCACAATTACTGTGTGACCGGTGTTACTTCAGATGGTGCAGGTGACAGACCACGTGTGGCCACAATTACTGTGTGACCGGTGTTGCTACAGATGGTGCAGGTGACAGACCACGTGTGGCCACAATTACTGTGTGACCGGTGTTACTACAGATGGTGCAGGTGACAGACCACGTGTGGCTGACCTTTGGTGACATCTAATAGATGGTGTAATAGTTTGTCTGAATGGTGCTTGGTGATGTCATCCGTGCAGAGGGTCCTGTAACATTTGGGGTAAGGAATATATTAGGCGTACGCTAGGTTCTGCGTTTCTCCAGCTTTCGTCCCAGCTGCAGGCTGCCCTTGTTGCCCTATATTCTGTCATGTGACCTGACCTCTTTGCCCTTTCAGAGTGAGCGAGGAGAAAGAGGAGACGGAGGAGCGGCTGAAGATGGAGCATGAATCCTTTGCCAAGAAGATCCGGCATTTGGAGCAGCACAATAACCTCATTGCCACCGAGAGGGAAGATATCCTTTTTCTGCATCTAGGAGACACTGATTATAATCTGCGGTCTAAGAAGTGTTTCCACAGGGTTAACCCTTACACGCCTAGTGCTCTGGCCCACTGCTGGGAGAATAGGGGTTTGGAGATGGGCGGCAGTACTGGGACTACAGGTATCAGCATGCTCTGGCCATTTCCCAGTAGCCATTCTGCCAGGTAGGGTATGCTGAGAGACAAAGGGGGAAATTTACAAAAATGTGTATTCTACTTCACATGATATTGCTATGGGCAACCAATCAGATCCTGTCTTCTATCTTCTAGAGCAGGCCTGGCCAACCTGTGGCTCTCCAGATGTTGTCAAACTACAAATCCCAGCATGCCTTGCCACAGTTCTGCTATGAGGGAGTGTTAAAACTGCGGCAAGGCATGCTGGGATTTGTAGTTTGACAACATCTGGAGAGCCACAGGTCGGCCTGCCCTGTTCTAGAGGGTGCTCAATAAATAAGTAGGTTCTGATTGGTTGCCCATAGCAACATCACATGTGAAGTAGAATAAACATCTTGGTAAATTTCCCCCAGTGTGTATCTGGAACGTGTGGCTGGCCTGATATATGTATCTATAATACGGTTGTTCCCGCTGACTATGTCCATCCTTGTAGCTGGTCTGTCAGGAAGAGGCTATGTCCTAATGGTCCATCCTTGTAGCTGGTCTGTCAGGAAGAGGCTATGTCCTAATGGTCCATCCTTGTAGCTGGTCTGTCTGGAAGAGGCTATGTCCTAATGGTCCATCCTTGTAGCTGCTCTGTCAGGAAGAGGCTATGTCCTAATGGTCCATCCTTGTAGCTGCTCTGTCAGGAAGAGGCTATGTCCTAATGGTCCATCCTTGTAGCTGGTCTGTCTGGAAGAGGCTATGTCCTAATGGTCCATCCTTGTAGCTGCTCTGTCAGGAAGAGGCTATGTCCTAATGGTCCATCCTTGTAGTTGGTCTGTCTGGAAAAGGGCTATGTCCTAATGGTCCATCCTTGTAGCTGCTCTGTCAGGAAGAGGCTATGTCCTAATGGTCCATCCTTGTAGCTGGTCTGTCTGGAAGAGGCTATGTCCTAATGGTCCATCCTTGTAGCTGGTCTGTCAGGAAGAGGCTATGTCCTAATGGTCCATCCTTGTAGCTGGTCTGTCAGGAAGAGGCTATGTCCTAATGGTCCATCCTTGTAGCTGGTCTGTCAGGAAGAGGCTCTGTCCTAATGGTCCATCCTTGTAGCTGGTCTGTCAGGAAGAGGCTATGTCCTAATGGTCCATCCTTGTAGCTGGTCTGTCAGGAAAAGGCTATGTCCTAATGGTCCATCCTTGTAGCTGCTCTGTCAGGAAGAGGCTATGTCCTAATGGTCCATCCTTGTAGCTGCTCTGTCAGGAAGAGGCTATGTCCTAATGGTCCATCCTTGTAGCTGGTCTGTCAGGAAGAGGCTATGTCCTAATGGCCCATCCTTGTAGCTGGTCTGTCAGGAAGAGGCTCTGTCCTAATGGTCCATCCTTGTAGCTGCTCTGTCAGGAAGAGGCTATGTCCTAATGGTATGCTCAGCTCAGTAATTCCTGCCTGCGAAGTAACTCAGGTTCATGCTGCGTTCTCTGAGGCTTTATAATTAAAGCAGAGAGTGAGTCGTCTTCTCCTGATGTCCCCGGTCTTTGCTGCCTGTACCCTACTGACATCCAGTGTTATACGGTGGTGCTGCCCCAACAAACTCTCCCTACAGGACCTTCCTCTTCGGGGGCCTGGCTGCTACTGGGGGATACCAGGGTAGGGAGCGTATTATTCAGGGGGGAGATGTAAACTTGTGAATTATTCTGAAGAAATGTGTAACGGTCTAATCTGACACGACGCACCCCGAATAGTTTTATGTTGGACATGAGCCGTGGTCCCAGAATGATTTCACGTGTTAGTTTTTGTGCATGCTGGTAATTGTGGTCTGGCATCCTCCACTTAAGTTAATCTCATACCCCTGCTCAATAGACCGACCTGTCCTAATCTGGTCAGGGCATGTTTGATAAAGTCCTGGCTGGAGAGCGGTCGGTTATGTCCGTCTTGCTTTACACTTCCTGCTGGCACCACTGTTCTCTGCTTAATTCCCACAGATGTAAATGGTTTCACCTGTCACCTGACCCTTAGAAAGCTCTAAGCTGGTTTTAATGCTTTTGCTTTATACAGTTGTCATCCACCCTTGATCCTGTAATAGCTCCCAGTTTGCCGATGGTCATGAGTCGTTGCTGATGAAAGCCTTTGGGACGTAGCTTAGTGTTTGAAGCCCTAGATAGAAGACCGTGTCTCCAGTCTCCGTATCCCCCCTACTCCACCACCCCGAGACGCGCGTGGTTAGTGGGCAGGTCTGGTGCACACCACTGCCGGCCTATCGCGTCAGCTTATTTTCTCCTTCCTGATGCTGGAGAAATGGATTCCTCTCCCTTGGTTCCCAGTAACTACAAATGCAGCTAAAATCCCAGCAATACTCTGAGAACAATGACAATATTTGTGTGTTCCATTGGCCATGTTACGCACACTGATTTCTCTGCTAATATCTCCATCTCCGTGCACGCACGCTTCCACCCTTAGTACCCCAAGGTGCCTCCGTATTATTGGCTGCACCCCAATATTATTTTTTACATAAAAACAGCACGGAAGTGAAATCATTTATTTATTTTTTTGCTGCCCACCCTCCACCTCCCACCTCGATTGCTTCTCATTTTCATTATCCCAGAATAATTGATGGAGTTTCGCTGACGCGCCGCAGTAATGAGGTTTAAACGTAATCACGCACTCCTTCCTAATAACTGCGCTCTGCTGGCGTTCACGGGCCCACTAAATCAGTAGCTGTACTATGAATTTATTAAGGGTTTTTGGCATTAGCTTTAATAGTAGTTATTTACATAAGCGTACATCCCATTAACCGCCATCAGGGCTGGAAAACATGCTGAACTCTTCATATTTTCATATAATTATTGAACATAATGGGTTCATTTGCATTTCTAAACTGTGGCGCTGCTGTCAGGCTGGGAGATAGTGCCTCCGTACAGTCCCTATTTCACACGCGCTTATTTGACATCATTACATTTCATGCAAATTCTCATCCCTTGGATCTCATCAGAAGGACGGATGCCGCTAATGTACAGTTCTCGCGTCCCATTGTCACGCAGATACTACAAAAGGCGATTAGCGTCTCCCAGGCGATTTGCCCGCGTGTTTGTGAGCTCCGTAGGAGATCCGTAGGTTTTCAGCGCAAGACCTTATTTATTTGGCCTCACAAGTACAAAACCAGAATGCAGGAGTCAAGGCGCTTACACACTATGCAATACGATAAACGATTTTACTCATTTTCACTTCTGAGCAACATTTTTCAAAATATCGACTAGTATGTACACTACTAACGTACTGATGAATGCTCCGGTGGGTCATAAATGGCCACGCCCCTCTGTCGTCCGTACCTGCAACTCAATTGGGCTATATCGTCCGTGACTGCATGTACGGAGCGGGACATGATGACGTCACTGAATATCGTTCCGTGTATATGCACTATGTGGTTTGCCTGGGAAGTCGTCGCTGATTTCACTCATGGAGCGATTCGTCTAGTGCAGGGGTTCCCAACCTCGGTTCTCAAGTACCCCCAACAGTTGACATTTTCCAGGTCACCTGGCAGGTGCACAGGTGCATTTATTACTCACTGATTTATTTCAAAAGGAGTTGGGATCCTTTGGACGACATGGGTTTAAGTCGACACAAGCATTAGGTCGACAGTCAAATGGTCAACATGGGGTTTTTCACAGGTTTTTTTTTACCCGAATGTTGACATGGACTTGCTTCGCTCGATACTTTGGGCCCCATGCCCTAGTGCTGGGGTAGCCAACCCTAGTCCTCGAGAGCTACCAGCAGTGCATGTTTTGCAGGTCTCCTCACAGAATCACGTGAGCTAATTAGCTCCATCTGTGTATCTTTTAAAATGTGTCAGTGATTAATGAGTGCAGCTGTGCAGCAGCTAGGTTGTCTGGAAAATGTGAATTGTTGGTAGCTCTCGAGGGCTCGGGTTGGCTACCACTGGTCTAGTGGATGGTAAGGCATGAAATACCGCCTGTCTGCTCAAAAAACAGTGAAAAACCCCATGTCGACCTTTTGACTGTTGATCTAATGCTTGTGTCGACCTAGACCCAGGGCTTTTTTTCAGCAGGCTCCAGCAGGAACTGTGGCCCTTATTCTAGTTCACTCTTTCTGACAAAATATTTCTTAGATGGACAAAACCATGTGCACTGCAGGTGAGGCAGGTGTTATTTGTGCAGAAATAATTAGATTTGGGTGGGGTTTTACACCTGCCTCACCTGCAGTGCACATGGTTTTGTCCATCTAAGAAATATTTTGTCAGAAAGGGCCTCTGAAAAATAGCCGTGCCTAAACCCATGTCGACTAACATGCTGTAGACCAAATGACTGTATCCCTTCAAAAGATCCACAGGTGGAGCTTATTTCATGTGTGATTTCTATGCGGAGACCTGGAGAACATGCACTGTGTGGGGTCCTGAGGACCGAGGTCCTGAATCACTGCTCTAGTGTGTATGGACTTTTACAGTTAAAGACCATGTAAGACAAGTACAGGAGGTACGCCCAAATTACTGTCAGGGTGGCAGAAAAGCAAGGGATTGGATGCAGTTGATTGGTGTATAGAGTAGAAGATAGTTTTAAATAACAGCAGGAAAAGCACATGAGGGGAGAGGGCCCTGCTCGTGCGAGCTTACATTCTAAAGGATACTGTGCAATAACATACTGTAGTGAGTAAAAATATATTTTAAAAGGGAAATAATTAAATTACAGTGGTCTAATTGCCTGCCCCCCCCCCCCCCCCCCCCCCCCTGGTTCATGCAGATGCTTTGGATGCCATAGTCTTCCTATTGGTTGCTTGGCTTGATTACTGCCATTTAAGGTTTAGATCAGGGATGGGTAACAGACCGCAATACACATGCCGGCATCCCCTAGTACAATTATCTGTACTGTACTGTAATACGGCTTGTGTCCTGCTTAGTTCCACATCAGGTGGATCTCCAGACTTTGCCTTGGCTTAGCTCCTCCCATTCAGGATGATTGGCTTGCAGTGTCCTGGTTGATACTACAGTTTGGCTAGACGTATGGTCCACAATGCACAATGTAATATATTAAGGCAGTGACTGCATTGGACAAAGCTCAGATGGTTTGTCACTGGCACACGCCTAACTGCAGGTACGACCTGCAGGAGATTAAAAAAAAAAAAAAAAAATTGAAAAGAAAGGGTGACCGCTGATTGGCTGAAAGAGCTCTCTCAGCCAATCAGCGTCCGATTGTTCTTTTGATATTTTTTTTTGTTTTTTAAGTTCTCATGCCAAATTGCATGTGAGCCTCCCAAGAAGCTGCTAGGCGGCTCACAAGAAGTCGCATAGTGTATGGGGGCCAGGAATAGAGTGAGCATTAAGGTACCCATACACAGGTCCGACCTGTCTGAGGGACAAGTCGAAAAGGATTTCCTTTTAACTCCCCCAGCAGTTTCCCGGCTCCTGGAGAGCTACTGGCAGGGGGGAGATTTGAAAACTGCCATTCAAAAGAATGGAGGCCGCTGATTGGCTGAGAGAGCTCACTGATGCATTTAATCTGACGCATATGCTGCAACATATCTGTGGGCACCGTTCTGATGCGGATTGGATGTCACATACATCCAGTTTGCCATGTTTTCATCCGATATATCATCCCAATCCGTCAAATCAGAACTGTGCATCCCCCATACGGTTATATGTGCGCTCGATTGTACTAGATCACATCGCAGTTAAAAATACATCCAACCGTCACACCGTGTGGTCACACAATCAGTAATCTATGGTTGCTGTCAATTACTTCACCAACATCGATGGCATAGAACCAGATGATTTCCCACCATCGATGGTAGTTGTCAATTTGCTCAGTTTTTTTTTTCCTTTTTTACTTTATTTAGTGCTGCACAAAACTATTGTGTTAGGTGTTGTGTCTGTAAATGACATAGAACCCTGACAGCTTATGGTAGCGATATAGTGTTAGTGGACACACACAGGGTGCCCCAGTCTCCTGCTCCCCCAGCTGGTGCTCGGGGGTCAGGCATGGCATTGCTGTACCACAGGCTGTCCACCGCACAGAACATACGCAGCTCGGGGCTTTATCGTTGTGACTTCGACGTCCCGGCCACATGCAGCACCTCCCAGAGTACGTTGCTTGAAGCGAGGCTTCAAAGGGGATTGTGGCACTTTGAAGATTTCAGCTCCGAATACAACTTAAAAGATTGGTGATGGTCCTACTGCGAGACGGAGCGCGGCCTAATTCTCCCTTTTGTAATATGTTGTGAAACTTTTCCTTCAGCGTCTCCCCCTCTCCCTCCCTCGCTTTCCTCCAAGTTGTTCCTGTAATTGGTGGGAAAATACTATTTGCTTCAAAAGAACCTTTTATCATATCATTAACTTCTGCCGCTTGGAGGAATCTTCCACCCTGATATGTCTGCGAGGTCCTGACTGTCCGTGGCTTCTGCCTCCTGCAACAAAGCCTCATTGGACATTGGAAACGGTTCATTCGTAGCTTTGTCTCCGGATTGTCTGATCCTGAGGAAGGCAAGAAATACACAGGAGGTAGTTCTGCGCCCGTGGGGCCTGTGCGGGATGAGGAGTAGTGCTGGGCCTGTGTGGCATGAGTAGTGCTGCGCCTGTGGGGCCTGCACGGGGTGAGGAGGAGTGCTGCGCCCGCGGGGCCTGCGCGGGGTGAGGAGTGCAGCAGGGGAGTGGGGTAATTTAGGTAGGTAGATGGGAACAGTCTGTGTGTGCTGTACCTGTGCAGCTCCTCTCTGGCCCCTGTGTGTGTGTGTGTGTGCTGTACCTGTGCAGCTCCTCTCTGGCCCCTGTGTGTGTGTGTGCTGTACCTGTGCAGCTCCTCTCTGGCCCCTGTGTGTGTGTGCTGTACCTGTGCAGCTCCTCTCTGGCCCCTGTGTGTGTGTGTGTGTGCTGTACCTGTGCAGCTCCTCTCTGGCCCCTGTGTGTGTGTGTGTGTGTGTTGTACCTGTGCAGCTCCTCTCTGGCCCCTGTGTGTGTGTGTGTGTGTGTGTGTGTGTGTGCTGTACCTGTGCAGCTCCTCTCTGGTCCCTGTGTGTGTGTGTGTGTGTGTGTGCTGTACCTGTGCAGCTCCTCTCTGGTCCCTGTGTGTGTGTGCTGCACCTGTGCAGCTCCTCTCTGGCCCCTGTGTGTGTGCAGCTCCTGGCCCCTGCTGTACCTGTGCAGCTCTCTGGCCCCTATGTGTGTGTGCTGTACCTGTGCAGCTCCTCTCTGGCCCCTGTGTGTGTGTGTGCGTGCTGTACCTGTGCAGCTCCTCTCTGGCCCCTGTGTGTGTGTGTGCGTGCTGTACCTGTGCAGCTCCTCTCTGGCCCCTGTGTGTGTGTGTGTGTGTGTGTGTGCTGTACCTGTGCAGCTCCTCTCTGGCCCCTGTGTGTGTGTGTGTGTGTGTGTGTGCTGTACCTGTGCAGCTCCTCTCTGGCCCGTGTGTGTGTGCTGTACCTGTGCAGCTCCTCTCTGGCCCCTGTGTGTGCTATACCTGTGCAGCTCCTCTCTGGCCCCTGTGTGTGTGCTGTACCTGGGCAGCTCCTCTCTGGCCCCGGTGTGTGTGTGTGTTGTACCTGTGCAGCTCCTCTCTGGCCCCTGTGTGTGCGCTGTACCTGTGCAGCTCCTCTCTGGCACCTGTGTGTGTGTGTGTGTGTGTGTGTGCTGTACCTGTGCAGCTCCTCTCTGGCCCCTGTGTGTGTGTGTGTGTGTGCTGTACCTGTGCAGCTCCTCTCTGGCCCCTGTGTGTGCTGTACCTGTGCAGCTCCTCTCTGGCCCCTGTGTGTGCTGTACCTGTGCAGCTCCTCTCTGGCCCCTGTGTGTGTGCTGTACCTGTGCAGCTCCTCTCTGGCCCCTGTGTGTGTGTGCGCTGTACCTGTGCAGCTCCTCTCTGGCCCCTGTGTGTGTGTGCGCTGTACCTGTGCAGCTCCTCTCTGGCCCCTGTGTGTGTGCTGTACCTGGGCAGCTCCTCTCTGGCCCCTGTGTGTGTGTGCGCTGTACCTGTGCAGCTCCTCTCTGGCCCCTGTGTGTGTGTGCGCGCTGTACCTGTGCAGCTCCTCTCTGGCCCGTGTGTGTGTGTGTGTGTGTGTGTGTGCGCTGTACCTGTGCAGCTCCTCTCTGGCCCCTGTGTGTGTGTGTGTGCTGTACCTGTGCAGCTCCTCTCTAGCCCCTGTGTGTGTGTGTGTGTGCTGTACCTGTGCAGCTCCCCTCTGGCCCCTGTATGTGTTTGTGTGTGTGTGTGTGTGTGCTGTACCTGTGCAGCTCCAAAATCCAATGTGTGTGTGTGCTGTACCTGTGCAGCTCCCCTCTGGCCCCTGTGTGCTGTACCTGTGCAGCTCCCCTCTGGCCCCTGTGTGTGTGCTCTACCTGTGCGGCTCCTCTCTGGCCCGTGTTGCGTGTCACTTATGCAGATGTGGATGGCTGTCAGCAGTGTGTGATGTACACAGAAGCAATATGTCTGGAGAGTGTGCTGTAAGTGGTGCTGTATTGTACCCATGGGATATTACCATCTCTTCTGAATTCTGCAGCAGCTGCTAATGCGCCGTGTCTATTGACAAAAACATGCTTCCAATGCCTTCATAACTACTCATTTGTCAGAGGAAGATTGGAAGCATTGCCACAATTGGTTTATGCAGACATATTGGATTTGTTTCCAGATTGCAGCCTCCTTTAATTTAGTTGATAGTCTCTCCCCTCCAGCGAGTGCAATCTTTCTTCAGAGAGATTATGCAGCCCATACATCCCCCCATATAGCGGAGCCCCACAGTGAGTCTGGGCAACTGAGCGCTGCCTGCTGGCACTATGTAACAGGTTTGGGGGGTGAGAAGCACAATTGGTTGGTTCACGCTAGCAAGAAAGCAAGCAACTAGGGGTAAACCATGCTGCACTGCAGGGGGCAGATGTAACCTGTGCAGTGTTTAGATATGGGTGGGAGGTGTTCAAACTGAAATCTACTGTGAATTGGCAAGTAAAAAGAAAGCTGTCTAACATGTTTGGGCTACATGCTAAAGCAGGCAGTATTTACCCTACACAGAAAAAAAAACAAAGTATTTGCTCCCTTTGTATAATAACATAAAATGGTTTCTTCCAGAGACAATTACTTAGCTTTTTTTTTTATTTAAAAAAACTTAATTTAGAGAGGTCCATGCAGCCAGAGGCAGATTTCCCAACATTCAACCAGCAGGTCCCATGGGGCCCCATAAAGGTATCTTGGCTGTCGAAAACGTTCCCAAAAGACAAAAATAGTGTATATTTAAAGTGCAGACTCTCGTGTAGTATTGTGTACGTATGTGAGTGTCCATATAGCAATAGAGGAGTCTCGGTTGGATTTTACCACCCACAAATACATGGCAGCAATTCTTGTCCTCAGACGTTGCATTCAGAGCTGATCACACGATTGTGAATTCACAGGCCGGATAAATATCAAATGACTTTGCATGGGCCACATTACGCATGCACGAGGCCTGAAATCCTGAGGGTGCGGGTCGCAGTACGCCTGAAATCCTGATACTTTTTGGATCGCTGACCATTCGCAAGGTTATTGACATCAAGCCGCTGTTTTGGGCAGCAACCTGCAGTTTTCTGGGAGTGTCAGGGAAAACGCAGGTGTACACACGTGGCTTCAGGGAGGGTATGTGACTCAACAGGCCGAATCCCATGCAGCCGTCCAGTCAGTCCATTGCTGCTCTGGGACTGCGCACAGCGATGAAATCATTCGATGCTGAGCGTTCTGCAATTGGATATTTAGCTTTATGCTGGTCTGCGGCATAATCACTACCCATAAACAGTCTGGCAACGGGCGTGATTATACTCTGGTGGGTAAAGTTGCACGTTGATTGCATGGTGCTGCTTTTTTGCTGCTGTGTGGTCAGGTCTGAATTGGGCCCATTGCTAGAACTGTACTCGGGGACACTGTAGACAGTGATGGAGAGGTTACAACCCCAAGTGACTGCTGTTAGACTTGTTCCCTCTTGCTGTGTGACCTGCAGGTTTGTCACCTTACATGTGCCTGGCTCATCGCAGGACTTTGGAACCTACACACAGGGTGGTTTGTGCCACGTTTCTGAGCGATCTCACTAGATCACTGTGTGTGTATCCACCCAAACATATCTAGTCGTCATCGATGTTCTCTCTATTGAGAGCACGGGCAGTGACCGATTGCTCGGCACACATCACTGGTGCAGCGCTGCGTGTTGGGCAATATTAGCGGTTGTCACTCAGCATGTGTGTACGGGGCATTGCACAATGCATAAAATATCACACGTGTGATAGGTCAGAATTCCTCCCCGCCAATATACAGGACTTATCCCTGCTGTAGGGTATCTGGACGGCGTTGCTGCTGTAGGGTATCTGGACGGCATTGCTGCTGTAGGGCCTCTGGACGGCATTGCTGCTGTAGGGCCTCTGGACGGCATTGCTGCTGTAGGGCCTCTGGACGGCATTGCTGCTGTGGGGCCTCTGGACGGCATTGCTGCTGTGGGGCCTCTGGACGGCATTGCTGCTGTGGGGCCTCTGGACGGCATTGCTGCTGTGGGGCCTCTGGACGGCATTGCTGCTGTGGGGCCTCTGGACGGCATTGCTGCTGTGGGGCCTCTGGACGGCATTGCTGCTGTGGGGCCTCTGGACGGCATTGCTGCTGTGGGGCCTCTGGACGGCATTGCTGCTGTGGGGCCTCTGGACGGCATTGCTGCTGTGGGGCCTCTGGACGGCATTGCTGCTGTGGGGCCTCTGGACGGCATTGCTGCTGTAGGGCCTCTGGACGGCATTGCTGCTGTGGGGCCTCTGGACGGCATTGCTGCTGTGGGGCCTCTGGACGGCATTGCTGCTGTGGGGCCTCTGGACGGCATTGCTGCTGTGGGGCCTCTGGACGGCATTGCTGGTGTAGGGCCTCTGGACGGCACATCAACTATGTTTAGGATGGCAATACCATGGTCGACTGCGTCTAGTTAGATGCCTAAACATGGTCGTTTAGATACAGTAACGGCAGATTGTCGCTAGTGAAGGATTGACAGAAACATGGTAGACAGTAGTAAGGTTTTTTTGTGTTTTGTTTTTTTTGGTACCGGTCTGACATAATGTTAGAGTGTAATAGTGTGGCAAGCCATCCGAGGGGACATTGTGTACACATACAGTGTCCATGGGGACCCCTCTGACATTTGGCACCAAAAAAAAAAAAAAAACTCTTGCCGACCCTGCTACTGTCACATTCCCGTCGGTCCCAAATTTTAGTCGTTCTAGCGTCTGTCTAAACGAGTCGACCAAGTTTCGATTTCTAACTAGACCCCGTCAACGAGGGTATTGTTGAACTAAACCTGGTCGATTTTACTGAATCCTAATGAAATGTTAAACCAGTTGGATCCGTAAATGAACAAGAAGTTGTGTAATTGTTGTTTTTTAGGACTTGAATAAAGATCCGGCACATTTACAGCCGTTATGGGCTCACAAACTTTGTAGGCCCTCTCCTGCTAATCCACACTGTGGTAACACGACGGGCCCACACACTGGCAAGGGGAGACTGTAATGCCAAAGAAGCCTTGTGCTTTCAGGGCTGTTGCTCTGAACAATGGGGTGTCCTCTTCTCTCCGCCCTGATCAGGGTAATTGTGCTGGATTCTCCTGACCCAGCTGTTCTCAGGGTGAAGCAGCTGATGGCCCGGACAGACGACGTCCAGACTACTAACTGCCCATAAATACAGTGATCATTAACGAAGGGGAACGGTGTGTGTGCTGGGAGCACAGAGTAATGGGGTTCTCTGCATGTACAGAGCGCTGGTGGATTCACATGATTGTGTCCTCGCTGTCTTTATTCACGCTCTAGTTGGCCAGGAGTCTGTGTAGCTTCATCCAGCAGCAGGCTTGTCTCTGTGCTGCGTCCCCAGGGAGGTGACTAGTACGGGGTCCCCGGCCCCCCACCCCTTCTCTCTGTGCTGCGTCCCCAGGGGGTGACTAGTATAGGATCCCCTGCCCCCCACCCCTTCTCTGTGTTACATTATACCCCCCCCCCCCTTCTCTCTGTGGTTACATTATACCCCCCCCCCTTCTCTCTGTGGTTACATTATACCCCCCCACCCCCCTTCTCTCTGGGATTACATTATTTGCCCCCCCCCCCCCCCCGCCCCTTCCTCATTCCTTGTGGTTACATTATACCCTCCCTTCTCTCTGTGGTTATGTTACACCGCCCAATGCCTTCTCTCTGTTGTTACCTTGTATCCCCCCTTCTCTCTGTGCTGCGTCCCCAGGGGGTGACTAGTATAGGATCCCCTGCCCCCCACCCCTTCTCTGTGTTGTTACATTATACCCCCCCCCTTCTCTCTGTGGTTACATTATACCCCCCCATCCCCCTTCTCTCTGGGATTACATTATTTGCCCCCCCCCCTTCCCCCCCTTCCTCATTCCTTGTGGTTACATTATACCCTCCCTTCTCTCTGTGGTTATGTTACACCGCCCAATGCCTTCTCTCTGTTGTTACATTGTATCCCCCCTTCTCTCTGGTTACATTATACCCCCCCCCCCCTTCTCTCTGTGGTTACATTATAGCCCCCACCCCCCTTCATAGAAACATAGAATTTGACGGCAGATAAGAACCACTTGGCCCATCTAGTCTGCCTCTTTGGTTACAATACTATCTCTCTGTGGTTATATTATACACCCCCCCCCCCCCCCCCACCACCACCATTCTCTCTGTGGTTACAATTATATCCCCCCCCCCCCCCCGTCTTTCTCTCTGTGGTTACATTATACCCCCCCCCCCCTTTCTCTCTGTGGTTACAGTATACCCCCCCTCCCCCCTTCTTCTTTCTGTGATTACATTATACCGCCCCCTCCTCCCCCTTTCTCTCTGTGGTTACAGTATACAACCCCCCCCCCCCCCTTTCTCTCTGTGGTTACAGTATACCCCCCCCTCCCCCCTTCTTCTTTCTGTGATTACATTATACCGCCCCCTCCTCCCCCTTTCTCTCTGTGGTTACAGTATACCCCCCCCCTTCTCTCTGTGGTTACAGTATTACCCCCCTTCTTCTCTCTGTGGTTACAGTATATTCCCTCCCCCCCCCCCCTTCTCTCTGTGGTTATAGTATATCCCCCCTCCCCCCCTTCCTTTCTCTATGGTTACATTATACTCCCCCCCCCCCCCCCCTTTCTCTCTGTGGTTACATTATACCCCCCCCCCCCCTTTCTCTCTGTGGTTACATTATACTCCCCCCCCCCCCCCTTCTCTCTGTGGTTACAGTATTACCCCCCTTCTTCTCTCTGTGGTTACAGTATATTCCCCCCCCCCCCTTTCTCTCTGTGGTTATAGTATATCCCCCCTCCCCCCCTTCCTCTCTCTGTGGTTACATTATACCGCCCCCCCCCCCCCTTCTCTCTGTGGTTACATTATGCCCCCCCCCCCCTTCTCTACACCCCCCCCCCCCCTTCTCTTTGTGGTTACATTAAACTCTTCCGTCCCGGTCCCCTTTCTCTCTGTGGTTACAGTATACCCCCCCCCTTCTCTCTGTGGTTACAGTATACCCCCCCCTTTCTCTCTGTGGTTACAGTATACCCCCCCCCCCTTCTTCTCTCTGTGGTTACAGTATACCCCCCCCCCCCCGCCCCCTTCTCTCTGTGGTTACGTTGCCAACCCTGCTGTCTCTTGTAGCATGTTATCAGACGTGTCCTCCTTGTGGCAGCGTGGTACATCTGTATTCACCTCCTGACCTCGCTGTAGCGCTGCAGTAGTGCCCATTGCTGGGCTGTGGTAGATGGAGGCGATGACGTTTGGTGTCACCTATGGTGGTCAGTCCCGCGCCCTCCCTAGTGCATAACATGGGTCACTATACAGAGCACCTCATCCTGCACCTGACAATGCTCTGAGTTATTACACTGAGCACATTCTGCTGGTGGGAGAATGATCACAGCGTCCGGTACCCGGGACAACTTGTGGTGTAAGTCGTTTCCTCATGTATGTATATGGGTCCGATTCAGCCTAGCGAACAGATAAACATCCCCTCGCATGCAGCTGGCCGGTGTCCGGGTGCAGCTGCCCATTTGATTGTCGCCGATGATCGAATGATCTTTATTCCCGTTCCCAGATAAGTCCATCTAAACTGACTTTTATCTTGTCCGAATTTGGGGCGCCAGCTGCCCTCCCAAGCAGGCACCTCCCAGGTAAGAGCGGATAGCGACTGGGGGGGGGGGCTGTATACGTCGCAGCTCAAATTGAAATTACATTTGCAGTGGCAGTCATTTTGGCAGCCCTTTAACTAGCAAAGGGCAATGAACCAATAGCATTGGAGACTGCAGCAGCTTGTGATGGCTGATGGCCCCACTGGTGCTGCGTAGATGACTTGTGTCCATACACGCACTGCAGTGTCCGATCAGATCTCTATTAGTGACTTCTGCCTCGTATCGCTCCCTAATGTCACCCATAGACAGTGTGCTCGATATTTTGGGATTTGTGCTGTAGAGTGACAACGTGTGACAGGGGAGGGGTATGACTTGTATACCCGCCGTATTCTAGCATGTGGCTATATACTGCTCTCGGTGCCGGATACAGAGGTGGTCGCAGTCTGTACAGTATCTGCTGCTTTGGGCGAAGCTGCTGTACAGAAATATGCAAACACTGGCCCAGCCCCTCCCAGAACACAGGGATGAACGGGAAGGCTGAGCAGCTCCGCCCACTCCCCATCCATGGTTGCCAGGACCCATCATGGGCGACCACACCGTCAGATGTACTGTACGCAATCCTATATATAATTTAAGATTGTTGGGCGTATAAATGTATAGTCTAATTGGAAAGCAGCGTTCTATAATAATACATTGGTTCTAGCAGGAGTATAATTCTGTTCTATCCCACACTGAGGTCTGACACCCCCTGGTTGGATTACAGTCCGCGGCTATGCCAGTGATAGAGGCCTTATGGTCTTCTACACTTGCCACGCCCTAACTTCCATTTAAAAGCCTTACTCCTTCTCATTGGTTTCTTGCCATCACATGATGCTTTGAGACACCCATCAGTGGTTTGAACCATCGATAGTGTCCAGTCGATGGATTCCTGCTATCGATGGTGTTTCAGTTGATAATTATCCTTGTAATAGACAACTGTAGCTCCTTATTAGGCCTCACGTAATTGTTTTCGTGTTTTGCTCATACAGAACATTTGTGATTAAACCCGCTGCGGAATATGTTTGCGCTATACGATTACCTGGTAATAACGAAAGATGATCACATCCCCAAATGAGTTCCGTTGCTCAGCTCAGACTTTAGCACAGAGAACCTGCAGATCCTGACACCCGCACTGTTTGTGCTTCGCCAGCAGAGGGCAGCAGACCCTCATTTTTTGTCATCTCCAGGTTACTGTTAAATTGCAAGCATTTAACCCTGGCATGTCAGGGAGGCCTCAGCCAAGGTCTCTGGAAGAAGCGACAGTGCACGGTATAACCGCGCCGCGAAGGGTTAAGCGTGAGATGAATCTTTTGTGCTAGATGTATGCTTTGTGTGAGTGTTGCAGCTGTGAAGCTTCTATTGATGCTGCTGTTTGTATAGAAGCAGGGGGGGGGGGGGGTGTAGAAGTAGTCCTGGTGCAGTTACTAAACACTTTAATGTCTGCTTCAAGCTGCCTCAGTAGATGCCTGCCCTGTACAGCTCCCTTCCAGCTCTCTCCTCAAAGCCGAAGTCATCTCCTGCAGACTCCATGCACATACATACGCTGGAAGTGTGTCTTATGGGGCATTGCTAGTTTGGGCGGGGGGTTAGCAATAGATGGTTCTATGTACTGAGCCTTGAAGAGGGGTAAAGTGGACAGATATATGGTAACAAACCAATCCTAACTGTCATATTTCGAACAGTCTATGGCATGGCAGTGAGGGGCTGATAGGCTGATCCTTCGTATGTAGAGGCCAGAATGAAGGTAACTGGATTCCCTCTTTA